>NC_090172.1:61353888-61678888 GCF_024679245.1 Pseudorasbora parva | reverse complement strand
CTGAGGCGCCCAAGCACCGAGCGCACCACACGCTTCCTCGTCACGCAGGTACTGAGGTGCCCAAACACCGAGCGCACCACACGCTTCCTCGTCACGCAGGTACTGAGGCGCCCAAACACCGAGCGCACCACACGCTTCCTCGTCACGCAGGTACTGAGGTGCCCAAACACCGAGCGCACCACACGCTTCCTCGTCACGCAGGTACTGAGGCACCCAAACACCGAGCGCACCACACGCTTCCTCGTCACGCAGGTACTGAGGCGCCCAAACACCGAGCGCACCACACGCTTCCTCGTCACGCAGGTACTGAGGCGCCCAAACACCGAGCGCACCACACGCTTCCTCGTCACGCAGGTACTGAGGCGCCCAAACACCGAGCGCACCACACGCTTCCTCGTCACGCAGGTACTGAGGCACCCAAACACCGAGCGCACCTCACGCTTCCTCGTCACGCAGGTACTGAGGCGCCCAAACACCGAGCGCACCACACGCTTCCTCGTCACGCAGGTACTGAGGCACCCAAACACCGAGCGCACCACACGCTTCCTCGTCACGCAGGTACTGAGGCGCCCAAACACCGAGCGCACCACACGCTTCCTCGTCACGCAGGTACTGAGGCGCCCAAACACCGAGCGCACCACACGCTTCCTCGTCACGCAGGTACTGAGGCACCCAAACACCGAGCGCACCTCACGCTTCCTCGTCACGCAGGTACTGAGGCGCCCAAACACCGAGCGCACCACACGCTTCCTCGTCACGCAGGTACTGAGGCGCCCAAACACCGAGCGCACCACACGCTTCCTCGTCACGCAGGTACTGAGGTGCCCAAACACCGAGCGCACCTCACGCTTCCTCGTCACGCAGGTACTGAGGCGCCCAAACACCGAGCGCACCACACGCTTCCTCGTCACGCAGGTACTGAGGCACCCAAACACCGAGCGCACCACACGCTTCCTCGTCACGCAGGTACTGAGGCGCTCAAACACCGAGCGCACCACACGCTTCCTCGTCACGCAGGTACTGAGGCGCCCAAACACCGAGCGCACCACACGCTTCCTCGTCACGCAGGTACTGAGGCGCCCAAACACCGAACGCTCCTCTCACTCCAGCCCAGTTTGGGGAGGGGAACCGATGGGGAGAACACCTTCAGCTTTCACGCTTTTATAACCTTAACAGCTAATATTTGAGACGGTTAATTTACTCTCTTCTGCTCACCAGGGCTGCGTTTATTTGATACAGTAAAATACGGTAATATTCATAAATATATTGCAGTTTAACATAACTGTCTTCTATGTGAAGTGTGATTTATTCCTGTGATCAAAGCTGAATTTATCATCATTACTCCAGTCGTCAGTGTCACTGATCCTTCAGAAATCACTCTAATAGGAAAATTTGATGAGCAAGAAACATTTATGATTATTATCAGTGTTTGAAAGCAATGTTTTGGATGAATTGCACATTAATAAACGTCCTATAGACCTTCTTCATACACTCTTAACCCTCACGTTGCATTCGGGTTCGTTTTGACCTGGAAGAGGTACATTAAAAAAAATCTTAAAAATCCTTAGTTTTTAAAATAAACGTGGGATACGTGTTAAGACTGTCGAAATACACATCATTTATGTTTTTATATATAACCGTTTAAGATAAATTGTTACATGTTTTGTGTGTAGTCATGTAGTAAATTAATTTAATTAAATCCGCTGAATCAATGGAGTTCATACGTGTAATTCTCATACCATATGTTCTAATAAATTTAATATAATGATGTATTAAAAGACAATTTCTCATAAATATTTGCTCTTCTTGTAAAATTTTCAATTTCAAGAATTTTGCAACAAAAAAAAATATTGCAAAAAGGGTGAAATTAAGTAAACATGGTAATGTTCAAAACTTTAATTGTTTAAATTATTAATTGTAAACTCATTCGCTCATTAATGAGAAGTTACTGATCAGATGCAATATGGTTTTAGTTCAAAAATATGAAGTTATGACGTTTTATAAGCTTATGTTCCATCGGGTCCAAACTGACCCGCGATTTAAAATGGTGCTTTTTAAAGGCATCACAAGGGTTAAAAACAAAGGTTCTTTACTGGCATCAATGGTTCCATTTAGAATCTTTAACATCCGTGGAATCTGTCCATTCCACTAAAGGTTCTTTCGATTTTTGGAATGTTCTTCCCACACTTTCTTTTTAGAACTGCTCGCTGAAAGGTTCTTTGAAGAGCCCAAAATGGTGGTTGTGTGGCGTTGCTGTGTAAACCCCTTCTGGAAGCGTTATTTTTAAGAGTGTGAACCCTTGTTTTGATGTGGCTGGTGTAACTGCGGCCCTGTTGATGTGTGTTTGGCAGGTTCTGGAGGCTCTGAGGTACCTGCACCTGAGGCACATCGCTCACTGTGACCTCAAACCAGAAAACGTGCTGCTGGCGTCACCTGAACCATTTCCTCAGGTCTGACACTTTCATGAGATTTTCAGTTAGTTTGACAGCTGGAGTAAAGTCTAGAATTGCATGTGTCCCATATTCCTATATTGCTTTACATGTAGCCTACTTATTTTTTTGATGTAAGTACATAGTACTTAAGGCCACCTGATATAAAGTGGGGCCTTATTTTTTACCTCATATCAGGCGAATCTCATCTAGTGTTCCCAACGCCATTACTTCCGTCGGTCAAAATACCGGCGCGATCATAGATACACACACAAGTGCTGTCATATAATTAGAATAACATCAAAAAGTTGATTTATTTCACTAATTCCATTTTTAACTCTTTCCCCGCCAAACACGGAAATTTCCGTTATTTGTGAGAAAACGCTTCCAGGCCAATAACAGAATTTTCCGGGTTTCCGTGTTTTCACTATCGGGCGCTAGGGGGCGCTATTGCGCATCTTCTGAATGAGAGTACTGAATCTCCTGATCAAAACACACGCGAGTAAGACGCAGTGAAACGAGCGATCGCATGTAATCATATGCATATTAAAAATAACGTGATCATCCTCATTAAACAGCATATGAATCAAAACTGCCTAATGTTCCTGAATGAAATGTGGACCCAGGATGAGCTACAGGACTGTGTAAGCATTAGGGGTGTTGATGGACTCGATCTACTCCATCTGTGTTTGATCATCGCTCTGAATCTGATCTGGAAACAGTCTTTCACAAAAATTTGATTTTCTCAGCTTTTTGTTCAAAATGTTGCTTTTTTTATGAAACCTACCCATATTCAAGTGTTGATAAAAAAGGAATGCATGAAGCTAGAATAAAACGATTTTTTTTGTTTAAAAGAAGAGGGTCAGATCTTTATTTTGATATATTGCATGCTCAGATATTCATTTAACAAAATATTCTATGGGCTATTAAATTTTGGTGAAAATTGTCAAAAACCCTGGCGGTGGCTGGCAAATTTTTTTTAAAACGCTGGCGGGGAAAGAGTTAAAAAAAGTGAAACTTGTATATTATATTAAGTCATTACACACAGACTGATATATTTCAAATGTTTATTTCTTTTAATTTTGCTGATTATAACGGACAACTAATGAAAATCCCAAATTCAGTATCTCTGTATAGTCAGCTAATTGGCTCAAAACACCTGCAAAGGCCTTTAAATGCTCTCTCAGTCTAGTTCTAGTCTAGTGTGTGTAATGAATACAGACAGTCCCTGACAAAAGTCTTGTCGCTTATCTATTTTCTAGAAATACCTGATATTAACCTGACTTTTAATTAATTAATTAATTTGTGTTAGAAATAGCTCATATGAAAAGCTAAAACCCTCCCAAATGATGTTTAATGCACTGAAATAAATAATTTTCACAGAAAAAAATATTTATCATTTAATCAAGACGGAAAGGTCAAATTTTGGCAAGAGAGTTTTTTTCGCTTTTGGGTGAACTATCCCTTTAAGCGTCTGCTAAATGTGTAAATGTAGTCATTTGCTATCCACAAATGCCAGATGTGACGGTGTTCTCTGTTTCAGGTCAAACTGTGTGACTTTGGTTTCGCTCGTATCATCGGAGAGAAGTCGTTTCGGCGCTCCGTGGTCGGGACCCCTGCGTATCTGGCCCCCGAGGTCATCCGGAGCCACGGGTACAATCGCTCTCTGGACATGTGGGCCGTGGGGGTGATCTTATACGTCAGTCTGAGCGGGACGTTCCCCTTCAACGAGGACGAGGACATTAATCAGCAGATCACCAACGCCTCCTTCATGTACCCGCGGCAGCCGTGGTCCCTCATCTCGCTGGAGGGTGAGAACGATGCCACCCTGAGGGTTTAACGGGGACTAAAGGGGACGGTACTCCAAAAATTCTGTCGTTTACTCTCATGTATTTTAAAATGTGCGCTGTCAAATCGATTCGAGATTTATCACATCTAACACAAGTTGGTAAATACTCTGTATAGTGTGTGTGTGTATGCACACCACACACACATATACTGTATACACACACATATATAATTGCACAATGTGCTAATTAAATAATTGAATTAATTACAAGTTTGTCGCACATTGATCATTCAAAGTCATTTTTTGTGTTTAAAGGTGCACTATGTAGTATTTTTGCAGTAAATATCCAAAAACCTCTAGGCCAGTGTTATATATTTTGTTCAGTTGAGTTCTTACAATATCCCAAATGTTTCCAACTATTTGTAAATTGTGAGAAAATTGCTATTTTAACTCAGGAGCGGGACGTGTCAGCATAGCGTTTGAGGAGTCGCCTGTCAATCGCGTCATATCTGCGTTACCCTCGGTTTTATTCTGCAGAAGCGCTTTACTCTTAGCAGTGTGAACATGTCACAGCAGCGCCGAGCGAACACACAGAGGAACGTCAGAACATCATTTTAAACACACTTAAATGTATCTAATATGATAAACAGAGCTGCTTTACCTTATAATCATAACCGGAAGAGCGGAAGTGCGCGCGCTAGGCGACTGTGTCCCGTCCCGTCATAATAAAAGTCCCGCTGCTCGCGAGCCGTGTGTGTGTGTGTGTGTGTAACAATCGCTCCAGCGGCCGTGCTCAGCTCCTCAACACTCGCTCCTGCTCTGCTTCACTACAGTAACGTTAATAACCGCATCCATCAACATGATTTCTGCCCGAGTCCTATTTCCCACCGGCTGTGAGGTGAAGACCACATGTCCCAGGATGCTGCGCTCACACTTGGCATCACCAAACTACGCCTTTGTTTAGAATAGGCGCCCTCCAGTGGACGGAAAGTTGCATAGTGCTCCTTTAAGCATCAAAAGATTTTTTTTTATATTTGATTCAACATGAGGGTGAATCAAATGACAGAATTTTAACACATACATTTTTTCCATATCTAATAAAAAGAAAAAAAGAAAAAAATATATATATATATTAGGGATGCCACAATACTCAATATAATATTGAACCGTTCGGTACGGCATTCACAGTTTAATACGCGCTGGTGTTTTGTTTGGTGTCTGTATGAGATGCGAGCAGGTCTTAGCAGCGCAGACTAGTGATTGTGAACTCTTGTTCTTAAAGGGACAGTTCACCTCTAAAATTATAGCGGTATTAGAGGTATTAAAATAGACAAAGAAAAGAGAAAATCACTCACTGCTCTTGAATAAAGTAATAATACAGTAGCTTTTAATCAATGTTGCATATTGAAGACTATGTAGTTTTAATTTTAGCCTACATTTATTCATTCAAATTCAAACTTAAATGCTACTGTACATCTCTGAGCTGCCACTGTAAATCTTTATATATATTTATTTTATATTATACAATACACTAGGAATGCCTACAAGGGTTTTTTTCAGTAAGGTTAAGTTAACGTAAGGGTTTTCAAGTCTTTTAAGTAAAATAAAGAAAGAGTATTACAATAAAAACATTTTCTCCTTAACCTTTTTCTGTTCCTGTCGCCTAAGAATAGAATAGAAAAACAAACAAACCGAAAACCGTGGTTAAAAACCGAGGTGTGTATTGAACCATGGACTAACTGTATTATTGCATCCATTTTCAACAAATAGTCACGCTTATTGTCTTCAGTCTGTTTTGACTGCCGAGGATCACAAGTGTTGATCACAAGCGGCCAAAATATGTTGCATCAGACAGAAAAAAGATCTTGTTAATTAATTTTGTGATTGGAGGAGCAAAGATGGCAATCTGGTTAACATGGAAAAGAAAGTTGATCCTGAGGTGGTGTTAAAGGCTCTTATAGCAACCAGAATCAAGGCAGAGTTTGCAGATTTTAAACTAATGAATAATGGGGACAGATTTATTGAAATTTGGTCTTTGAATGTTTTGTGCTCAGTAGATTATGAAAATGAGCTGGTATTACATTTATGAGGTTTCTTTCGTGACTTTGTAAAAAAAAAAAAAACCTTGTTTAAATGAGATTTGTAATTTCTATTTTAACACTTTGTCATGACTATATGTGTGCATCTACCAATGGACTTATGACAAATAGATATTTTTTATAGTGTAAATATAATTAAAGGTGTGTTTAAAAGTCTCTCTCTCTCTCTCTCTCCCCCTCTCTCTCTCTCAGCGGTGAATCTGATCAATAACCTGCTGCAGGTGGTTGTGAGACGCAGGTTCAGTGTTGGCAAAGCCATGGGTCATCCCTGGTTTCAGGTCAGTTGACTTCCTCCCACCAAATCCAACATAGGCTATATTTTACTGGCATGTTTCATTTACTAAAACAACCGTGATTACGTTTGCCGAGTCGTTTGAGTGCCCTGACCGGATGTCCAGATTTATGCATAAGGTGTCTGTATTTGTGGTGCTGCAGAACTTCCAGATGTGGTGCGACCTGCGTGAGTTCGAGCTGCGGATGGGGGATCGGTACCTCACTCACGAGGCGGATGATGAGCGATGGAGAGCCTACGCTCTGGAGAAAGGCCTCACTTTCCCAGAACATTTAGCAGAAGTAGCAAATGAAGTGCAGAAAACAGCCGTATAGATTTTACATTAATATAACTGTAATTATTGTATTATATGAGCGACTCTGTGAATCTGCTGTGATGTATATCCAATTATTTTGGTGTGATTTAATGTTTGTGTTTGAATAAAATAAGAAACGTTAAGGCTTGTTTTTGTTTTTAAATCTCATATACTGTAAGTACACTGAAAAAATGGTTTTCTTACTTAGTATTTTTGTCTTGTTTCTAGTCAAAATATCAAAAAATTCTTACATTAAGAAATATTTACTAGACCAGCAAAAATAATTGTCTTGTTTTGGGAAAAAATAACTCAACATTAACAGAGTTTTTGCTTAAAATAAGCAAAATGATCTGCCAATGGCGTAAGCAAATTAATCTTAATTCAAATTGAAAACAAGATTAATGTAGAACAAAGATGCAAATCCAAGGCACTCGTCTTTAAATTATTAAAAAGCCTTTAAATTAGTAGAAAATTTAAAAGACATGGGGGTGAAAAACAACCCACACGCAGCGGCCCAAAAACAGCCTTCTTTTTCCTACAAGAGCAACTTTAAACATTGTACTGAACACCCTGGATTTTTTTGCCTTTTGAAGAAAACACGATTATTTTACTCACCTCATTGGAAGATTATTTATCTTATTTTAAGCGAAAACTCTCTTAATTTTGAGTTATTTTCCCCCAAAACAAGACAATTACTTTAGCTTGTCTAGTAAATGCTTCTTGTTTTAAGAATTTTTTGATGTTTGGACTAAGACAAAAATACTAAGTATTAAGTAAGAAAAGCATTTTTGCAGTGTTATCATGTTGATGAAATGCACACGACACACCCTGAAAATCATAACTAGGCTAAATTACAATAAATTAAAACATTTCTGACTATTCATCATCATAACAAAAATAATTACAAGACTGCCAAAAGGTTTGGTTAGTTTGTTGTTATTTTATTTTATTCGATTTAATGTTTATTTAATCAAAGCTAATTCACAAGTATCAGTGCCTCTCCCACATAGGACTCTTATTTTATTATTAACATTTTCTTGTTCCTTACCTTACTGGGACTTTTATTCTATTATGTTTTATCGCGGAACTTCCGCCTACGTCATTGTCAGCGTGCGAGATGGACACAAACACAACAGCGAAGGTGAAGTTTAAATATTTGAAAATAAATTCTGTTATCACAAATAGTTATTGCCTTGATTACATTTATTAAATACGAGTTTGTGTTAAAACATTTTTTTTGTGAAGTAAGAATATTAGTAGGTCAGCTGTCTAATAACGTCGTTCGTTCAAGTCAAATTTACGTTAATATTGTTGATTTTACCGATCAATTTCCATAACGTGTTATCACAGTTATTTACCTCTTCATTTTTGCATGCTGTTGCAGTCTTGTATACTTTATTATTTATTTTTTTCGACTTATGAAAATGGCATAGATTGAATATTATGATTTTGTTTGGACATAATTATGATTTTTAATGTCTGACATGACAGTGTTTTGCAGTGTGACAGGCTAAACGTCATACAAACTCATCTAAACTGTTATGCATGCTGTTTATCATCAGCTCAATAATATATATAGTACAGTATTGAGGTCATTTTATATCAAATGAGCTATTTAACGTGTGTATATATGCTGATCAGACATAACATTATGACCTAATGTTGTGTTAGTCCCCTTTTGCTGTCAGAACAGCCCTAACTGGTATAGGCGTGGACTTGACTAGACCCCTGAAGGTGTGCTCTGAAGGTGTCTCTGGCTCCAAGATGTTAGCAGCAAATCCTTTAAGTCCTATAATTTTCGAGGTGGGGCCTCCATGGATCAGACTTGTTTGTTCAGCACATCCCACAGATGCTCGATTGGATTGAGATCTGGGGAATTTGGAGGCCAAGTCAACGCCTCAAACTCGTCGTTGTGCTCCTCAAACCATTCCTGAAGCATTTGTGCTGTGTGTCAGGAGCATTATCTGCTGGAAGAGCCACAGCCACCAGAATACCGTTTCCATCAAAGGCTGAACGTGGTCTCAGCAATGCTTAGGTAGGTGGAGCGTGTCAAAGTGGATGGAGGACCCAAGGTTTCCCAGCAGAGCATTGCCCAAAGCGTCACACTGCCTCCGCCGGCTCGCCTTCTTCCCATAGTGCATCCTGGGGCCATGTGTTCCCCAGGTAAGCCACAGACCTGGACATCCACATGATGTAAAAGAAAACGTGATTCATCAGACCAGGCCACCTTCTTCCATTGCTCCGTGGTCCAGTTCTGATGCTCACGTACCACTGTTGGTGCTTTCGGCGGGGTCAGGGGTCAGCATGGGCAACCTAACTGGTCCCATACACAACAAACTGAGCTGCTCTGTGTATTCTGACACCTTTCTATCAGAAGCAGCATTAACTTCTGGAGCAGTTTGAGCTCCAGTCGCTCGTCTGTTTGATCGGACCACACGGGCCAGCCTTCGCTCCCCACGTGCATCAATGAGCCTTGGCCGCCCATGACCCTGTGGCCGGTTCTCCTCTGTTCCTCTTGGAGCACTTTTGATAGATACTGACCACTGCAGACCGGGAACAGCCCACAAGAGCTGCAGTTTTGGAGATGCTCTGACCCAGTCGTCTAGCCGTCACAATCTGGCCCTTGTCAAACTCGCTCAAATCCTTACGCTTGCCCATTCCTCCTGCTTCTAACACATCAACTTTAAGGACAAAATGTTCACTTGCTGCCTAATATATCCCACTCACTAACAGGAGCCGTGATGAAGAGATCATCAGAGTTATTCACTTCACCTGTCAGTGGTCATAATGTTATGCCTGATCTATATATATATTATATGTGCTACATTGAATATTTGTATTTTGAAAAAATGATTCGTCACAGATTTAGGTGAACTGGAAAAGGGTGATTAAAATGGTACAAAATACGGTATCTAATAATATATTTAAATATGCACTTTTTCTTAATCATTCATATAAAACATTTGTAGGGCTGTACTAGAATAATCGAATATTCGTTTGGTGAGGTGGCATTCGATTTTCAGTTTTGAGATTCGAATATTCTTCTTTTTTTTTTTACACGTACTTCCGTCGCGGACTCATTCTCACTCATGCTTGAACCACCCATTGGCGAACGTAGTGATTTATTTAATCTCATACTTAATAGGTACAAAATGCCCAAGACCTCAGCTGTTTGGGAGCACTTTAAATTAAGTGAGGATGACAAGACAAAGGTAGTGTGTCAAATATGCGATTTGAAACTGGCCTACCACAACAGCACCACAAGTTTGAAAAATCACCTGAGTTCTGTAAGTAGCACGCAGCAAAAAAAAAAAAAAAAAATGCTTTTATGCTCTTTTTTTGCTATGATAAATAGGCTAATTGCAAATACGACACTATTTAAAAACATACAGCAGCACAGGCTAATAATAATTTGTTTATAGGTACATCCACAGGTATCGCAGCCATCAACATGCTCAACAAAACCCAAACCTTCACAGCAGATCCTGGAATTCCGAAAACCGTTAACAGAGAAAAGAAAGAGAGAGATACCAGATGCCATAGTAGAGTTTGTCGCTATGGATATAAGGCCCGTTAATGTAGTTGAATTAATGAAGATAATGGAGCCAGACTACACTACACTGTGTTTTGTATCACTTGTGCACTGTCCGTTTTCAGAGCATAAACCTGCCTGTGTAATGCGTACCAGAAACTGTTCTATTTAAAAGATTATTAAATGTTTATTAATATTTAAAGAATGTGTGCCACCTGATCATATTGCACCAAATGCAACACTGCACTCCACTGGGTCTGCCGGAAAACATTTACGATGCCGAAGAGTGAAACGTGAAGTCGTGAAAGATGATACAAATGCAAACCGACACTATTATTATATATTTAGCCCCACCCACCGAAGCTTCGAATATTCGATATTGATTGCCACCTAAGCTTCGAAGCTCAAAAAATGGCATTCGAAACAGCCCTAAACATTTCCATGTTGTTTGCACAGCTGGAGTTCGCGGTGCAGATGTCATGTGACAGCTGTGTTAATGCAGTGAAGGGCGTCTTGGAGAAAGAGCCGGGTGAGTCAAGCGCAACATTGAACACTTTTCTGTGTCATGAGATATTAACTCATTCATATATATATATGTGTGTGTGTGTGTGTGTGTTTAGGAGTGCAGTCGGTGCACATAAACCTGGCTAAGGAGGAGGTTCTGGTTGAAACAGCGCTCACGTCTCTGCAGGTCCAGAGTCTGATTGAAAGCACAGGCCGACGGGCGGTGCTCAAAGGAATGGGCAGCTCAGAATCAGGTGCGGCCTGAAACGCTGTCAGTCTGAAAGCACAACGCGAACAGCGTGACGCGAGCCTAATGCCTCTTATGTGTGTGTGGTGTTGGTCATCAGACCTGGGCGCTGCCGTGGCGATGGTCAGTGGGGCGGGGCTAGTGCAGGGCGTGGTCCGATTCCTGCAGCTGTCGCAGGACCGCTGTTTGATTGACGGGACGATCGACGGGCTGAACCCTGGAGCACACGGCCTGCATGTGCATGAGCTGGGAGATCTCACACGGGACTGCATGAGGTATCACGACCCTTAACCTTTCACCTTTAGATCACACGGCCTGCATGAGGTCAAGTCAAGGCAACTTTATTTATATCGCGCTTTTACAATGACGATTGTTTCAAAGCAGCTTCACAGTGTTAGACAGGACAATACTGCAACAACATTTGATTCGGGTGTACAGTCGTTCTGGAGAAAACAGTGATGTTATTAGATTATTTTAATTTATCATAGAGCGACAATGTTGACAGATCAGTATTATAGTTAAAAACAATTAATTAAGACCTAATTAAATAATTTTATTTGGATATTTAGTTGAATAACTTATTTTAGTGTCCCCAATAGAGCAAGCCAAAGGCAGCAAAGTCGGGGTATCACGACTCTTGACCTTTCACCTTTAGATCACGGTTTATTATAATGGGTTCAAGAGCATGAAACCCGTCCAGTCTGCACTGCAAAAAATGCTTTTCTTAGTATTTTTGTCTTGTTTCTAGTCTAAATATCTTACAATTCTTCCTTTAAGAAACATTTACTAGACAAGTAAAAGAGTATTGTCTTGTTTTGGGAAAAATAACTCAAAATGATGAGAGTTTTTGCTTAAAGGGGGGGGAAACACTCAGTTTCAGTCAATCTCATGTCAATCTTGAGTACCTATAGAGTAGTATTGCATCCTTCATATCTCCGAAAAGTCTTTAGTTTTATTATATTTATAAAGGAAATATGGGCTGTACCGAGTCTTTCTGGAAAAAACCGAGCGTCCTCAAGCGTGGAGAAACCCATCGCTATCTCAGCTAATACAGATAATGATCCACAATCAGATCCGGAGGCTAAAATAAATTGAACAGGAGAAACAGCAGGACGTCCGTCTCTGTGGTATGGACTGTATTTAGTGGCCTGTCAACATTTGTGTGTTTACTCACAGTTTATGAGGACATGATTCGGTTTATGGACTATTGTATGCAACTAAACTTTAGCAGTAGCAAGCAAAACGGTTTTGCACGTCAGACTAGTGTAACGTTATACATAGAACAGCAATAGAGTCCGTTAGCGCATTTGAATGATGAAGCACGCGATCGTGTCGTTTACTGATGTTTACTCACGCGACGATAGCCAATAGCACAGACATTTGAAGCAGTTTTACTCACCGGCTGCTTCCAAAGCAGGACCGAACCTTTATCGCTGGGACCGCTCCGTCAAAAACACACTTCTTTGGTATGATTTGGTGAAGTCCTGACAGCAGTGACCGTGGAGATCCACTTTGCGACGCGACTGAAGCGATGCCTTGAAGCTTCCCGTCATTTCTGCGTTCAAATCGGTTCAAATGCAGCGCTGCCTTCCCAGAATGCTGTGCTGAAGCGTTGAAGTCGCTCGACGTCACCCATAGGAATAAAGTGGAGCGCGGCGCGTCATAAGTGTTCACGGACGACTGGATCTGCACCTGAGAGAGTGTTTATGGGCATGCATTTCCTCTCTCGCTCTAGTCACGCGCGCGCACCCTACCGGGAGAAGAGCCCGTACGGCCCATACAGGACCTTCCGCTCTATTAACGTCAAGCCGAGCCATACTCGAAAAAAAACTCTCCCAAACTTGTGAGAAACCGGAAGGAGTATTTTTGACACAGAAATACTCCATCAAACGTCCAACATTAGTTTTTGAAACTTTGTCTATGTTTAGGATGGGAATCCAAGTCTTTAACAGTGTAAAGAGCTCAGTATGCATGAAACAGCATTTCACCCCCCCCCCCCCCCCTTTAAAATAAGCTAAATAATCTGCCAATGGGGTGAGAAAAATAATGTTGTTTTCTGTTTGAATTAAGATTATTTTCTCACCCCATTGGCAGATTATTTATCTTATTTTAAGCAAAAACTCTCATCATTTTGAGTTATTTTTTCCCAAAACAAGACAATTACTTCTGCTTGTCTAGTAAATACTTCTTGCTGTAAGAATGTTTAGATGTCTGGGCTGGAAACAAGACAAAAATACTAAGTAAGAAAAGCATTTCTTGCAGTGTGAGATCGTGTGTCAAACAGAAGTCGTTATTTATCTGAAATCTTTCCCTGAGAGGGCAGTCATATGCCTGATAATGCTGATTGTATTTGTGCTCTCTGTCCTTCAGCTGTGGAGATCACTTCAACCCGTTCAGGAAGCAGCATGGAGCTCCTCAGGACTCAGACAGGGTACAGTTCGTTTCGACTCATCTGAGTTACTACACTGCAAAAAAATGCTCTTCTTATTTAGTAGATTTGTCTTGTTTCCAGTCCAAATATAAAACAATTCTCAAATCAAGATTCATCGACTAGATGAGTAAAACGACATAAGATATTTTTGTTTGTTTTCTGGGGGAAAATCAAAATGAAGAGAGTTTTTGCTTAAAACAAGGAAAATGATCTGCCAATGGGGTGAGAAAAATAATCTTATTTCTGTTTGGGACGGAAACGAGAAGATTTTTTCTCTCACCCCTTTGGCAGATCATTTTCCTTGTTTTAAGCAAAAACTCACTTCATTTTGATTTTATTTTCAACAAAACAAGGAAAAATATCTCATGTCGTTTTACTCATCTAGTTGATGAATCTTGATTTGAGGATATTTAGACTGGAAACAAGACAAAATGACTAAGTAAGAAGAGCTTTTTTCGCAGTGCAGCTCCTGTATGTACACAAACATTTAAGTATTGGGGTCAGTTGTTCAAAATGGTTCATCTGGATCAGATTTGCTATCCAGGATCGGGTAATCCGTCGTACTTTTGTGCCGTTTTTTTAAAGCAAAATCGTGTTGGATCCCGTTGATCGGGATACACAGATTACCATTGCTCCAAACGGAGTTACGTTTCACAATCCTAGCTATAAAGAAGGGCAGGTAGAAGAGTCTGTGGTTTACTTTAAGTGTTTTATCTGAAGAGAAAGAACAGCATAAACAAACTTTCCCTTTCCTTTTCCAACTTCCTTTCATCCTCATCCTTCTCTCTCACTTTGAAACAAATCTTTCTCTCACGCTTCAAAATGACCCAAAGCCCTAAAAGTTGACCTAATTTTTTCTTTTTAAAGAAAGCTTATTTTATTTATGATATTTTCTTTCTATTTTTTAAAGCAATGCTTTTATTTGATTTATTTACCTTTAAATTACCAGATTTTATCAATAAATAATAAAAATATAGTTATTAAATCACATTCTTGCAACTTAAGTTATAGTTAAGTTAAAATATCTCAATTTCATGCACAACCCTTGGTGTCTCTGCCGTCCTCTTGTAGAAAAAATATATATATAACATATTTCATGACTCTTGGCACACGATGGCCTTCCAGCTCTCTATTTTTTTAATTTTATTTCTATATTTATGTATATTTTCAGCTGTGTTGTATTTTATTTTTTATTGTTTTATAATTGCACTGTCCATGGAGCGGACCTGACTCACATTTCACTGCTGGTTATATATGCCTATATAATTGTGTATGTGACAAATAAATAAAACTTAAACGTAACTTATGGAGTAAATGAGCTGTTCCGCTGGGTCCTGAAGTCAGTGTCTCTTGCATTCACATTATAAAATCATTTTTGGTAGTTTTAGCATTTTTAGTTTGAATTTTAAACATTTTTCTGTGTACTGAAGCATTCCTCGCACTCCATTCATTCCTATGGGGGTCGAAGTGACCCAGGAGGCACGGATGTGTTACTTTTTAAAATTTCAACCACAACTTGAATCCACTCCTTGAATCGAGTCTTTTTTCTTTCTTTTTTTGTGGATTCGTGGTTCAAGTACGACAAAAGTCCTAGGGTCTTGAAACACTCGGAAAAACGTTCAGTTTTTAAATGTTTATAAAAGAAATTTGGGTCAAGATAACCCAAGGGAACAATCAGACCCCAACAGAGGCAGTGATGAAAATTGTAGTTTTTATGATATAATTTATAATACATTTAGCTCTGGGGCAAAGTGTTGCATTCCCCCAAGAAACTTTGCATTATTCATGACTTTATACAGTGATTAAAACAATAAATACACTTAAAATAAACTATATTATTTTAGTTCAATATTAACAGTTGTTTGGGGATTATTTTACTGCATTAAAACACAATGATCTCTTTTGATTTCATGTCATAAGCCTGATGTATACTTCTAATGCATTACTTTAACGGTTAAACTAATCAACACTCGGCCCCAGAGATTTCTATTGATATTCAGCAAACAAAAGATTATTGAACACATTGTAAACTTATCTAAATTTTATTGTTGTTTTTATTTTAATGAATTAAGATGACAACTAGCCCCGGTGTATAATCGACATATTATATGCATATAATCAGTGTCCAAAATTTCCTAAAACTATAGTAATATTATTATATGCATTTAATTAATGTGTTTATTAAAGGGGGGGTGAAACACTCAGTTTCAGTCAGTGTCATGTCAATCTTGAGTACCTATAGAGTAGCATTGCATCCTGCATATCTCCGAAAAGTCTTTATTTTTTTTATAATTATATAAGAAAGATGCGCTGTTCCGAGTCTTTCCGAAAAAAGCCGAGCGGGTGGGGGCGTGTCGTGTGAGTGGAGCTAAATAATGACGTGTGCAGCAGCGCGCTGCAGTGAGGAAAGTGAGTCGCTCTGTGAGCAAAGTGATTCGCTCTGTGAGGAAAGTGATTCGCTCAGTGAGGAAAGTGATTCGCCCGCCGCGTGAGGAAAGTGATTCGCTCTGTGAGGAAAGTGATTCGCCCGCCGCGTGAGGAAAGTGAGTCGCTCTGTGAGGAAAGGGATTCGCTCTGTGAGGAAAGTGAGTCGCTCGGTGAGGAAAGTGATTCGCCCGCCGCGTGAGGAAAGTGATTCGCTCAGTGAGGAAAGTGATTCGCCTGCCGCGTGAGGAAAGTGATTCGCCCGTCGCGTGAGGAAAGTGCTAATACAGATCGACCGCCGGCCTATCAGTGGGTAAGTCAGTAGCTACTGGTTATATGGCAAGCCGTTTTAGCATTAAATACACCTTCGCATACTAGTCATAAATCAGTTTTGACTAGTCATAATTCCAGTTCCAGATATCTACAATGTGATTGTGACTAGTCATAATATGGATTGAAGATATCTACAATGTTAATTCGACTAGTCATAATATACATTCAAGATATCTATAATGCTATTTTGACTAGTCACATTCTTCCATTGACTTCCATTGGAAAATATTTCCAGATATCTTCAAATGAGTTTTGACTAGTAGAAATTGTAATTAAAGATATCTTTAATTGATTTAATACTAGGCATAATTCTAATTAGAGATATCTCAAATTACAATTGCACTAGTAAAAATTATAATTAGAGATATCTCTAACTGGTTTTTGACTAGTCATAATCACATTTAAGATATCTTTAATTCATCAAATTTAAAGATATCTAAAATACATTTGTAGATATCTGCAAATAATTTATTACTAGTCAAATTATAATTGAAGATATCTTGAATTGGATTTTTGTCTAGGCAAAACTTAATACGAGATATCTTGAATTGGAATTCTTCCTAGTCGAAACTCATTTAAAGATATCTGCAATTTAATTATAGATATCTCTGTCTGATTTTTGACTAGACAGATCTTTCTTTGGAGATATCTGCAATTAGCTTTGTGACTAGGAAGAATATAAATGTAGATATCTGGAATTAACATTCTGACTAGTCAAAACTCATTTATAGATATCTTAAACATGCATGCAAATATGCCTTAGCTAAGCCACACCTTAAACATTTTATTAACCAATCCTACCGTGGAAACCGTTGTCATCTGCCATTTTGTTTAAGAATTGTAAAATAAAAGTCCTGCGTCTTTGGTCATTTTAAGCTCATTTATATAGAAGGAAATCAAACGTATGAAAATAAAAACGTAGCTGGGACATGTGTAACATACCTGTCAAGTATCCCGTTTTGGCCGGGAAAGTCCCGTATTTTACCCTTCTTTCCCGCCGTCCTCCCGTATTCGTATTTTCCCGTAAATCTCCCGTATTTTAACCTGCGTTATTAAAAAATAATAATACCGGAGTAAAAAAAACAAAAAAACATTTCCAATCTGAGCTCTGTAACTAGCCTCGCGATAACTGCCATCTGCAGTAGCCTACAGGTGGCCGTTGTCGCGAGGTTATAGTGTGTGAGGTCAGATGACGACGAGTGACAACCAAGCCTGCAGTCTCCCTCTCATTTACTGAAGCTTTCGCGCCTCGATCGCCCCCCGGTGACCGGTCCCAGTATAGCCGCCCCTCTGTGTTTTCTAATGGACGCGAGGCAAACTAAATAATAAAATTACACTTTAAAAAATGTTCCCCAAAGTTAGTTTATGTCACTGAAGGCAGTTGTCATCACGATGATTTCATTTCAGGTGTTCGTTTTAAAAATAAGTTTAGTTTGAGTTAGTTATTTGATGCTATAAAACGGGGGGTGTGACGTCATGATTGACAGCTGCGACTGACGGCTTCTCTGAGTGAAGTTGTCACTGAGGCACTAACGGACTTTTTTCGAAATTTTTGGGAGCAGATTAGAGCTTTAGCTTTAATTTCTACATTTCCATAACTGTTTATTTCACACCAACATAATTAATTGTTCTGCATCTGCGAGAGTGTGGGCGGGCTTTTGATATCGCAGCTGTACTTCCTGCTCTACTTCCTGCGCTCTACTGCGCAACTCCGGTCCCGAAATCGCTACTGCGCAGACTCGGTCCCAAGATGTCCGCGCCGTGCAAGGCCGCCTGAAAGCTTCAAATATGGCAAGCGGAAACGGATGATGTCGAGTCGTCCATATTTTTTTACGGTCTATGGTGACAACGCGGGGAAAAACAAAACAGACGGATGACGGACGTAACTAACGATAGAGATGGAAGGCACTCCTGCCAGCAAACCCAAACCCTGTGTAAATACCTTGATCAATGGGTCAGCGAATTTAATTTTCTGAAGAGGAGCAGATGGAGGACAGTCACGCGTTTTGTAAGTTTTGTAACTGACTTCATGTGCGACAGGGGAAGATCTTTTAAAGTGACAGCATTCACTTATAATGACAATATAAAGAACAGAAGTAATTGCTCACTAAATATGCTCTTTTCTTGAGTAAATAACTTCAGTACCTTTAAGAAGGATTAATCTATATATAATTCTTAACTTATGCAGTACACTACAATTTCTGTATATTTCCCACTTAAGGGAAATATACATTTCCCTTAAGTTCTGATAAGTTGTTATACATGTAGGAAGAGCACAGGTACAAATAAAATGTATTATTATTATTATGGGTGTATGTGAGGATTTAACCCCCCCCCCCCCCCCCCCAATCTATCCCGGATTTTG
Source organism: Pseudorasbora parva (assembly GCF_024679245.1). Taxonomy (NCBI): domain Eukaryota; kingdom Metazoa; phylum Chordata; class Actinopteri; order Cypriniformes; family Gobionidae; genus Pseudorasbora; species Pseudorasbora parva. Next base: position 61,660,148 of record NC_090172.1, on the reverse strand, counting down.
ATACCCAAAAGTTGACAGGTATGATGTGTAAACGTGACATATAATATGTTGAGAAGATCAAGAAGGTTGTTGTCTAATTCTAGGCTATATATTAAAGTAATAAACAAGGTTGAGATGTGCATGCTGTGGATTAAATTGTGTTAGATTTTATTCCCAAACGAACACATTTAAAGCTAAGCATTTGGCCTTATTTCTGGTGCAACATTATATATGTTATAATTTTAAAATAACTTTTCAACGCACTGGCGCTCATCACTCAACACAGCAGAATATCACATCGCAGATCTTTTGCTATAATACAACACACCACTCCCACCTTGTGGATTATTACCTTTATGACATGAGTAAACACAACGCAATATACTAATCAATGTAATCAGTATCTACATCAGGTCAATGTTATTTAAACATGTATTAACCTGTAATCTTTTTAAAATCATTCTTAAATGTTTTTGACTGGGTCTGCTGGAGACATTTAATCATATGCATCCAAATGTTGTCACTCGTCGATTATTGGTGGAAAATTTCCTCACGTCACAACCCTACACAACAGCGCAGATTTGACTAGGAGCAGGTACAATTCAGATATCTTAAAATAGAGTTGTGACTAGTCGAAATTGAATTAGAGATATCTTTAATTACCTTTGCGTATGTGTGACGCGTCTATTGAAGATATCTCTAACCTCATTACAGATATCTTTAATAGAGTTTTGACTAGTCGAAATGTATTTAGAGATATCTCGAATCAGATTTCTTACTAGTGCAATTATAATTGCAGATATCTCTAATTGTCATTTTGACTAGTCGAATTATAATTATCACTAGTCAAAATACAATTGTTACTATCTTTAAATATATTTATAGATAGTCAGACAAAGGTTTAAATGTTAAAATGGCTTGCGATACTGGTTATATCACCTGTTTAGCATCCTACAAGCCAGCGCTTTGATGGGCGTAGGCTGTTGCTTTCGCTCTCTCTCTCTCTCTCTCTCACGCGCTTCCGGTAGAATTGTCCGTAAGGCCCATACAAGGAAATTCCGCCCCCACTAACGTCAATGGGAACGCATGATCTCAAAAAACTTGCCGAAACTTATGACTAACCGGAAGTAGTATTTTTGACAAAGAAATACTCCCATCAAACGTCCACCTTAACTTTTGAAACTTTGTCTATGTTTAGTATGGGATTCCAAGTCTTTAACAGTGTAAAAAGATCAGTATGCATGAAACAGCATTTCACCCCCCCTTTAATATATTTTTATTTATTTGTCTATTTATTTATTTAAATATATTTTATATTGAGTATTATTTTGGTATGTATATAAGCAAATTGTTTTAGTAATGATTTTATATATATATATAAACAAATTAATATTATATACATTTATTAATAACAAATGTATTATTAATGATGTTTATAATAATCTTTTATTTCTTTTTATTAGAATTTTCTTATTTCTATTTTTTTAGTTTTACTATATTTATATTTTAATTATTTATTTATACATATATATATATATATATATATATATATATATATATATATATAATATATATTAGTATCAAATGAATATTTGTAAAGTATAAATAATAGAGGCATTTAATATTTTTTATGTTTCTAATTATATATATATATATTAAAGGAGCAATAAGAGATTTGTATTATTATTTATTTATTATTATTTTATTATTATTATTATTTTATATAGGATTAGGAACATGAGTGTTAGTGTGTAAAGCGGGTCTAGAGTAACTCTGTCTGCTCTCCAGCATGTGGGCGATCTGGGAAATATCACAGCAGGCCCTGATGGCAGAGCTTCGTTCCGGCTAGAAGACGCTCAGATAAAGGTAATAAAGCTGAAATACAGTCAGGTGTGTGTTTATCAGCCCTGTGGCGGAGTGCTGGCACTCTCGTGTGTAATTATCTAAAGTCTCTGTTATGATGTTAATCACACTCTGACTAACCTTCGTCCGTTTTTATGGTCACACCTCCTTTTTTAACTCTTGTGTCATCTGAAAATATTCACGCACCGATTTGAGTTTAGTTTGATTTACTCGCCACGTGTTCGTTTTATGATCTGCAATGCTGTGACGTCACATGTTTCTCCTGCTCACTGTTCGACAGGTGTGGGATGTGATTGGTCGATCTCTGGTGGTGGATTCTGGGGAGGATGATTTGGGCCGTGGGAGTCACCCGCTGTCCAAAATAACAGGAAACTCAGGAGAGAGGTCCGTGTTATGTGTACAGCACTTTTCACAACACACATTGTTTCAGAGACTTATGCTTATAATATCATGCCTTACAAACGCTTTTAGCAGATTCAAGTGATAATATAGTTACATTATGCGATGAAATCGAGCAGTTGAGATTTAGGGATGCAACAGTACAGTTAGTCCACGGTGTAATACACACCTCGGTTTTTAACCTCGGTTTTCTTTTTTTCTTTTTTCTATTCTATTCTTAGGCGACAGGAACAGAAAGAGGTTAAGGAGAAAATGTTTTTATTGTAATACTCTTTCTTTATTTTACTTAAAAGACTTGAAAACCCTTACTTAAACTTAACCTTACTGAAAAAAACCCTTGTAGGCATTCCTAGTGTATTGTATAATATAAAATAAATATATATAAAGATTTACAGTGGCAGCTCAGAGATGTACAGCAGCATTTAAGTATGAATTTGAATGAATAAATGTAGGCTTAAATTAAAACTACATAGTCTTCAATATACAACATTGATTAAAAGCTACTGTATTATTACTTTATTCGAGAGCAGTGAGTGATTTTTCTCTGTTTTTAGTTGTTTTATTAACATAATTTTAGAGTGAGCTGTCCCTATGTTCACTATAGGCTTCGCTGATGTACAGTCTTGTTCAAAATAATAGCAGTACAATGTGACTAACCAGAATAATCAAGGTTTTTAGTATATTTTTTATTGCTACGTGGCAAACAAGTTACCAGTAGGTTCAGTAGATTCTCAGAAAACAAACAAGACCCAGCATTCATGATATGCACGCTCTTAAGGCTGTGCAATTGGGCAATTAGTTGAAAGGGGTGTGTTCAAAAAAATAGCAGTGTCTACCTTTGACTGTACAAACTCAAAACTATTTTGTACAAACATTTTTTTTTCCTGGGATTTAGCAATCCTGTGAATCACTAAACTAATATTTAGTTGTATGACCACTAGGGATGGGTACCGAAAACCGGTATTAAACGGGCCCCGGGGCTGAATTTTGAAAGACCGTTGTATCGATAAGCTTTGACGTTATCGGTTCTGCTGTCGGTACTTTTGAAAATACACGCGACAAGAGAGAGAGAGAGAGAGAGAGAGAGAGAGAGAGAGAGAGAGAGAGAGAGAGAGAGAGAGAGAGAGAGAGAGAGAGAGAGAGAGAGAGAGAGAGAGAGAGAGAGAGAGAGAGAGAGAGCGCTCCGCAAACGACAACCGAGGACAGAACCAAACATTCAAACATAGCCTGGTTACACTTTAGATCTGTGATAGTCTGCTTTTATTTTAGATTTTGTCTTCCAAAGATTATAATAATAATATTTATGTCTAGCCCAACTTGATTCCCTTTGCAGCAGTAGCCTACGCTGTCATTTCTCCAAACTCAAACGTAATGACAGAATCAGCACGATCAGTGATTGTTGTAAAATACAGTCTAGCCACTGTTAGTAAATTGTGGGACGCGTTTAATAATAAAAAGAGCGATTAAATGCACAAAAATGTGCGCAAGAGATTGTTCCCAAGTCGACGCGCGCGCTCTGAAACAGCCACAACGAGACGAGCAAATTACACTTTCGGTTTCACACTCGTGTCTAAACGATCAAATGTACACAAACATCTATGTGTAAAAATGACCGGCTTGGAGAGTCTCTTAAACACAACAATTTGTGTCTAAAATGGACGTAGTTATTATGGATATAGTCGGGAGAAAATATAGTCCATCTGCCTATTATCAGTCGCCTATAGATCTGCACATCTGTCTTAAAGAGGCAGTGGTGTAAATAAACATGACGAATTACTGCGAATTAAACAACCAAATGCAAAGAGAAAATCACTCACAGCTCTTGCATGAATAACTTTAGCTTTAATAAGCATTAATTTGGCTATTTATGATGAACAGTGTTATTTTACATTTGATTAGTAGAATTCTTCCTGAAATGAAAGCACTGCATGTGTAGGCTGTGTATTTTTGTTAATTGTGTGTGTGTGTGTGTGTGTGTGTATGTGTATGTGTATGTGTATGTGTATGTGTATGTATGTATGTATGTGTATGTATGTATATGTATGTATGTATGTATGTATGTATGTATATATATATATATATATATATATATATATATATATATATATATATATATATATATATATATATATATATATATAATCTCAAAAAGTACCGATAAGAATACCGTTAAAGTACCGGACCGATAAGCAGTATCGGTAAGAGTAGTAATACCGTTAAAACCTTAACGATACCCATCCCTAACCACAGTTTTTTAAAACTGCTTGACATCTGTGTGGCATGGAGTCAACCAACTTGTGGCACCTCTCAGCTGTTATTCCACTCCATGATTCTTTAACAACATTCCACAATTCATTCACATTTCTTGGTTTTGCTTCAGAAACAGCATTTTTGATATCACCCCACAAGTTCTCAATTGGATTAAGGTCTGGAGATTGGGCTGGCCACTCCATAACATTAATTTTGTTGGTTTGGAACCAAGACTTTGCCCGTTTACTAGTGTGTTTTGGGTCATTGTCTTGTTGAAACAACCGTTTCAAGGGCATGTCCTCTTCAGCATAGGGCAACATGACCTCTTCAAGTATTTTAACATATGCAAACTGATCCATGATCCCTGGTATGCGATAAATAGGCCCAACACCATAGTAGGAGAAACATGCCCATATCATGATGCTTGCACCTCCATGCTTCACTGTCTTCACTGTGTACTGTGGCTTGAATTCAGAGTTTGGGGGTCGTCTCACAAACTGCCTGTGGCCCTTGGACCCAAAAAGAACAATTTTACTCTCATCAGTCCACAAAATGTTCCTCGATTTCTCTTTAGGCCAGTTGATGTGTTCTTTGGCAAATTGTAACCTCTTCTGCACATGCCTTTTTTTTAACAGAGGGACTTTGCGGGGGATTCTTGAAAATAGATTAGCTTCACACAGACGTCTTTTAACTGTCACAGTACTTACAGGTAACTCCAGACTGTCTTTGATCATCCTGGAGGTGATCATTGGCTGAGCCTTTGCCATTCTGGTTATTCTTCTATCCATTTTGATGGTTGTCTTCCGTTTTCTTCCACGTCTCTCTGGTTTTGCTCTTCATTTTAAGGCATTGGAGATCATTTTAGCTGAACAGCCTATCATTTTTTGCACCTCTTTATAGGTTTTCCCCTCTCTAATCAACTTTTTAATCAAAGTACGCTGTTCTTCTGAACAATGTCTTGAACGACCCATTTTCCTCAGCTTTCAAATGCATGTTCAACAAGTGTTGGCTTCATCCTTAAATAGGGGCCACCTGATTCACACCTGTTTCTTCACAAAATTGATGACCTCAGTGATTGAATGCCACACTGCTATTTTTTTTAACACACCCCTTTCAACTAATTCAACTAATTGCCCAATTGCACAGCCTTAAGAGCGTGCATATCATGAATGCTGGGTCTTGTTTGTTTTCTGACAATCTACTGAACCTACTGGTAACTTGTTTGCCACGTAGCAATAAAAAATATACGAAAAACCTTGATTATTCTGGTTAGTCACATTGTACTGCTATTATTTTGAACAATACTGTAAATTTAAGACCTGCTCGCATCTCATATATACACACACACGGTTTTACTTTCATTTTAGACACAACCGACTGTGTTTATATATGTTAACCTTGTGTGTGTTTGACAGTATTAGCGCAGTAAGACTTAGTCCAGTATCATGTGTGTTTGACAGACTTTAGTGCGCTCGCTCAGCGAATGTAAAGCACGAAGGCACGGCTTTAAAACGTGGCTAACACCCGCTAAATTTAGAGCATATGATTGGATATTTGCTCATATCTGCGCGTAGACTCACAGGCTCACTCAAACAGAGCCGAAATAAACTGAGAGAAATATTTAAAACGAACAGAAATCGAAATAATTAATTAAATGCAAAACCGAAAAGAAAAAAAATTCACCAGCGCGTATTAAACCCTGAATGCCGTACCGAACGGTTCAATATTATATTGAGTATTGTGGCATCCCTACTCTGTAGAATATCGCTTGTGTTTTATAGTGTGTGTGTGTATGTGTGTGTGTGTGTGTTTAATGTCCGCTCTCTCTCTCTCCGGTCTCAGGCTGGCATGTGGAATCATTGCACGATCGGCCGGCTTGTTTCAGAACCCCAAACAGATTTGTGCCTGTGATGGCGTGACTCTGTGGGAGGAGAGAGATCGGCCCATCGCCGGGAGAGGAAGAAAAGCCACTGACGCGCCGCCGGCTCATCTGTAACGGGCCAGGGGATGCGACCGGATGGATGATAGGGATGGATTGAGAAAAGGCCATAAACGTGCCTGTCTGAAGCGCTCATCAGTGTATGTTCAGGCTGAGATGAGCTTCTGTAAATATGGAGATGTAGAGCTGAATCTCTCTCAAATGAGCAGTGCTAATCCATTCCATTATACATTATACACAGCTGCTGTAACATCAAAATGTTTAAATCTAGGGGAAATAAGTATGATTATTATACAATGACTGATTAAAAAACTCATGTTTTGATGACATTTACAAAAAAAATCTACATATCAAAAACAGCACTTCAGGAATGACACTTTAATCTGAATTTCCCATCAGCTAAGTGACCTTAAGTGTCTTAATTTATTCATTTTTATATTTGTAATGATTTTTGATTATTGTGAAAAAATAGTGCTATCAAACCCATTAAACACATCTAAAATAAAAGTTTGTTTACATAAAATATGAGTTTGTACTGTGTATAATTATTATTATGAACTGTAACTACACATGCATGTATATTAAAGATTTTTTTAAATATTTATATATGATAAATATATATATTTACAGTATACATGCAAATATTTTAAAATGTACATGTGTGTATTCAACTATACATACTTATAGACAGTACACACATATTTTATGTAAACAAACTTTTAGTTTGGACATATGTTAACACAAACTTATTTTGGATGCGATTAATCGATTGACGGCACTATTTTATTTTTTTATTAAAAACAGACAACATTGCTATGCGCTTGGTTTTTAAACATATTTGATCCCAATAAAAATCAAGCATCTATTTTAAACAAAACAATAATTTGTTGTGCCATATGTGTGTGGGTGTTTATATATATATATATATATATATATATATATATATATATATATATATATATATATATATATATATATATATATATATATAACCTGACTTTGTTCTTCTTTATGAAAACACAACCCAAAGTTGCTTACAGTGCCGGATTCAGAGAATTGAACAAAACTGAACTGAGGCAGCTCAAATCTGATTTAAAATATGCCATGGTGCATTTAAAGTGCTTTTTGCAATGCCTCTGCTTGCTTCAAGTTAAGTTTAGTTATATTCCTGTTTAATATAACAAGAGAAGCACAAACATGATGCATAGTGTACAGGCAGTGGAGATACACGCGCATTGTGTGTGTGTGTGTGTGTGTGTGTGGATGCATCAGCACGCGCGGAAGAATGAGAGCGATTCTAAAGAACGGAAGTGGACCGACCATTTTGAAACCCCGCACCGCTTAGGTAAGATGGAAGATTTTTTCCCCCTCTCTATATATGTTTATGTTTCAAGCAATTCCATAACTCATCATATGGGATCAATAATTAACGATTGCCGATTAAACACGGAATGATGTAGCCGAGCGCGCGGTGTGATTTATAGAGAAACGCAAAGGCTTTCGGGGGGCGCGGGGACACCCAAAAAAATCCTCCCAAAATGAGTCATCTAGAGATTTATTTTTGGAGAATGAATAGCAGATGAGCGCATACATGTATAGTGCACATATAACACCGTGCAGTTGCATCGCGGGCGTTTGTGGTGTTGATGGCGGAAGAGATTTGAGTGTTTTGTAAACATCTGGGGTCAGAAATGTTACATTCGGTAAATCGGTCGACACGCGCTACTCGTGTTGTTGACGCCGGAGCGCTATAACGAGAACGGCGAGTCAGCGTTTCTCACACGATTAAACCTCCGTGCGTTCGTTTACACGATTTGTCGGGAAAACAGTTATCCTTTAGTGTGGGTGTGTGTGTTCGTTCCGTGAGCTGAAAGATTGAGGAAGTGGACGTGTTTACTCTGCGTGCACTGCGTCACCAGATTACTGTCTCTTTGTGACTGCTACTAATTCATTTACCCTAAATAGATGTTTCATCGACATATTCTGGTGTGTGTGTGTGTGTGTGGTGATCGATTGTGCGTTGATAACGTGCTAGGATTTAATTTAATTGTGTGATATGTATATTTTTTGTAAGATATTGTTATGAAAAACATGGTGTCATCTTCTATATCTCAGGACAACTTTGAATTAAAGGGACAGTTCACCCAAAAATGAAATTTACCCCATGATTTACTCACCCTCGAGCAATCCTACGCTGTAAAAAACAGTCTGTAAAAATAGGGCACAATGTCCTGTATAAATATGAAGGAATTTTCTGTATTGTTTTTTTTACAGGTGTTTTACTGTATTTTTTAATTACACATTGCATTAGTTGGTGTTTTAAGGGTTAACGTAAATTTCTGTAAAATAACTGGATAATGTACTGGCAGAAAATTACCAGTACATTTTATACAAGATTTTAATACAACCGGAGTTGTATCTAATCTTGTATCTAATTGGATGTCCTGGCTAATTGAAGCTTTATAATGGCAGCCCCCAAAAAAGTGCATCCAGCCATTATAAACGTACTCCAGTGGGTTAATAAATGCCTTTTGATGTGAAGTGATGCATTTGTGTAAGATAAATATCCATATTTAGTTACATATATGTATCCATATAAAGTACATTATCTAGCTTCCTCCAGGTAGCCTTCTGTATTCAACTTACAGAAAAAGTGTAACTGGCATGACGCATAACATTGGACCTAGTGTAAACGCTCATTCACACCAACAACGATAACTATAAAGATAACTATATACTACCAGCGGACGAAATTGTTCTGTTTATTCTAAGCGTTTGTTGTCTGTCGCTTTAAATGCTCGTGCTCGTAGCAGTAGGATTGATTCTGATTGGCTGTCAATGTTTTTGTTTATCAGCTGGATAAAATTCGTTCTGAAAGTAATCCCAACGATATCGATGCTCTATATCTTTGTCGTTAAGGCTGTGGTGTGAACTCTGCTATTCATTAATATTGATAGTGATTTTTAGAACTATATCTTTATCGTTATCTTTATAGTTATTGTTCTTGATGTGAACGGGCCTTACGCTCCTTACAATTCAACTAAGTTGAATACAAAAGGCGGTCTGGCGGTAGCTAGATATTTTACCTTATAGAGTTTTAATCATGGATATTTTTCTTACACACACATCGCCTCAGAAGGCCTTTATTAACCCCCGGAGCCGTGTAGAGCACTTTTATAATGGATGGATGCACTTTTTCAGGCTTCAAATATTTAGGTGAACTAGCTCTTAAACACGTTGTTTTCACTAATGATCAACATTATGTAACGATTATTTTCTCTGCACCTGTATAAATCTATACAAGTTTTTCCCTGATTAATGGAAAATAATACTAACAAAAAAGTACAAAATTATACTGTTGTTAGTTTGGGGACGTGTGAAATCCATGGTATTAGGGGTCTGGGGGCCCCTGGGCTTGAGTTCATGTATGGGCCCCACCTACGCTACAAATTACTCAACTAGAACATCACTATGGGGCACAAATATATAATTTTTTTTAATATGCTTTGAGGTTCCTTGAATAATTAACATGCCTAGTCAGCGTTTAGCAGTATTAATATTGACGTGTTTTGGCTTTAAGTATGAATATGGTAGTGTTACTGTTGTCTATAAGTTAGTGTTACTCCAAAACAATGACACACTGCACATTTAGAAGATATGAGTGTTCATGAGTCTCGCACTTCAGCCAATAAAGATCAATGATTTAGATGACATTTAGACAGCGCACTATATAGGGCAGGGCTATTCAAATCTTACCCTGGAGGGCCAATGCGGTGCAGAGTTTAGCTCCAACCCTAATCAAACACACACCTGAACATGCTATTTAATGTCTTCAAGATCATTAGAAAATCATAGGTGGGTGTGTTTGATCAGGGTTGGAGCTAAACTCTGCACCGCATTGGCCCTCCAGGGTAAGATTTGAATAACCCTGATATAGGGGATAGGGGACGATTCAGACACTGCACTATATAGGGGATAGGGGACGATTCTGACACTGCACTATATAGGGGATAGGGGACGATTCAGACACTGCACTATATAGGGGATAGGGGACGATTCAGACACTGCACTATATAGGGGATAGGGGACGATTCAGACCCTGCACTATAGGGGATAGGGGACGATTCAGACACTGCACTATATAGGGGATAGGGGACGATTCAGACCCTGCACTATAGGGGATAGGGGACGATTCAGACACTGCTCTATATAGGGGATAGGGGACGATTCAGACACTGCACTATATAGGGGATAGGGGACGATTCAGACACTGCACTATATAGGGGATAGGGGACGATTCAGACCCTGCACTATAGGGGATAGGGGACGATTCAGACACTGCACTATATAGGGGATAGGGAACGATTCAGACACTGCCCTATAGGGGATAGGGGATGATTCAGACACTGCACTATATAGGGGATAGGGAGCGATTCAGACACTGCACCATATAGGGGATAGGGGACGATTCAGACACTGCACTATATAGGGGATAGGGAACGATTCAGACACTGCACTATATAGGGGATAGGGGACGATTCAGACACTGCACTATATAGGGGATAGGGAACGATTCAGACACTGCCCTATATAGGGGATAGGGAACGATTCAGACACTGCCCTATAGGGGATAGGGGATGATTCAGACACTGCACTATATAGGGGATAGGGGACGATTCAGACACTGCACTATATAGGGGGTAGGGGACGATTCAGACACTGCACTATATAGGGGATAGGGAACGATTCAGACACTGCACTATATAGGGGATAGGGGACGATTCAGACACTGCACTATATAGGGGATAGGGGACGATTCAGACACTGCACTATATAGGGGATAGGGGACGATTTAGACACTGCACTATATAGGGGATAGGGGACGATTCAGACACTGCTCTATATAGGGGATAGGGGACGATTCAGACACTGCACTATATAGGGGATAGGAAACGATTCAGACACTGCACTATAGAGGGGATAGGGAACGATTCAGACACTGCTCTATATAGGGGATAGGGGACGATTCAGACACTGCACTATATAGAGAATAGGGGACGATTCAGACACTGCACTATATAGGGGATAGGGGACGATTCAGACACTGCACTATATAGGGGATAGGGGACGATTCAGACACTGCACTATAGGGGATAGGGGACGATTCAGACACTGCACCATATAGGGGATAGGGGACGATTCAGACACTGCACTATATAGGGGATAGGGGACGATTCAGACAGTGCACTATATAGGGGATAGGGGACGATTCAGACAGTGCACTATATAGGAGATAGGGGACGATTCAGACACTGCACTATATAGGGGATATGGGATGATTCAGACACTGCACTATATAGGGGATAGGGAGCTATTCAGACACTGCTCTATATAGGGGATAGAGGATGATTCAGACACTGCGCTATATAGGGGATAGGGGATGATTCAGCCACTGCACTATATAGGGGATAGGGGACGATTCAGACACTGCTCTATATAGGGGATAGGGGACGATTCAGACACTGCACTATATAGGGGATAGGGGACGATTCAGGCACTGCACTATATAGGGGATAGGGGGCGATTCAGACACTGCTCTATATAGGGGATAGGGGACGATTCAGGCACTGCACTATATAGGGGATAGGGGACGATTCAGACACTGCTCTATATAGGGGATAGGGGATGTTTCAGACACTGCACTATATAGGGGATAGGGGACGATTCAGACTGCGCTATATAGGGGATAGGGGACGATTCAGACACTGCACTATATAGGGGATAGGGGATGATTCAGACACTGCACTATATAGGGGATAGGGGACGATTCAGACTGCGCTATATAGGGGATAGGGGACGATTCAGACACTGCACTATATAGGGGATAGGGGATGATTCAGACACTGCTCTATATAGGGGAAAGGGGACGATTCAGCCACTGCACCATATAGGGGATAGGGGACGATTCAGACACTGCACTATATAGGGGATAGGGGACGATTCAGACTGCGCTATATAGGGGATAATCATTCACTAACATGGTATTTATTTCAGAGTATTATAAGAATAATATTTAATATCTGGTGTCATCCCTTTGCCTTTATTGTTAGGGAATACTAACCCCCAATTTGCATATTGTACTTACACATGCTTATATGTCATTGTCTGACATGTCAAAATCGTCTTTCACTCATTTCAGCACAATGGAAAAGGGCCACACGGTTAAGCTCTTCGTAGGGAATCTGGCCCTGGATACCACGCAAGAAGAACTGTCAGCCATCTTTGAGTCATACGGGCAGGTTGTTAGCTGTAGTGTTTTGAGGCAGTTTGCTTTCGTACACCTGCAAGGAGAGGGCGCTGCGGAACGTGCCATCCGGGAGCTCAATGGCAGAGAGTTCAAAGGTCGCAACCTTGTGGTCGAAGAGTCTCGGGGACGCCCACTCCACTCGACGAAGGTGTTTGTGGGAAATCTGAGTAGTATGTGCACCACAGAAGACCTCCAGGAGCTGTTTCAGACCTTTGGGAAAGTTTTGGAGTGCGATAAGGTGAAAGGTAAGCGAGAAGTTGCAGAAACTTAATACAGGGGTAGCCAATCCCACTCATGGAGGGCTACCGTCGTTCAGAGTTAAAGGGATAGTTCACCCAAAAATCAAAATGTGATGTTTATCTGCTTCCCCCCAGGGCATCAGATGTCGGTGTGTTTGTTTCTTCAGGAGAACACAAATGAAGATTTTTAACTCAACCGTTGCTCGTATAATGCATGTCAATGGGGTGTATTTCTATGAGAATAAAAAACACACACACACACGAATCCAAAGCCTGCGGCTCGTGGCGACACATTGATGTCTTAAGACACGAAACGATCGGTTTCTGCGAGAAACACAACAGTATTTATTTTACCTCATATCAGGCGAATCTCATCTAGTGTTCCCAACACCATTACTTCCGTCGAATAAGGTCAAAATACCGGCGCGATCATAGATATATTTACTTAGATTTACTTTATTTACTTTACACTAATAAGGAATCTATATATATTTCTATGATTGTGACAGTATTTTGACCTTCAAAAGGAAGTAATGGTGTTGGAAACACTAGATGAGATTCGTCTGATATGAGGTAAAAATAACAAATACTGTTGTTTCTTGCAGAAACCGATCGTTTCGTGTCTTAAGACATCAATGTGTCGCCACAATCTATTCAAGGTTTACTTTTTGAACTGAAGTCTGCCGTAAGTGAGCTCTCTCCAGGAACTGGGTTGGCTACCCCTGATTTAAAGTGCGAGTAATCTGAATAATGAATAACACTATTGTCTTCTGCTTTATTAGGTTATGCTTTCGTGCACATGGAGAACAAGGAGGATGCGCTGCAGGCTATTGAGGCTTTGCATGGGACCTCTTTCAAAGGACGACCACTGTCCGTGGAGCTCTCCAAAGTGCAGCCAAGTAAGCAGACTCCAACTGGGAAAATCCCGTGTGTGAGCTGCGGAAAACAGGGTCACTATGCAGGTGAATGCCCAGCTGGTAAGCCCACTCTGGAGCAGTACCAGAGCCAAGCGGCCGTGTTAGCCGCCGCCGCCGCTGCAGCCGCTGGCCTTCCTCTGCAGGTTCAACAAAGTGTCCACAATTCAGTATACAACACCTCAACTTTTGACCCAACTTATGCTGCTTTGACTGGACTTACAGCTGCAGGTGCCAGGGCTGAAGGGGGAACAGCGGTTGCTCCAGCCGTCTATGGAGCACTAGCTAGTCAAGTGTACGGGACAGTTGCCAATCAGCTCTACAGTGGATCAGTTGCAAATCAGGCACTTAATAACAGTGCTGCTGCAGCTGCCGCACAGATGTATGGCTCAGTTAACCCGGCTCTCTACGGGCAGATGACAAGTGGCGCCGTCGCAGCCGCCGCAGCAGCCGCCGCCGCATATGGGCAACAAGTTTACACACCCGCTGTTGCAAATCAAGTGTTTTTAACGGCTGGACCTAGCATGGAGGTACCAGGAGGTACTGCTGTTAACCCAGCTTATACGGTAGCACCGGCTCTCTACAGCGCTAGCCCTGCTTATGGGGCGTTAGGGGCGGCTGACACAGCAGCTTTCTTTGAGGCAGCAAGGGCGCACTACTTTGCACAAGGACAGCAAGTGCTAGCCGAACAGCAACAGGCTAGCTCAAAGTCTGGAGAGAGGGACCGGAGTCCACTAAGAAGATCTGCCCCGCTGCTGCCAGACCCTGTTATGAAGCCCTTTATGTACCAGAGGGCCAAGCGTAGAGCCTTGTTGCCCACACCGTCGGGTCGAGAGGAAGCCGCGGCGCAGGAAGACGACCCTGTAGCCAGGTGAGTTGATTTCAATAAAAGACAAAAAATGATTACAGCAAAAAGCCCAGTTTCCACCGGAATTACCCGGAACAAATGTTCCCAGGAACTTCCCCCCACCCCCAGCCCGTCTGCAATTCCTTCGCGGTCTAAAGTAACGTGATGATTAGTCCGGTGTTGTAGGACTGTGCGCGTCTTTCCAGTTCCCACTGGATTTCGTCCTCGGCACATAGCTTGAAGGTGCACTATGTAGTATTTTTGCAGTAAAATATCCAAAACCCACTAGGCCAGTGTTATATATTTTGTTCAGTTGAGTTCTTACAATAGCCCAACATTTTCCAACGATTTGTAAATTGTGAGTTTTAAATTGCTATTTTAACCAAGGAGCCGGGACGTCTGGGGGAGTTGCTTGTCAATTGCGTCATATCTGCGTTACTCCCGGTTGCCTCCCGGTTTATTCTGCAAAATCGCTTTTCTTTTAGCAGTGTGAACAAGAGTCACAGCAGCCGCTGAGCAAACGCACAGAGTAACGTCATAACATCATTTAAAACACACTTAAGTGTATCTAATATGATAAACAGAGCTGCTTTACCTCATACTCGTGACCGATTAATTAAGACCTAATAAATACATTTTATTTGTATATTTAGTTGAATTACTTAGATAGAAATTTTAGTGTTGACTTCATTTATACCCTCGGGGGAAAACAAGTACCGCCCCAAAGGTTCTTCCATCTGAGGTGTAGGGGCAAAGTTCCTGGGGGAATTTCCTGCGGTGGAAACTCGGCTCATGTTTGTCAAATTCCAAATTTTGGATGTTTTAGTACCGATTTACAGCGGTGGTGATTTGTGTGTGTGTGTGTGTGTGTTTGTACATGTGTTTCTGTGTCTCTCCGTCTAATGGTGTATACATTCGTTTGTATATGCATGTCTATGTGATTTCTGTCTTTCTTTTCCCGTCTGCGTGGCTGTGCATGTGTGTGTGTGTGTGTTTTCTCTCCTCCGTTTTTTCCCCCCCAGATACTACGCGGAATATTACCAGCAGTACCAACAGTACCAGCAGTACCAGCAACTGCAGCAATATTCGCAGTACCAGTATGCGTACCCACCTCCAAACGCCCTGGCAGCGATGACGGCGCTCCAGGCTCTGCCGAATCCGGCAACCCTCGACTCGCTCAGGCCAGTCCTGCCCGCCGCCCCCGTGCCTGCCGCTGCCGCCATCGCCATGGCAACACCTCGCGTGTATGAGCCTCCGCCGATACCGCCGTCGCACAAGGAGCCCCTCCTCCGCCGCCCCGAACTCGCCCTACACACCCCTGAAACACCCTTCCGATAGTGTGCTCCACGTCCTCTGCCTCTCCTTTCCTTGTGCTGCCTGTGTGTGTGTGTGTGTCAGAAAGAAGCCACAGGTGTATGTTTGACGTGTGTGTGTGTGTGTGCTTGGGGGTAAGACGGTGGCTGTGTCGATTTGAACTATAAACTGGAGTCTCTAACCTTGGTTCTGATCTCACACACACACACACACACACACCCAGTGTAGTTTAAAAAAAAAGGGAAATTTTTCCCGCATGCTCTCATTCCTGCACACTTAACCAATATAACACATCGTCTCGTTAAAGAAACCCTCAATCCGATTAGTTTTGAGGGGTAGATTAGGCACTAGCCATGATGCTTTTTAACTTTTATATTCTTAAGTGTTTGTAGTCTATGAATGAATACTGGACTTGATATTTTTAAATAATGCTTGATTATAGTTATATGAACCTGTTTACACATTATTTAAAGGGATAGTTCACCCAAAAATGACAATTCTGTCATCCTTTACACACCCGCCATTGATCCAAACCTGTATGAGTTTTTTTGTTCTGCTGAACACAAAAGAAGATATTTGGAAGAATGTGTGTAACCAAGCAGAGAGAAGAACCGTGAACTGCAAAAAAATGTTTTTCTTACTTAGTATATTTGTCTTGTTTCTAGTCAAAATTTAAAAAAAATCTTGCATTAAGAAACATTTACTTGACAAGTAATAACAATTGTCTTGGTTTGGGAAAAATAACTCAAAATGAAGAGAGTTTTTGCTTAAAATAAGCAAAATAATGTTGTTTTAGGAATATTTTGCTTACCCCATTGGCAGATTATTTTGCTAATTTTAAGCAAAAACTCTTAATTTTGCTTGTCTAGTAAATACTTCTTGTTTTAAGCATTTTTAGATGTTTGGATTAGAAACAAGACAAAAATACTAAGTAAGAAAAGCATTCTTTTTTGCAGTGTGAATGGTTGTTCTCTCTGCTTGGTTATAAACATTCTCCCAAATATCTTCTTTTGTGTTCAAAGAAACTCATACAGGTCTGAAACAACATGAGGGTGAGTAAATGATGACAGAATTTTCATTTTTTTTGGGTGAACTATCCCTTTAAGATATTAGATTTCAATGCATTTAAAGAACATTTAAATAAGTTGAATGTATGTTTACTCCAAAGGTGTGTGAAGTGTAAGGACCAGGGTTGGAAAGTATTTCACGTGTCTTTGTGTGTGTTTCTTGTTTTTCTCTGGGACTGGTGTAGCGTGTATGCTTTCTATTGGTTGCCAAGACAGGAAGGCACACGTGCACAGGGAAGCGACTTCGATCCACACGCACATACATACGCATCCCTTACACCTCAGATGGAAGAAACTGTAGTGACGACCTTTAACCCCACCCCTCCACCCCTGTCCACCCATCCCGAAAGCTGAAAGACACTGTGACTTCTCTCCCCTCCAACTATAATGTAGCTTCTTCCATAGATATGGTGATGTATGGGCAGCCAATCAGAGGAAGGTTTAGCTAGTCAGCGTTAGCTGGGATTTGTCTTATGGGAGCGTCTCTATGCTCGCCAACTTAACTGCCAAGATGCATTGTAGAATCTGTTTTTGTAAGTGTCTTTTATTACTGCTATCATGTTTTTATAAACAGTGATAAGGGACTCGCGTATCATTTTAAAGAGACATACTCTTTTTAATTTTTAACTTTTGTTTACAGCTATAAGAGGCTTGTTCTTCTTGTGGCTTTTCCACAGTGATTGTTTATAGCCAAAATTCTCTTTTTTCTAGAAAAACAGCCAAAATCATGAGTGGCCTATGATTCTTATGCCTTAGTAGTGAAATGTTTTCAAGTTTGCTATTTTTTTATCTGTAGTCTTATAATGTGAAACTGGATTTAAGGCTACACGAAAGTGCTGTATTTTATGTGGTGCTGTGATTTGGGATTAAATGAATTGGGAGATTCCTATCAGTTTCTTTCAGTCTTCCTGCTCATTTCGCTGCTGCAACTCCATAGATGACCCTCACTGCATCTCTCTCTCCATCTCTCTTTTGCATCTGCCTCTCATTTAGTGACAGTATTTCATTTGTTTACCATGCCCCTGTTCGCACCTACGTGCTGAGGATGCCAGTGTGTGAATGTGATCTTAGAAAACGTTTTGCATCGACATTCATGTTTGTAGTTTCTGTCACGGTAACTGTTTTTGCCGCAAGTGTTCTCAGAAGAGAAGACTTAAAGATCTGTACACGATCTTTACTGACTATAACACGCCTTCAAATAAAGAGCTTGCCTGATCATTTACAGAGGAAACTCGAGAGCTTTTGCTTGGAGCTTTAGCTGTTCTTGCCTTTTGATGTTTCATGATTGTTTTTCCTTTGTGAAACGACCAGACTCGTATGAATCGGAGCCCTGAAAAGAAGCTAAAGGACTAGAGACTGATCCCAATCTCACCCCCCTGTCACTATGGATGGGGTAAGTTTGGGGGCAACCCCACTCTATACCCCCCAGCTGCACACACCATACCAAACCCCTACCCCAGGAGCAGCAAAAATCTTCAGCCCAGCTTTTGGTACCTTTTAACCACCCATAGTCCCCATGCAGCTTCTTTAACAGGAGTGTGGTACAATGCTTTTATGACGCAAGCATATTGTAAAACATGTTAATGTGTGAGTGTCAGGAGGCACCCACACTCTGATATTTATTCGTGATGGGGCTGCAAATGTAATTTCAAGGCTTCGCTCGCATCTGCTTCCTTTGTGCATGTTTATTTTTTGTTTTCTTGTTTCACCCCACCCCAAAACAAACGCTTTCTGATGTGACTGTTCCAACTGAACTAGGTCCCTACGGATCTGTGGACACCGTTCGCAGTGCTGGTTTGGGGGGAAGAAAGTTAGCGTCGCGCAATGAACGGGAAGGTCTCTCTGACTCCATTCAGGTAAACGCCCTGCGCCTCGCCCCCTTTCTTACCTGTCGTCCTCCCTGATAGCGTTTGCGCCTGACCGTTTATCCGCTGTATTTCTCCTCACCACCACCCCACCCCTCTTGTAGACTCCTTACCTCTCGTCACCATTGCTATAGCCAATGGGGTTCTCTAAACACCAGTGTTGTGCAAAAGGGGTGGCGGCGGGGGTGACCATTTAATGCTTCTGTGGTTAGTGTGTCTCGGTAATGGGTGGGTGCTTGGTGCGCTAATAATTGATTTGTTGGTTTAGCTTTCGGAGAGAATGTGGTGATAGTGTGTCCAAAAGTGGTTGAATGAATGGGATTATTTGTCAGTGTTTAAATTGATAGTTCACCCAAAAATGAAAATGTAATGTTTTTCTGCTGACCCCCAGGGAATCCAACATGTAGGTGTGTTTGTTTCTACAGTACAATACAAATGAAGATTTTTAACTCCAACCATTGCTGTGTGCCAGTCATATAATGCATGTGAATGGGTAACAACTCTAATATGCACACTCTGGCGTCGTGTATGAGATTCACTTTTGGCGTTGGGGTAATCTACGCCAGATTGTGTGTACCGGAAGTGATGTCTTTACACGTACACGACGCCAGAGCGTGTGTATTAACCTTACCGGAAGTGAATCGCGTTTCAGGCTGTTGGATATAGCATTGTATTTGGGGTAAAAAATTATATAAATACGGCTCGATTTATCACACAAACTGATCGTTTTGTGTCTTAAAAATCTTAATTTGTGTTCTACTGAAGAACAAACACCTACATGTTGGATGCACTGGGGGTCAGCAGATAAACATCAATGTTTCATTTTTGGGTGAACTATCCCTTTAAAATAAGTGTTAAACAAGTTAGCAAGGGTGGCTGATAAAAGGTGTGACAAAGGTGAGTGCTTGTGAGTCACTTGAAGGCTTGGCAGATGTGGACCTTGCTCAAGAGTTCCTCCAGTATCGTCGACCTCACCTGGCCCCCTTTCCATGTGCCTTTTTAGTTCGTTTATTTGATTTAACCCCTGCCCCCAGGCTTCCTCGAGTCTACTCGCCGTTAACGCCCAGCTCACCGCCGCCCTCGCCGCATCCCCAGTGCTAATTGTAACGTTTGTTCAGTGTTAACCACTGCTTGAACGCATCCCCAAAAGCTCTGACTAGACACGAAGCACTGGCCGAGATTTTATTCGCAAGACTCTCATTTGGACTCAGTGATACTGGCAATCCTTATTTTGGAGGGCAGTGCTCGACTGTGATAAATTACTGAGCCAAAACCCAGCAAATCATTCTTATTATAAAAACTCTGCTTTTACCTCCTAGATTAAAGGACAACTCCGGTGAGAAATGACCCTAGGGGTAATTAACAGATGGTTACTGAGTAGATCGTTCTCTGGGATGCGTTTTCATGAAAATCGAATGTAAAGAGTTTTATCTCTAATAACAGATTAGCTATAACGCTTGTCTATGGGGCACAGGGTAGTGAAATTAAATCGCTAGTTAATACCACTAACAAGGCTCAAAATAGCCTCACACTAACACTGCAGCATAATGAGGGTCCTACATGCAAACCGCCGAAGCATTGAGAACTTAGTAAACAATAAGAAGATACTTTATAAAGACAGCACATTACGCGTTTACGGACAGCAGCCATCTTAGAAAACAGTCTCGACAAGTCGAGCCCCGAACGCTGTGCTAAGTGAGCTGGTCGATAGGAATTAAGTTTGTGAAATCTAATTACATGAAAATGCATGAATTATATCTTTATAAAAATATATTGTTGACTAACTACTAGGGAAGAAGTTTGTATTCATAATTTTACTTTTTTTTAGAGATAAAACTCTTTACATTTGATTTTCATGAAAACGCATCCCAGAGCAACCATCTGTTAATACCCCAGGTTCATTTTGTTCACTGGAGTTGTCCTTCAACAAAAGGTAAAGTCAACCCAAGTAGGTAGGGTTCACCCAAATTTTTTTTTTTTTTTTCGTCTGATTAAAAGATCTGAAAGCTTTGTGTTACCCATTCAAATGAGAGTCTGATATGATGTTTATGTTTGACATAGCTGAATGTACGATAAGTAGGTGGCAGAGATATAGATTACATACCTGGTAGAGGCATGTCCAATAAAAGGAGTGGCTTCAGATGGGGGAAAAAAACGCTGCTGAACCTGGACTTACAGGACCTTTCCTCCAGAGGGAGCATGATGGTGACGTTTGGTTTATCTCACTAGAAGGTGCTGTTGTTCTTGATTTTACATCAGGCACATGAGGTGATGATTTTTCTTTCCTTTACCAAGACATGTAGCATCTTCACATGCATTGTCACTCACATCTGCATTGCTTTTTGTGTGCCTGTGGAAGTTGATAGTGGCTGTTTAACTTTGCCTGTAGAAATGAAAGAATAAGGGACTGGATTACCTCAATTTGAGATCTTACTCTGGAGGATGAGGAAATGTCCATTACCTGAAACAAGATATCTGTTATTCAGAGACCACGATACTCCCAATGTCAGTGGTAAGGAGATCTTTGACATGCAGATATTTGTGGTTGACAGATTTCTGTGACGTCTGTGGCATTCGTTAATGATGACAGATGTCTGTGGCAGATAGATATCAGCGGTGTCTGAGAGCCTTTCATTCAGGATCTCAGTTCTGTAATATCAAATGAATCCCTCACCTTCTCCAACATACTCTTCCAGCTTAAGTCTCTTTAAATCTAGATGGTATACGCTCTACACTTTCCATGGATAACTGAATGCTCTCTCCGACCGCTTCCTTTCTAGATATCGTCTACCGTCTTGCACAAACTGGACAAAAACAATAACACAACCTCTAGTGTCCCATTAATATTTAGAAAGCTCTGCTTTTGTTTTTCCATTTTATTTTATAGGGATCTTTTTAACCCCTTTGTAAGGATACCTCTACTGAGTGTTGAGGAAACTCCAGTACTCATTTTTATAACTCATGTATGAAAACGAGAATCATTTCTATTGCAGGTGATAGGATACGAGCTGGTCGTAATGTTTTTATCACCTTCTAATGAATATATGCATGATTTGTTAATGTGTGTATATTGCAAAAACCTTTGCGACTGGTAAAGTGTACTCTCCTACACCAGCTTCTGCATGAACACTGGCATAGCATGCTTACTGCAATAAACTAGTACTACGACAGCATATGTTATGTTGTGCTCATTTACTTGTCATCATTTTTTTTTTTAAATGATTTAATTTTCTTGTTAGGAAGTAAATGATATTTAAAGGGATAGTTCACCCAAAAATGAAAATTGTCATCATTTACTCACCCTCATGTTGTTCCAAACCTGTATGAGTTTCTTTGTTCTGCTAGACACAAAAGAAGATATTTTGAATAATGTTTGTAACCAAGCATAGATTCACTACCATAGTAGGGGAAAAAATAGTGAATGGTTGTAATCTGCTTAGTTACAAACATTTGTCCAAATATCTTCCTTTGTGTTCAGCAGAACAAAGAAACTCATACAGGTTTGAAACAACATGAGGGTAAGTAAATGGTGACAACATTTTTATTTTTGGGTGGACTATCTCTTTAATGTTTTAAAAAAAAAGTTAATTCTTCCTTGAAATTGGTCTTAGAACTTGCCTATTACAGACTTGTTTCTGTTTGAACTAAATGTGATAGAAGCACAACTGTGTGTAGTAACTAATGTATAGCAAAGGTACAGAAATTACTTGTTATTTAGGGGGGAAAGGTCTGGGAACTGCTTGTGCACTTATTTTCAATGCATAACAGTTAGTTGGATGTGTTTAAACTGGCCTCAGAACTGCTGCTAGGATAAGTTTAAAGACTACTGCCAAGGACAACAGGTGTTCTTAGCAAAGTGGAGGGCACCAGTAGGGGTGTATGAGGTCTTTCCCTGAGGCTGCCCTTAACCAAAAAAGCCTCCAGTAATTGGTCCCAGTGCACAGTGTGTCCCGCCTCTCACACCTTTTAGGTAGCATAACCCGACACCCACTCAACCAGTTCTCTTATTTATTGGGGTGCAGTCACGTGTTCTACTTTTGACCAGGATAGGAGCACTGGGCAGCAGACGTTCTGCTCGCACCTCCACACAGGCACCTCAAAACGAGTGGAGTCTGGCCTCTTCCTCCACGGTCATACAAGTACACCTCTAACGCACGGACAGGATTTTTTAGTTTACAACCTAAAGCTCAAGGGACATAACTTCTAATATTAGGGGTTAGAGGGATAAGTGTCAAAGATGGCGACTATTGTTGAGACGCAGGTGCAGTATAACAACACCTACACGATGTCCACTACGGAACAATACATGACTCAGGAGGACGACTGGGACAGGGACCTTCTGCTGGACCCTGCCTGGGAGAAACAGCAGAGGAAGGTATGTTCATGTGAATGTCACTTTGAGGGGAAAGATTTATGCATTTACTTATTGTATAACTTTACCACGGTAACCATAGATTCCAACAAAATCCATCTTTTTATAGCCTAATGGAAAAAAAAGAAGCTTTTTTTATCATTGTCCATTTGTATCATGTGTAGGTGTAGCCTAAATGATGGCAATCTTATTTTTTTATATACCTTATACATTTAGTATGGTAACCATAGCTTTCGCTACAATGCTATAGTCGCTACAGCAATTTTTTATAACGTGATCAAATAATAAATATACTGAAAGCTTCCTATTGCTTTAAGGAAATCCTGTATTCCTATATAATGTTTATATATTATTTTGCCATAGTAAGGGTATCGCAAAATAAGCTTTAGTGACTAGAATTGCAGCGGAATTTGTTTAGGGCTACAATGGCAAATTTGAAGAAAAGAATGATACTAAACTTACGAATGCTTACAAACGACTTTAAAAAAAATGAATATAAATTTTTCACAACATCAGTTTTTTAATGATGATACTGAAAGCTTTCTAAATTGCTTTAAGGAAATCCTGTATTCATTTATGATGTTTATTTATTATTTTGCCATAGTAAGAATTGCTTTAGTGACTATTGCAGTGGGATTTATGTTCAGGGCTACAATGGCAAATTTGAAGAAAGCAATGGTACCTTACCAATGCATACACACGATTTAAAAATGTTTTACTGTCTCTTCGATCTGACAAGCGAGTTTACATGTTGTACAGCTGTTGGTTTCATTCGCAGTTTTCCTCCGTGTTGTCTTACCACATCGACATCCTGCACCCCCCTCATTAAGTTTGTGGCTAATTTTATTCGGTCGAGTCTATAAAAAACGCGGTCACAATCGCATTCGCAATAACGTACATGTCTTATAGACGTCCGTTACATTCAAATTTTTAAAATCACCTCAGAAAAGCGCGCGTAACTTTAACGCATTCTGTGGAAACACGTGCTTTTTAAACCTACCTGTGACTTAAACGATTAAATCGACGCTCTTTCAGTCCAGACAGGGGTGGTTTTTGTGTGATGGTAGAAAAGCTGGGTAACGTTAAATTAAATTTGTGAAGATCTGGCTGACATAAATGACAGGTGACGTTTGACAGCCGTCAGTGGAGCTCGTGCCACGGTCTGGCTGAGGTGACGTCAGCCAAGATTGATCTCTGCAAAGCACTGATTTGTGGTGTCAGGCATTGGATACGTTTGTCAAGACAGAAATAGACGCTATGAATGTATTAGTGGAATTATTTTCAGACTTATTCTCATAGGGGGAGAAAAAAATAAATGTCACTGATGTGCATTTTTTAAAGAAGGCATGAAAAAATACTAGTATAGTTAAATTACTAGGCTATAGGGTTAAATAACTAACAATACTACAGCACATTGTAGTATAGGTACCTCAGTATTTACTATAGTTTAACAATTGACTAGTTAAAACTACAGTAGCCTATTCTGTGGTATAAATTAGCAAAGTGTACACTGTAATTTTTTTTCTAAATAACTTACCCGGTTGCCTTAACATTTTGAGTTAACTCACATTTTTAATTTTAATTAATACAATGAACATTATTGAGAATCAACAAACTTTATTCAAATATTATTAAAAGATTTTGTAAGCATATTGGGTAATTGTGTGTTTTATTTGTGATGATCCAGTGAAACATGCCAAATTGATATTTTCATGAATTATCAATTTTTTTATGTGGTTCAGATAGCCTACAATAATATTTTGAGTTTCTATTTATTAAACTAATTTCCTTCATTGTATCAACTCCAATTTTTTATTGCAATAAAATAGGCAACCAGGTTACTTACTTTTTTAAGTTAAACCAACAATATTTTTACAGTGTAGCAAATGCTGTAATATACTACTATTTACTGTAGAATTTTTACTATAGTATGGTTCAGTAATTTTACTATATGATTTTTTTTTTCATGTGGGGTCCATGGCCATTAATCTTACTTTCTTGAATATTTTATAGAAAATCTTTTTGCAAGAAAAAGCCTTGATAATAATGTAAAGCAAAAGTGCTGGCACTCTCCATAAAGGTGTCTCTCAAACACTTGTTCGGGATGTTGGCTAGACCTGACAAAGCTGAAAGACTTCAACAGATGGTGTGCGAGCAAGAGAAGTGCAAGGAGGGTTCATTTCAGTCTGTGAATAAACATGGCCTAAAAATACTCCTGAACCTCGCCGCCCCATCTCCCGTATATCTCCTTCGTTCCCTCCATTCTTAAGACCATCTTTTCTGAGCTCCTTTGCCTGTGCAGTTGCTATTCGACAGCTCTTAAAAACGGCACCAATGTCAATTGTCACTATTTTAATAGTGGGTGGTGTAGCATAGCTAGCATCTCAGATCCATAGACATTATGTGCCAATACTTTTTTTGCCCCTCAACTGAAAAGGGTAGTTTAAAAGGGCACCTTTTCCCATTTAGCTGAGCGAATGTCTCTAGATTGATATTTTATTTATTTTGTGGAGTGCACTAGCGCCCCCTGGATGTGACTTTTCTTAAATGTCTCTCTCTCTCTCTCTTTAAAACAAGTTAAACACGATTGAGCTGATTAAATAATGCCAATCAGATTACATAAAACAAACTAAGGTAACATTAGCTCTTAACTTGATCACAATTGCAGTGAAGACTCAGATTAGATGGGTTTTAGACCTGAGTCCATGGGAGAGGGTCTTGAAAACATCCTCAGGCATGTAGGATCAGCATAAGGAGCTGATATCACGGCGTAAATATAGAAAGTGCATCATTTTGCAATGAAACGAATATGGGGGTTGCGCGGGGGTGGGGGTTCTGCACCTGTTCTAGCGCCCTAGCGCACATTTCAGAAGCCAGTAATACAGCGATTGTCAACATGCCGTTTCATCTGATATCTGTCAAAATTAAGGCATCAGAAAATAGACAAATTGTTTATTAGCGTGGCACTGCTGTTGACTAGTAAATTCTGTATTTAAAAGCTCTCACAATCTGGCTTTAAATAGCTGAAATCACACTGCCTTTGACTGTTTTTAAATAGCACCCATAAGAGAAAGAATCAGAGAGAAGAGTCTAATGCTGCCATCTAGAGGGATATGCAGTTATTGTGGGGAAATATCTCTAATGTCATAACCGTTTTTACGAATAGTTAAACATTTAAATGAAATATACGTTTTGAGACAGCAGTTTGTTGTTGTTGCTATAGCTAAGCTATTGCTAATGCGGCTAAACTGTAAACTTTACTGTTAGCCACATTAGCATAGTAGCTATGGATTTTTTGTTTGTTTAAGATTTTAACGGTTTGAAATATTGACTTTTAGTGTTGTATTAAGCATAAGAAGGTGCATCTGACGCTGTGGTAACCTAGAATTGGGTTGGTTTCTGTTTTTATTTATATGTACTAATGTTTTGTAGGTTATATGACAGACATGCACATAATATACACAAACAAAATGTTGTGTTAGATGTGATTAATTCATTTTAACCAATTTGACAGCACTATTTATCTAATTATACATTCTTTCTTGTGTTCATTAAGTGGAAAATACAAATTACAGCTCCAGTGACTGAAAATAAGTAGGCCTACCCTATCTGAACTAATTTCAGAGCAAATGTATCAAGATAATTAATTTGATTGAAGGTTGCCGCATCGCCCAGCTCCAAGAAAATGTCTAAGACTGCAAGAAAAATATATTGCTGCTGTTTGAAGAATAGAAATGACTCCGACCTTGAAGTGATCTTTGACATGCATTAAGATGTAAACATACCTCCCTACAGTCATTGCCCAAGTGAATTATAAATATCCTTTACACAAGTCTGGTCAAGATCCTTATTTGCTAACAAACGGCTGTATTCATGTGGGAAAAGTCACCGCTGATCAAATTAAGTTGACGTCTGTTATCTGTGGTGTGAAGTCACTTCTTTCTGCCAGTCATTTTTGTGAGGGCCACTTCTACTTCTGTAGCTGAGTAGAGTTACAATGTTTCCATTGCTTCTGATCTATTTGTCAGGGGTTAGATATCATAAGGACATGACAGTCGTTCTCAGTGCTGAAATTCATTGGCACACTTTGAGTTTCAGATCAGATTCAGACTGTGGCGACATTTACATAGAAATATTTCATGCTTCCCCATGACTTACTACTAATAATATTATTTACAAGACGTTTACCAGGTAAAATCATAGCTATGTTTTTATGACTTTTCCCCGAAATTGGAAAGATCACATTTAAAAAAAAAATATATATATATATATTTAATGCATTTTCTGTTTTTCTTTTTCTTTCCTCAAACACAATTTTTCAGTAATAATAATAAAAAAGTATACATATAATTTCCCAAGAACGGCTGACCCAGATATTTGAGATGATTTTATATTCTCAGTATTGTGAGGTTTCGTGCAGTGGGGATGTTTTATAGTGCTGTTATGCAATGACCTCTCATATATCTGGATTTATTTACAGTCAAGGGGCAAACATTATGCATGCACTTTACTTTTTACATTATTACTTTTCATTATTTCTGATATGGTTAATCCGTTTGAATTCACTTTACACAATCTCTCAAAAGATTAATTTTAATCTTTTTAAAATATAATTAAATATATTCATGGCTAAAACATAACAATCACACAAATCAGTTTTTTTTTTTAACTCATGTCCTTAAATTGGAAACAAGGTTGCTTATTTCAAAAGCTAAACACGTTCATCATTCGTTGAAAAAGAAAATGATTCTGATTTTTATTTTCCAAGGGTTTCAGGTCCTATTGTACATTAGTGTCATTTATTATTTCTGTATTATTCTTACAGAAAGAAAGTGTTTGAGGGAGCGAGGGAGAGATTGTGTGGTCAGATCAGATGGCAGTTGCTATTCCAGAAGCTGTGGCCATGTAGGGCAGCAACTATAAACTACCAGAGGGAGCACACAGGCCTCATGACGGCTTTGTGTGTGTGTGTGTGTTTATAGGTTTGTGCATATGCAATTATATATGAACATTTTGGTACTATATATGTTTTTGGACACTTTCAATGCCATAGTGGTGTTTAAAGTCCCGTTGGAGTTCCATGTCGAGTGTGTGGTTAATCTTACAGTACCACAGTATTGCCATCTTATACCACTTCGTACCATGGTACCCCCACAGTGCTTTTTGTGTGATGTGATGGGTGATATTTTAAGAATAAACTGTAATGTGGTCTCTACAAGGGACGAAGTGTGTGTGTGTGTGTGTGTGTGTGTGTGTGTCCATCTGCCCAACTCATAACTGATGGGTCAGTTTTAATGCGATGCTCCTCCAGCTGTCTGTGGGAAATTTGTTACTTTTATTATTCACATTATTTTAACATTTTAACGTGATATAATTCCATCCATCCACCCACATATGTGGAATGGATGGATGGATGGATGGATGGATGGATGGATGGATGGATGGACGGATGGATAAATATATGATTGAATGAATAAATGGATGAATAGATAGATAGATGGATGATTAGATAGATAGATAGATAGATAGATAGATAGATAGATAGATAGATGGATAGATATTTTTGTTTCTGAGCTTCAACAGTGGATTAGATTCTCTGATGTAATCACTTCTAAAAGCAGGAAAAGGCTAGTTTAGAGTGAAGCACTGTAGATGAGGTTGCCATAGTAACTCGGTATGTGAGAGGTTCAGTCATGGAGTTAGAACTTATTTTAAGGAAACTCTTTCAGTAAGACACACACACACACACACACACACACACAGTCTTTCTCACATCACCTCCTCAGCGGTCGTCAGTCACACTTCTGTGAAGCCATTAATGAGTGCTGCCACAGTCGATAAATGTGGAAATGTGAGATGCTGTAAGGGTGTGTGTGTGTGTGTGTGTGTGTGTGTGTGTGTCTGTTGGGTGACTAAAGGGCTGCTGCCGTGCCATTCCTTTTAGATGATATCAGATTGTCCATTTCGATTAACATAATTCAGCCCAGATTACCAAGAACCAAGAACATGTTGAAAGGACATCAGGAACACTCATAAAAAGTAATCCTGAATGCATTGAAACTCGCATTTAACTTTAATCCGGCTGATTTCTCTCCACCGTATTACATTAGCAATAGCACTTCATTTGCATGACACCTCAATGCTTCAGATTGTAAGTAACTCTGGGGTTATATCTGAGGTATCAGCGCTCTGTTGCAAAACACGTTGAGTTGCCTACAAAGGAGTATTTTAAGGCGTCAGCTGGGCTTCTGATGCTGTGGGCCCGTTCACACACGTGTTCGGAGCTAAACGAGCGATAAACACGCCGAAGATAGCAAGATAATCATTGGTAAACAAGACACAGGTCGAGTCTGGATTGAGGTTAAAACACAATGCTGTTTCTTCTTTATTGCATCCGACAGGAATGGTGTAACCCACTGTGAGTAAAACATGTTTTTATATGTGCTAGTACTGCATTGTAACAGATCGTATTGATTATGTGTAGGTGTCTAACTGAGCATACCTTAGCACGCTGTCACAGGCTGGAGAATCCTTTATTTGTTGGTTCATCGCGATTTGGGATCAGATTCGGACATGTAATGTTATGGGCCAGGGCTCGCAAAACTCAATGTCCCGGGGCTGTGTGTTTTCCAGATGGACTACCAAAATGTAAGCCTGTCGGCAGGCCGGTAAATCTCAAATAGTGAAATAACATTCCTTTCTCGATCTGCGCTGTTCATTCTCTTGACTTGATGTGTGTGCGGTTCGCGCTTATATCCACCAATCAGACGAGCCAAGTAAGAAAAAAATTAATCAATCGCGGGTGGATAAGAAAGAAATCATTGTTTGTTTGATAAAGATGTTTACGAGCCCTGTGAGAGAATCATTCTGGTTGTCGCTTTCAAAACAATCCCTTCCGAGTCTCCAGTGCAGCACACCCATCAAAACCCAGCGTTCAGAAGAGAGCCTCAAAACCAGTGTAGAAAATAGCCTATTAGTTATTAATTATGTTTTTGAATGTAAAAACCACACAACCGTCATTAGTTGACCTCAGACAACAGTATAAAAAAATGTAAACAGCCAGTTCAGGAGCTCGAGCTATGAGTAGTTTTATATTTCTCCAGCGGTTTCGATTCGATAATGCTTTATGGGATTGTAGGCCTTTCCCTCACTAAAGCTGTTCTTGTACCTTTGTCTTCTTTTTTTGCTTCAGATCAAAGTGTTGTGATTGAGCTTGTAGCTGACTGTCTTGGTTCATGGCTTGTAATGCTTTAACAAAGACTATTTTTAAATCCCAATGGGAAAAATTTATAAAAATAATTACGGAAGCAGCTCTGCTAAAAAAAGGGGGGGGGTGCACTGTTGCAGTAGTTATGAGATTCCAACATAAAAAAAGCGTGTAAAAAAGCGAAAAAAAACTTTTCTGAGAGCTGTGAATTGTACCATGTGACTGCTGCATTAATATTGGCATTGGTCGTGTTGCCACAGAAACGCATAACGTGACCAGCTCAGAGAAGAATGTTAAGACATTTAAAGCGGATGACAAAACAGCAGTGTGTGCTTGTATAGTTATCGTTATAAATAGCTTATTAGTTCTCTCAGTGTGAATGGCTAGGCCTTTTCTCTCATGCATTGTGTCTCACATGACATGGCTTTCTAAAAAATAGATTTAAAAAATGCATCTCTAGACCTTGTTTCCCACCAAATTCCACTATCTTTGTAGCCTGACAAGCCAGACCCTCATCAAGATGTTTGGTCTGGAAACTCACCATTGACAGCTCAATCTGAGGGGCGGATAAACGGTTGTCTTTCAAACTCCCTCTGCACGCGATAGGATAGCGCTACACTAACCAGAGCAACGAAGGTGTATTAGAGCTCGCTGACAGATTAAACTTTTCCTTTTCTTTAAAACTCGAGCAAAGAACAACACTCGGCTCAGATGTGGATTACACCGGCTACTGTGATGAGGAGGATGGGGAGTGTGATCATGTGCTCTCACACACACACACACACCTCTGGATCTGGCCTTTCTGTGGTTATTTCCTCACACTAGATCTGGTAATCATGTAAATAATTGTAAATAAATAACTAGCGTAAATATGCTCAAGTCTGAAAACGTTCGAACACATCTGAAATGTCTGAATTTGAATAAAATTTGAGACAATTTTCCAAAGACTCCTGAATATTATTTTATTTTCAAAACATTGCAAATCGCGTTCTAATCGCGAAACAAATGCCTTACAGCGGGGCGAATGCGATCAGAGCTCGATGTTTTCTGTTAGACCGTCTATCCGAGATGTTTCAGTCGCTCTGAGATGCTTTTAGGTTTCCCAAATTTGTCAAAAATGTTGATGGAGCGGAGGTGGACACTATTATCAGCTATTATCATATTTCTTTTACAACAACGGCAAGAGTCGTCAGACGCCATTGCAACACCTTCCTGGAAATCACAAATTGCGCCAAGAAGCATTTGAGCGACATCCGTTGGTGACGCCCCTTTGGAAATGACTTCTCTATGAAGCTTTGCCAGCTTTGCCAGTTCATTCAGTTTAAACCCCGCCTTTCTGAGAGCTTTCTCTGCTCTGATTGGTCAGGACAACCTAGTCCGTTTTGATTGGTCGACTGCTTAGCATATCTAAATTTCAGCTCTTCCTCAGCACTCAATACACAGTGTATGGCAACGATGGCGTCGTTTTACCGTATCAATCTCATCCTTTGGAAGTGCTTTCGCAGCTCTTCGACATGTAAATCTTACTATCTCAGCTGCAACTACATAGCCTGACAAGCCAGACCTACATCAAGATGTTTGGTCTGGAAACTCACCATTGACAGCTCAATCTGAGGGGCGGATAAACGGTTGTCTTTCAAACTCCCTCTGCACGCGATAGGATAGCGCTACACCAACCAGAGCAACGAAGGTGAAGCGGAGCTCACTGACAGATTAAACACTCGCCGTATCCGGTCGGCTAAACTCCGAACATATCTTCCCTTTTTAAGAATGACTTCAGTGACGTTCTTTGTTCTTTTCTCAGTGAAAAGCTTAACTCCAAGTCTTCCAGAGTCGCGGTCAAAGCTGATTAGAAAGACTGCCGTTCGCGTGTTTCTGTGTTTACTAGAAGCACGCAAACGCAACTCGGCCGTCATTATGTTAAGCCCCGCCCACCGACTCTATACACGATGTGATTGGCCCGACCAGAGTTTGGCTTTTACAGCTCAGAAGGGTATTGAGAGTTGCTAGACGACACTCGCGGCAGATTAGATTTGCTGCCGCTAGGGTGCGTCTAGATTTCTAGGCTACTATCTTCCATATCATGCAAAAACACGTTTCCTTCATGCCAATTTAAATATGCCAAATCAAACCTATATTTTATTCAACCCCCAAAGTGGCGATACAAATATGTAAATAAATAAATAAATAGGAACATAAAAATTACTCAGAGCAAATAAAAAGTTTATTTTATCCAACAGCCTATTTGTTTGGTCTAATATTGCACAGTTGTCTAAGCAAAATGCGAAAATTATTTTGAAATATGTGCAAAATGTAGCACAAATGTTTACAAAATGTGTAAAATCAGCTGATCTCTGCAAAATGGGATTTAATATGGTAACGTCTGCTTGGTGTAAGAAATCATGGTTTCAGTTTTATGTCACATAAGCATTAGTTAAAACCTCTAGCCTGTGACGAACTTTTAAATGTCTGATTTATTTA
Source organism: Pseudorasbora parva (assembly GCF_024679245.1). Classification (NCBI taxonomy): domain Eukaryota; kingdom Metazoa; phylum Chordata; class Actinopteri; order Cypriniformes; family Gobionidae; genus Pseudorasbora; species Pseudorasbora parva. The sequence goes on along the minus strand of NC_090172.1, from coordinate 61,627,105 downwards.
AAACTGTTTCTCTCCGGGGATGATGCAACAGATGCCGTGTGTGTGTGTGAGAGAGTTCATACACAGGCCGAGGGAACTGTTGCATTGTCTCCTGCTGCGTGATTTGCAATCTCGTCATTGTTTTCCCTCCTCTGAAAAAATCAAGAGAGAAAAAACGGGCAGGAGAATGAACGGCAGCCGTCCAGACAAATGACAAGCTATTAATACAGCACTAGCTACTGTATTTACCCACAATTACCAGGAGCCTTTTCCAATTTGGTGTTCATGCGTTAGTGAGGTGATAATTCCTGCCCACTAGAGGCATTAGATCTGCATACCTGTGTGTGTGTGTGTGTGTGTGTGTGTGTGTGTGTGTGTGTGTGTGTGTGTGTGTGTGTGTGTGTGTGTGTGTGTGTGTGTGTGTGTTTGGCTTGACCTGTCCACTACAGTCATACAGACTTTGTGAATGTTGTCCTGACCACAATGTGGCACATGAGCGCATTATAAAGATTTTTTAAAAGAACAGTTTGAACAGGTGAGCAGTTCATAACCTCACAACTGAGCTCTATAAACGAGTGTCCACAAGGACCTAATGGTGTTTCATAATCATTTCATGTTACTGAAACATTTCATACTCATTTCATGTCGAGTTACTAAACACTAAACTGGAATACTTCAATAAGACTCAAATATTCAAACATGTAGCCAGTTTTTCTGTTTGTTTGATAATGATTGACATACTTTACATTATAACATTGACATTCTGATTATGCTTTATGATTGTATATATTGCATGCATTTACATGCACTGCACTGTTGGGGTGACGCATTACAAGTAACTTTAATCAGATTACTTTTTACGCAAGTTACTTAGTTTTGCCATTCATTGACTTATGGCTCTTCTGGGCTTGTTTGTTTTTCAATAACAATAACAACAAAAAACACTCTTTAGCAATAAAAAAAAAGAAACATAAATATGATGTTTAAACTCCTTTTTGCTTATTCATATGGTTGAATTGGACAATTGAAGGTCAGCAGCAAAGACATTGCTTAATAAAGTGAGATTAAATACACAAAGTATATTTGTTTTATATAAAAATTATATATATATATATATATATATATATATATATATATATATATATATATATATATGTATATGTATGTATGTGTTCTCCCACTTAGAAATCACGGAGGGGTCTGAAATTGTGTGAAAATGTCCACTGTGAGAGACATCATCTAAAAAAATATAAAAAATCCAGAAATCACAATGTATGATTTTTGAACTATTTATCTGTATGATACAGCTGCAAATAAGGATTTGAACGCCTGAGAAAATCAATGTTTATATTTGGTACAGTAGCCTTTGTTTGCAATTACAGAGGTCAAACGTTTCCTGTAGTTTTTCACCAGGTTTGCACACACACTGCAGGAGGGATTTTGGCACACTCCTCCACACAGATCTTCTCTAGATCAGTCAGGTGTCTGACCTGTCGCTGAGAAACACAGAGTTTGAGCTCCTCCAAAGATTCTCTATTGGGTTTAGAGACTGACTAGGTCACACCAGAACCTTGATATGCTTCTTACAGAGCCACTCCTTGGTTATCCTGACTGTTCTTCGCGAGTCATTGTCATGTTGGAAGACCCAGCCTCGACCCATCTTCACTGCTCTAACTGAGGGAAGGAGGTTTTCCCCCCAAATCTCGCAATACATGGCCCCTCTCCTTAATACAATGCAGTCGCCCTCGCCCATGTGCAGAAAAACACCCCCAAAGCATGACGCTACCACCCCCATGCTTCACAGTAGGGATAGTGTTCTTGGGATGGTACTCATCATTCTTCTTTCTCCAAAAACATCTAGAGGAATTATGACCAAAAAGTTATTTTTTGGTCTCTTCTGACCACATGACTTTCTCCCATGACTCCAAATTGTCAATGGGAACCTAAGACAGGCCTGGACATGTGCTGGTTTAAGCGGGGAACCTTCCGTGCCATGCATGATTTCAAACCATGATATATTCGTGTTTTACCAACAGTAACCTTGGAAACGGTGGTCCAGCTCTTTTCAGGTCATTGACCAGCTCCTCCCGTGTAGTTCTGGGCTGATTTCTCACCTTTCTTAGGATCATTGAGACCCCAGGAGGTGAGATCTTGCACGGAGCCCCAGTCCGAGGGAGATTGACAGTCATGTTTAGCTTCTTCCATTTTCTAATGATTGCTCCAACAGTGGATCTTTTTTCACCAAGCTGCTTGGCAATTTCCCCGTAGCTGTACAATTTTGTCTCTAGTGTCTTTGGACAGCTCTTTGGTCTTTGTAGGTAGTTGGATTCGTACTGATTGTATGGGGTGGACAGGTGTCTTTATGCAGCTAACGACCAAAAACAAGTGCATCTAATTTAGGATAATAAATGGAGTGGAGGTGGACATTTTAAAGGCAGACTAACAGGTCTTTGAGGGTCAGAATTCTAGCTGATAGACAGATGTTCAAATACTTATTTGCAGCTGTATCATACAAATAAATTGTTAAAAAATCATATATTGTGATTTCTGGATTTTTTTTTAGATTGTTTCTCACAGTGGACATGCACCTACGATGACAACTCATATGTGGGGGAGTAATTTCTAAATCACAGAGGTCCCTAGATAATACTAATCCTGTGTGAATAGGCCTTTGTAAAGTAATTTTTCCCAACAATGTGGAACAAAATGCTGATAACTATCAAAAAATTACTCATTTTAAAAACCAAAGTAAGCAGGAAATCCATTAGCATGATGTTTTCAAAGGATCAGGCTCAGCACAGCTTCATCTGTGACACTATTTCTTTATGATGTGATTAATGTATTTAAAAAACATTAATATTTTATATCTCAGAGCAGAGATCCAATACGTCACAACGAAATACAGTGATCCCGTTATAAAGTGTGTTCACACTGACTGCGAGTTGGAGATTTGAGGTGACTTGTTGGTGATGCGATAGTTTTTATTTAAACCCAACCCGACTAAAATAGCTCTGACCCTAGAGGTCAGTCGTAATGTGGTTTGAAAGGTCACCTATTAAAGGGCTTCCCCAGCCGTCACGGTAGGGTTTGGAGAAGACAGACATCTCCGCTCATTCTGATGGCGCATTACCTCACGGTTAAAGATCGACACCCCCCACCGGCACACACACACACTAACAGGTGGATGCTGGGAAATGAATTAACTTAACAGAGTGGAAGTGGCAGCTGCGCTCATCCAAGAGTGGGTATTTAAAGGCTCAGGGTTGCATTATTGGCTGCTTATTAGTGCTTATGTCTTTCATTTTGGTTTTAGGCAAGTGTTTTTTTGTGTGTGTTTGGACAATATTGCTGTTTATGAGATGTGTTCGCATATATTGTGTATCAGAGAGCACTCTGAGGGGATAAAAGCGCCTGTGGAGCTCCTGTTGTGTCTCTTACTGTGTTCCTTAGGAATCCCTCTCTCTCAGCTGTGTCTCGGGTGTCCTGTCACATCCACATTTAGACATTGTCACCCCTCCTCCATCAGCGCTTCCTTCCAGCCGTCCTGCTCTGCCTCTTTTCGACCTTTCCGTTCCCCTCGTTGTGTCTCCAAGGCCCTGTTTACGGCTTGTGTTAAAGGACAACTCCGGTGAGAAATGAACCTAGGGGTAATTAACACATGGTTACCGAATAGATCGTTCTCTGGGATGCGAATGTAAAGAGTTTTATCTCTAAAAACAGATTAGCTTATAACGCTTGTCTATGGGGCACAGACTAAGTAAAATTAAATCGCTAGTTAATACCACTAACAAGGCTCAAAATAGCCTCACACTAACACGGTAGCATAATGAGGGTCCTACATGCAAACCGCCGAAGCATTGGGAACTTTGTAAGTGTACAAACAGTTTAATAAGAAGATACTTTATAAACACAGTACATTACGCAGTTACAGACAGCACCCATCTTGAAAAACTTGGGCATCTTGGACGAGTCGAGCCGTGAACTCTGTGCTTAAGCCTAGTTCACACTGCCCGATTTTTGCCCTGATTTTGAGTCGCCGACAGGTTTTGTGAAATCGCCGACAAATGCCCGAGATCCTAGGCAAATCGGTGCTCGTGCACGCGAGTGACAATCACGCAGTGTGAATAATCAAAGACGTGATCAGAGAGAATCGCCAACACCGGTGAGATATTTGGCATGCTAAATTTCTGGAGCTGTCGGCGATTGAAACCTGCTGTGTGAACTGCGTTCTGACTGAAAATTACATTGGCGATGACCGACAGCCAATGAAAGAGTGAGATACAGGGCAGCGGGAGGTTCAGGGAGGAGTTATAGACCAGAATATTAGTATTTTAATAGATATATTATTATATTTACAATTCTATCAAACAGAAACAAAGCCCAAACATTTGCACATCCAGCCACAGCAGCAGCACATTACAAGATTGTTTATTTACCTCAAACTGTCTTTGCAGAACACAATCCTGGCTCCCTCTCTCTCTCCAACAATTTCTTCCGCCATAATCTTTTTTCTTTTTCTCCACAAATCAGCGCACGTAAAATTTGAAGCAAACTTTGTGCAGTTTATCATTTTTAATAACAATTCCAAGTCTCGCGCGAGAACTCCGGTCTGACGCACGTGTGATCTCGCGTTGTTTACTTGTCACATCGCACGTGTAGTTGGGAAACGTAGTTTGCGCACCGAAGATAGAGAGTTGTCGGCGATTCTTCCTCTTGTTCAGTTATGGGTCCAGCACACTGTGTGATTTTTTTCAAAATCCTTTACGAATGTCCCTTGTCAGACTGTACAAACATTATCCCTGATGTAAGCCATGACACATTGTAAGATCTCAGTTGGCATTAATGTCAGACTGCACGATAGTGAAGGTGCGCTAAAAACGGACGCGCGCTAGAAAACTCGTCCGGAGTTTTATATCATCAATGAATGACGCGTTCAGTGACGGTGAGCTGCATTACACGCGGGGCTGAAATGCTGGCTACAAAGAAATCTCTAGCACTCGTTTTGGTCATAGTTTGTCTTGAAAAACGGAGATATTTGACTGTGTTCGTAGGAGAAGTCACACTGCAGGATTGTGTGCCAAATCTTCTGACACTGCCAGAATTTGTCTGAGGTAAAATTTGATCGCAGCGCTCGTTAATCGGCCGCCGGTGAACATGTCAAACTAACGACCAAAGACGTCAGATTTTAGCCTAGGATCAGAGGAATCTTTTAGGATTTGCTAAATTGGTCTCAGACGGCCAAATCGTGGCCAAAATCGCACAGTGTGCACCCGGCTTTATGCAGTGTGAACTCCTCTGTCGTCAAACCATCGTGCAGTGTGAACACAGCAGTGACTGAATGATACCCCAGATAGTTACGCAGTGTGAAAAGAGCACTGACCCGACGAGTTTGAAAATCGTGCAGTCTGAACTAGGCTTAAGTGATGTTTTTGTTAAAAAATATTATAGGTATGGGACACCTTCTTCCCTAGTAGTTAGTCAACCATATATTTTACTAACGATATAATGCATGCATTTCCATGAAATTAGATTTCACAAACTTAATTCCTATCGATCAGCTCACTTAGCACAGCGTTCGTGGCTCGACTCGTCGAGACTGTTTTCCAAGATGGCTGCTGTCCGTAAACGCGTAATGTGCTGTCTTTATAAAGTATCTTCTTATTAAACTCTTTGCATGTAGGGACCCTCATTATGCTACCGTGTTAGTGTGAGGCTATTTTAGGAAAGCAATCCGGTCGAATGTGTTTTCGACGACCTCTGGAAGTGTTGAAAGTGGACAAGCTCAGAGCGTTTTAGACTTGTTTACACCTGTATTAGAGTAGCTCTCTTTTGTGATCTGATCGACCAATCCGCATCTTAATGAGGCTTATACCTCCATCCAGTTTGTCTCCTCTAAAGGTTCCCAAAACGCTCCTGACAGTCCCACTAAAAGCCTCTAAAGAGCTCGGGATGAGACATCCCGGACTTGTTTGGAAGAAAAGCTTCTGGATTGGGCCGTTTGAGGCATTTAGTTTCTCCACATCTGCCTCTCATCTCATTCGTTTTTCTTTTCTTACCTCTCGCCTCTCATTCTCAACTACCGTTATCTCTTCTTTTTTTCTCATTCATTCATCTCTTCTCTCAACATTCATCTTCTCTTCTCTCTCTTTTGTTTCATCTTTACTCTTTCCTTCTAATCTGATCTCATCTTTCATTCTTTCTATTCTTGTCTCATCCCTTCTCCTTTCTTAATGTCTCTTCTATTCTGTTTTCATCTTCTCTTCTCATTTTCCCTTCTGTTCCCTTTCATTTTTGTCTCATTCTCTTCTCTCTGATCTTTTATTCTCTTCTTTCTCAAATGTCAGTCATTCTCAATTCTTCCTTTTCTCTAAACTTTCATTCTCTTCTCTTCTGTTTTCATCTCATCATCATCTCTCATCCCTTCTTTTTTCTGTCTTCCTTGCTCTTCTCAACTTTCATTCTCTTCTTTTTAAACTTTCATTATCCGTTATCTCCTGTTCAGTTTTCATCTTCTCATCCTAGTGTCTCTTTCTTCTCCTCTCTCAACTTCCATGATTTCTTCTCATCTCTCATTTTCCCTTTGGTTCGTCTCAATTGGTCTTATCTCTTATTTTCTCATCACTTCTCTTTTCTTCTCATTAGGTCTCATTTTTTATTCTCATGTCTAATCTCTTCTCAACTTTCATTATCCTTTTTTTTCGGTTTCTAACTTCTCGTCTTCTCTCCTCTCTTGTCTTTCGTTCTCTTCTTTCTCCAATTCCATTGTTTTCTTTTCTTAGTTTTTTTCCTTTTCCTTCTTCTCCTCTCATTTGGTTTAATTTTTCATTCTCTTCTCTCTTCCATTATCTTGTTTCTTCTTTTCTCATTTAGTCTCATTGCTCAATCTCTTGTTTCTTCTCATCTCTTCTCTTCTCATTTGGTCTCATTCTCTTGTTTCTTCTCTTCTCATTCTGTCTCATTTCTCATTCCTTCTGGTCTCATTTCTTATCCTCTTGTTTCTTCTTATTTAATCTCTTTCTCATTCTCTTGTTTCTTCTCATCTTATTTCTAATCCTCGTTTCTTCTCTTCTCTTCTCATTTAGTCTCATTCCTCATTCTTGTTTCTTCTCATTTGGCCCCATTCTCTTGATCTAATTTCTTCATTCTCTTTGCTCATTTTCCTCTTTTCTTCTCCTCTCTTCTCATGTCTTTTCTCCTCTTGTCTCATTCTCTCTCTTGTAATCGTTATAGTTTCTGCAGCCTATGTTTGGCGTGTGTGTGTGTGTGTGTGTGTTTGGCGATCCACCCACTCAGCCCTACAGAGACCCCTGGCTTCCATCTCCACATTCAATTACACCTCCTCCATCCTTCTTCCCGCTCTCAACCTCTCCATCCGTCTCTCTCATCAGGAACTCCTACATGTCCTGTTGTTCATCAGTCCTCCTCCTCTTTCATACATTACTCTGCCGCTCAGCACAAACAAACACACTCAGACTCATTTACATCGAGCAGCTTTGCCCCGTAACACCCACATCACTGGCACACGGCTCTTCCTGGCATCTCACACGCTGAGAGTGACGGATATTTATAAGATCGTTGAAATATAGCTAATTAAAACAACATCGCAGTCAGAGGTTTTAACAGATGATTTTGTTCACATTTTCATTGTTAAACCTTTAAAACATTAAAAATGTCAGATTCTTAGAGAAGAGAATGATTCAGAATAATGAATAAGGGCCAATAAGACACATGGGATAGTGGAACTCGTTTTTCGACTTGATTCATAAGCTTGTGATTCTTGATTCGATTCATTTGGCTGAATATCAGGTACAGTTCATTCTCAGAAAAAAAGGTACAAAAGCTGTCACTGGGACAGTACCCTTTAGACAATTACTAATATTTCAACTTTTGCTACCAGTATGTAACTTTGAGGTACTAATATGCACTTTTTAGGAATAGAGGTGTACCTTTTAAAAGGGTACCGCCCCAGGGACAGCTTTTGAACCTTTTTTTCTGAGAGTGTATGGCCTGTTATTTTCTCTCAAGGAAACAAATCTCTGTAAACATATAGAGGGAAATCTGTCATAATATAAGAGTAAAAATATAATAAACATGTAATAGTGCATATATTCAGCAGAATGCTCCTCTCTATTTCTAGCAAACTAACATGCTATATGGTCATTGAATGTGACATTGTTCACAGGCTGTTTTATTCACGTTTTCCGCGTTAAGCACTCATTGAATGATCACATGTTGTACTGTATCTTTAAACATACCATCTGATGTTTGTGCATGTTTATTTGGTGCTATAACTAGTACAAAAGAGGAACACAGATGGGTTCACGCCACATTAAAAAGCGCCAAAACTGTAGGCCTTTTTATTGTTTGAATTTTGTAATAAAATTGACAGAATTTGTTTGATATCAGAAGCAGCGGTCTCTGTCTCGTCTGTCGGTGTGTTGTCAGTGTCCTCTTTGCTCTGTGATGTTGTTTTCAATGCCTGAGAAAATGAATGTGTGGCGTGAGAAGTGTCAATCGCATGAGTCTCACAATTAATTCATGAGAGTTGGCAGCCCTGCTTGCCTTGAACATCATGCTTGCGAATGCAACATTCACACGGGATTCATATTTCCTGTTAAAGTCCCCTTGAGATAAAAATGTAAGTTTCTTGGCTTTCAATATGAATATGTTAGTCTTACTGTTGTCTATAAGCTAGTGTTGCTCCAAAACAATGACTAAATTCATATTTAGAAGATATAAGCGTTAAAAACTTAGTCTCTCACTTCAGCCAATAAAGATCAATGATAGACCCATTTTCTGTCCAATCAAACGAGAAAACCCTCTCTAGAATCTGAAGCCCCGCCCCATTATAAACATTATAAACAGACGCTGAAGCTGCCGCTGAAATCGGTCACTTGTTCACTCATTTACTGTTTTCTACATGTTGAATTGCACATAGTGCACTATAGGGGACAGGGAACGATTCAGACACTGCACTATATAGGGGACAGGGAACGATTCAGACACTGCACTATATAGGGGACAGGGAACGATTCAGACACTGCACTATATAGGGGACAGGGAACAATTCAGACACTGCACTATATAGGGGACAGGGCACGATTCAGACACTGCACTATATAGGGGGCAGGGAACGATTCAGACACTGCAATATATAAGGGATAGGGAACGATTCAGACACTGCACTATATAGGGGATAGGGGACGATTCAGACACTGCACTGTATAGGGGACAGGGAACGATTCAGACACTGCACTATATGGGGGATAGGGGACGATTCAGACACTTCATTATAGAGGGGATAGGGAACAATTCAGACACTGCATTATAGAGGGGATAGGGGACGATTCAGACACTGCACTATATAGGGGATAGGGAACGATTCAGACACTGCACTATATAGGGGATAGGGGACGATTCAGACACTGCACTATATAGGGGATAGGGGACGATTCAGACACTGCATTATAGAGGGGTTAGGGAACAATTCAGACACTGCAATATATAGGGGATAGGGAACGATTCAGACACTGCACTATATAGGGGATAGGGAACGATTCAGACACTGCACTATATAGGGGATAGGGGACGATTCAGACACTGCACTATATAGGGGATAGGGGACGATTCAGACACTGCATTATAGAGGGGTTAGGGAACAATTCAGACACTGCAATATATAGGGGATAGGGAACGATTCAGACACTGCACTATATAGGGGATAGGGGACGATTCAGACACTGCACTATATAGGGGATAGGAGACGATTCAGACACTGCATTATATAGGGGATAGGGGACGATTCAGACACTGCACTATATAGGGGATAGGGAACGATTCAGGCAGTGCACTATATAGGGGATAGGGAGCGATTCAGGCAGTGCAATATATAGGGGATAGGGAGCGATTCAGACATTACACTATATAGGGGATAGGGAACGATTCAGACACTGCACTATACAGGGGATAGGGAACGATTCAGACACTGCACTATATAGGGGATAGGGAGCGATTCAGACACTGCACTATATAGGGGATAGGGAACGATTCAGACACTGCACTATATAGGGGATAGGGGACGATTCAGACACTGCATTATAGAGGGGATAGGGAACAATTCAGGCACTGCATTATATAGGGGATAGGGGACGATTCAGACACTGCACTATATAGGGGATAGGGAACGATTCAGACACTACACTATATAGGGGATAGGGAACGATTCAGACACTGCACTATATAGGGGATAGGGGACGATTCAGACACTGCACTATATAGGGGATAGGGGACGATTCAGACACTGCACTATATAGGTGATAGGGAACGATTCAGGCAGTGCACTATATAGGGGATAAGGAGCAATTCAGGCAGTGCAATATATAGGGGATAGGGAGCGATTCAGACATTACACTATATAGGGGATAGGGAACGATTCAGACACTGCACTATACAGGGGATAGGGAACGATTCAGACACTGCACTATATAGGGGATAGGGAGCGATTCAGACACTGCACTATATAGGGGATAGGGAGCGATTCAGACACTGCACTATATAGGGGATAGGGAACGATTCAGACACTGCACTATATAGGAGATAGGGAACGATTCAGACACTGCACTATATAGGGGATAGGGAACGATTCAGACACTGCACTATATAGGGGATAGGGAACGATTCACACACTGCACTATATAGGGGATAGGGAGCGATTCACACACTGCACTATATAGGGGATAGGGAGCGATTCAGACAATGCACTATATAGGGGATAGGGAACGATTCAGACACTGCACTATATAGGGGATAGGGAGCAATTCAGACACTGCACTATATAGGGGATAGGGAGCAATTCAGACACGGCACTATATAGGGGATAGGGAGCGATTCAGACACTGCACTATATAGAGGATAGGGGACGATTCCGACACTGCACTATATAGGGGATAGGGAACTATTCAGACACTGCACTATATAGGGGATAGGGAACAATTCAGACCATGCATTAAAGAGGGGTCCGGTCCAGAGACACGAGAGCACAGAGTACAAAAACATATCGGACCCGTTTGAAAGAATTCTGCACAGAATGCTGCATTTAGAGCGACGTGGAGGAGAACTGATTAGAGATTAGGAGGAAACTGCGTCTTTACCGAGCTCTACGGCTCTGGCTGAGCTGTGATTTAAACTAAATGCTATCAGGGCTACTATTGGCTGTTTTAAAAAGGGGAGGAGCTGTTCAATAAGTCCTGCTCTGTCTTCCTGTTACACTAGGTAAACACACATTGAATACTGCTTTGAGTTTCAAGGCACTTCTTGTGACTGTAAAAACGCAAGATGCAGATCAATGAAAATAAAAAAGGTCAAGGTCTAGAGATATTGAACTTCTTTTAACTTTTTTTTTAGAATTTTTTTTTTAGAAAGCTGTGTATTGCGCGAGACTGCAAAAGACTGCAAAGCAGTAGAAATTTAAAAAATGTTTTCTATGTGCACTAAGACTCTTGAAAAGTTTTTTTTCATCACAGATGTGTTTAAATCTGAAGGGTTTTAAGCTAGCTATAGGTTAAAAAACACTTTATGGAACGTACTGTAAATCAAGTGAGATGTATTGTATTTAAGTTTTTTTTTTTTTTTGCAGATAAACATCCATTAACGATCTTTGTTCCTCTCTCTCAGACGTTCACAGCGTGGTGTAACTCTCATCTGCGTAAAGCGGGAACTCAGATCGAGAACATTGAGGAGGATTTCAGGAATGGCCTCAAACTCATGCTGCTGCTCGAGGTCATTTCAGGTAATGATGACGAGAGACAGACAGACAGACAGACAGACTAACCGAATGGACGATACAGACAGACGGGAGACAGACAGACAGACAGATGAGAGACAGACAGACGAGCCGAGACGGCAGACAGACGAGACGACAGACAGAAAGACAGACAGACAGACAGATGAGACAGACAGACGAGATGGCAGACAGACGACAGACAGATGAGACAGACAGACGACAGACGAGACGACAGACGAGACGACAAACAGACCAGAGACGAGACAACAGACAGACAGACAGACAGATGAGACAGACAGACAGACAGACAGATGAGACAGACAGACAGACAGATGGACGAACGGATAAGACAGACAGACAGACGAGACGACAGACAGACAGACGAGATGACAAACAGACCAGAGACGAGACGACAGACAGACAGACAGACAGACAGATGAGACGACAGACAGACAGATGAGACAGACAGACAGATGGACGAACGGATAAAACAGACAGACAGACGAGACGATAGACAGACAGACGAGACGACAAACAGACCAGAGACGATACGACAGACAGACAGATGAGACGACAGACAGACAGATGAGACAGACAGACAGACAGATGGACGAACGGATAAGACAGACAGACAGACAAACGAGACGACAGACAGACAGATGAGACAAGACACACAGATGAGACGACAGACAGACAGATGGACGAACGGATAAGACAGACAGACAGACGAGACGACAGACAGACAGATGAGACAAGACACACAGATGAGACGAGACAGACAGATGAGACAGACAGAAAGACAGACAAACGACACAGACAGACAGATGAGACAGACAGACACACAGACAGACAGATGAGACAGACAGACTGACAGATCAGACAGACAGACAGATGAGACAGACGGACGGATTAGACAGACAGAAAGACAGACGGACGGACAAGACAGACAGACCAGACGGACGAGACAGACAGACCAGACCGATAGTTGGACGAACAGACAAGACAGACAGATGAGACACAGATGAGACAGAGAGACAGATGAGACAGACAGACAGACGGACGAGACAGACAGACAGATGAGACAGACGGCCGGATGAGACAGACAGAAAGACAGACGGACGGACAAGACAGACAGACCAGACGGACGAGACAGACAGACCAGAAGGACGGACGAGACAGACAGACCAGACGGACAAAACAGACCAGACAGACGGACGAGACAGACAGACCAGACGGACGGACAAGACAGACAGATGAGACAGACCAGACGGACAGGACAGACAGACGGGACAGACAGACCAGATGGACGAGACAGACCAGATGGACGAGACAGACCAGACAGACGGACGAGACAGACAGACCAGACGGACGGACAAGACAGACAGATGAGACAGACCAGACGGACAGGACAGACAGACGGGACAGACAGACCAGATGGACGAGACAGACCAGATGGACGAGACAGACCAGACGGACGGACGAGACAGACCAGATGGACGAGACAGACCAGACGGATGAGACAGACCAGACGGACAAGACAGACAGATCAGACGGACGAGACAGACCAGACGGATGGACGAGACAGACCGGACGGACGGACGAGACAGACAGACCAGACGGACGAGACAGACAGATCAGACGGACGAGACAGACCAGACGGACGGACGAGACAGACCAGATGGACGGACGAGACAGACCAGACGGACGGACGAGACAGACCAGACGAGACAGACCAGACAGACGGACGAGACAGACCAGACGGACGGACGAGACAGACCAGACGAGACAGATCAGACAGACGGACGAGACAGACCAGACGGACAGACGAGACAGACCAGACGGACGGATGAGACAGACAGACCAGACGAACGAGACAGACCAGACGGACGAGACAGACAGACCAGGCGGACGGACGAGACAGACAGACAGGCCTCAGACAGTCATTATCAACTTCGCCAGCTTGAACAGTCATATTTAAAAGTAGTTTGTGACTACAGACTGAAGTAGTGTGTAATGAACACACAGTACTGAACAGCACAAACTGAGCTCATGACTCATATTTATTTATCCTTAGGGGAGTCATTAGGAAAGATGGTGACATACGCAGTTCCTTTTCAGCACATTCGGCAGGATACGAACAGTTGGTGTGTGTGTTTGTGCGTATAAATGTGTGTGGGTGTTTGTGCGTATAAGTGTATGAATGTGTGAGTGTATGTGTCCCAGTGTGTTTGAGTGTATGTGTGCATGTGAGTTTGTGTGTGAGAGAGTTTGTATGCATGTCTGTGAGTGTGTATATGTGTTTGTGAGTGTGTGTGAGTGAGAGAGTGGGTGTCTATGTGTGAGTGTGAATGCATGTGTGTGTGCCTGTGAGTGTGTGTGTCCTGCTAAACCCTACATTATTAGTACATTGTTTTTGTCCCCATGAGAAAAGTTATAATAAGTATATAAGTCATATTAAGTGATGTTTAGTGAAAATGTATAAATGCAGAAAGTTTAGTGTGATGTGTGTGTGTGTGTGTGTGTGTGTGTGTGCGAGTGTGAATGCATGTCTGTGAGTGTGTGTGTGTGTGTGCATGTATGTGAGAGAGTATGTGTATGTGTGTGCATGTGAATGTGTGTGTGCCTTTGAGTCTGTGTGTGTGTGTGTGTGTGTGTCTGTGAGTCTGTGTGAGTGAGTGTGTGCGTGTGTGTGTCCAGCTAAACCCTACATCATTAGGGCATTGTTTTGGTCCCCATGAGGAAAGTAATAAAAAGTTTTTAAGTCATATTTAGTTGATTCTTTCTGAAAATGTATAAATGCAGAAAAATTAGTGTGATGTGTGTGTGTGTGTGTGTGTGTGTGTGTGTGTGTGTGTGCGTGTGTATGTGTGTGCCTGTGAGTCTGTCTGAGTGAGTGTGCGTGTAAATGTGTGTGTGTGTGTGTGTGTCTAACTTAACCCTAGATCATTAGGGCATTGTTTTGGTCCCCATGAGGAAAGTAATAATAAGTATTTAAGTCATATTTAGTTGATTCTTTCTGAAAATGTATAAATGCAGAAAGTTTAGTGTGGTGTGATGTGTGTGTGTGTGTGTGTGTGTGTGTGTGTGTGTGTGTGTGTGTGTGTGTGTGTGTGTGTGTGTGTGTGTGTGTGAGTGAGACTCAAATGGTCTTTCTCCACAGACGTGATATCATGGATCAAATCACCGGCGGTCTGAACATGAAATGAAATGTTCTCTGTTTACAGTCGCAGTGTGTGTCCCAGATCTTACAGTGGCGATTCATCAGAGCACGCTATTGAGTTCATTACTCGCTCCGACTCTAAAAAGGGCTTTTGATTGTGATCGAAATGGATATTATTTGCTTTGATTTTAAACATGCGTTTAGTGTAATATGTAACGGTAGACTGATTTCCTGAAGAGTGTAAAACTGTTAATCTGTGGTGCTTTCAAAAGATTGGGCTTTTTGACAATAAACAAAGACAGAGGCGAGGACAGATTCGGGACACCTGTCTGGAAGCAGGCATTGTTTTTGCAAATAGAGATGCAGAAGTTGCACTCAAGCATTAAAATAATGATCTGATCATAACAGATATCATTCGGGTCTGATATTTTTCCGTCAGGTGAGAGACTTCCCAAGCCTGATAAAGGAAAGATGCGTTTCCACAAGATCGCCAACGTCAACAAGGCTCTGGATTACATCTGCAGCAAAGGAGTCAAACTGGTGTCCATCGGAGCTGAAGGTGGGAGGCTCGTATTAACCCGGGCGCTCAATTTACTCTCAACATAAGTTACATTTAGTGCACTTTGGACATGTTCAGTGAAATATAAATTATCTTTAGAAATATAAAGTTATTACATTGATAATAAAATCTGTCATTTTTGTACATCCTTGTAAAGTTTCAGTATCTAAAAAGGTATATGTGATTAACTTTAATGATCAGCAAACCAGGTAATTAACTAGATCACATTTAAGTATTTAATATTAATAGCCCTAATACAAAATGCATATATAAACCTACACACACACACACACACACACACACACACACACACACACACACACACACACACACACACACACACACACAAACTTGTTTTTGTGTATGGTTTTTACACTGTACAAACCGTATTTTCTAACACCCTACACTGCCCTAGCCCTAAACCTACCCATCACACACACACACACACTGCCCTAAACCTACCCATCACACACACACACACACACACACACTGCCCCTAAACCTAACCATCACAGGAAACATTCTGCATTTTTACTTTCTCAAAAAAACTCCTCCTGTGTGATTTATAAGCCTTTTGTAAAGTGGGGACAAGTGTAATGTCCTCATATTTCACCCTCTCCTGTAATACCGGTGTCATACCCATGTCATTATACACACTTGTGTCCTCATATATCACAAAAACGAGCACACACACACACACACACACACACACACAAAATTATTTTACCAAAATTCGGTCTTTTGCTCTGCAGAGATTGTTGATGGCAACGTGAAAATGACTCTGGGAATGATCTGGACCATCATCCTCCGCTTCGCTATCCAGGACATTTCTGTGGAGGGTACAAACACACACACACACACACACACACACACACACACACACACACACACACACACACACACACATCCACACACACGTTTGCATTGTGAAAAAGACAATCACGAACCAACCTGACTGCTCATGTTTCTAATTCAACACTCATTATCACTTCAGCAGAGTTCGGTCTTATTAAGCCAATGGTGTGTGTGTGTGTGTGTGTCCACAGAGACGTCTGCTAAAGAGGGTCTGCTGCTGTGGTGTCAGAGGAAGACCGCCCCCTACAGGAACGTTAACGTACAGAACTTCCACATCAGGTGCGAGACTGAACGCCAGTCAAACCTCTCATTGTTCACTTCATGATGTCTTCGCTCTGTCAGAAACGACGGACGCATTTCAACTCACATTAAGATGCAAAACATTCTTCATTCTCGTCAAATATAATCCCAAATAACTTTAATACTATTATTGCTGATATTTATACCAGCACTATCTAATAATATCTACTAATAGGAAAATTATTAAAAGCCATCACCTAGTTTAGTAGGCTTTAAAACTGTAAATTATATATATATATATATATATATATATATATATATATATATATATATATATATATATATATATATATATATATATATATATATATATATATATACAGGTGAAAAAAACTGAAAAAAAATATTATATATATATTGCAAGTTTTAAAGTCTTTTAATTTAAGAATTTTTATTGTATTTTATTGATCAATTGTCACAAACCAATAATAAGTAATATCACATTTAGCTTCATTGTTTGAGTGTTATGAGATACTATTATATTTGTATTAATATTTTTTCTGGTTTAATTAAAATTTTAGTTTTAGCAATTTTATTGTATTTATAAAAAAAAGTTAAAAAAAATACTATATGTATTTTATTTATTTTATTTTAGTACATCAATTAAACTAAATGAAAATAATAAATGTTGCATTGGCAGCTACAGTAGCTGACTTTTTATTTCAGATAACATTCATTTTATTTCAAGTAATGAAAATGGTTTTAGTTTTAGCCTACGACCCTGCATTATTTTGTTATATTTTTATTTATGGCAACATTTTACATTAAGGTCCTATTAGTTAATTAAAATTAAGTTAATAAAATACATCAGTTCATTGTTGATTCATGTTAGCTCAGATGATGTTAACAGACACAACGTTTGCTTTTAACCCTATATTAGTAAATATCAAAACAATCATTAATATTTAATAAAGCTTTAGACGTATTTGTGATCATTAGTTGATGTGACAGTAGTGGTAACACATGTAAACGTGTTGTGTTTGTTCCTCAGCTGGAAGGACGGCCTGGCTCTGTGCGCCCTCATCCACAGACACAGACCGGACCTCATCGACTACTCTAAACTCAGAAAGGTGATGCTTTCGTGCTTTCTGACACTCCCTCGCTCTTTATTGATCAGGCTGCCTTTAAACATCTTTCACATTTAAACTCTGTGAGGAGTTTTCAGCCATTTCAGCACACAATCTTTACATTTTCACAGCGTAAACTCCAATGGTTTATGAGTCTAGAGGTGCAGTGGCCAACCAGACATAAATCAGACCCGGCTGGGTTTTCCTCCCGATATATACGACCATCACCTGCTGTTTAGTTTTCCGCTGGTCAATCTCAATTTCCAGACTATGCACACAAACTGCATTGCAGTCATTCCCCAAAATGTCATTTGTGTGGAAATTTTACAAAGTCTTTATAAAGGAAGTTGACCAACTTGCATTTTCATTCAGTCCGTCTGCTGTTTTTGTTTCGTCTTCTGTATCATAATTTCGCAAATCTAAATTCAGATCATTCAGCTTTTGCATGCGTAGCATATTTGTTTGGTTCATGTTAAAATTCAGTGTTTCCTCTCATTTCAAATGGCTACAGATTATTTTTTTAAGATCAGTTTGGAGCAAAATATATAAAGCAAATAAGATAAAATCTGTTACAGAGCAAATACAGAGCAAATACAGAGCTGTTAAATCGCTTACAGAGCGATATTCGTGTTTTAAGATCTAACAAATAAGATCTTAAAACACGAATATCGGCAGTCGGTATTGGCCAATTTGTTTGAAAAACAAAAAACAAACAAGCACAGCATTCGGTATCGGAATTGGCCACATTTTTTGGGAAAAAATAATAATCAGAAACTAGTATCAGAATCGGCCAAATTGCATGTAAAGAAATAAATAAAACAAAATCGGTGCATCCCTACATGAGTCCTGAGGTGTATTTTCAGACTCGAATGCTCAAAAAAATCCCCCTAATTTAGCTTGAACAGTTTCAAAGAAGTTATGTCATTGAATATTCAGATATTACTACAAGACAATTTTGTGATTTATAAAAAAAACAAAAAAACAAGAAAACTATAGGGTCGAAAATAAGGCCTGCAGCTCTGAAAAATGACAGTATGTGCCTCCAAAAGTCCCGGAGCAACTAAATGTACCATACTGATGTGACGTGTAATGGAGTATAATAATGACATAAGTGTCTGATTTTTGTTGTTCCTCTGAAGGATGACCCTATTGGAAATCTGAACACTGCTTTTGAGGTGGCAGAGAAATTCCTGGACATCCCAAAAATGCTTGACGCCGAGGGTGAGTGAAAGAGCCACTCAAATGGCGTCTATTTTTATGGCTTTAAACCAAAATGTAGCCATTAATATCTTTAAATGGTTCAACAAAACGATCATTATAAGAGAATTTTGGGGCCTAAGTTTCAATTCAGTTCGCAATCAATGATAATCACACATTTATGCCAATTGATTGCTTATTATCTATGTAGATGATTACTTTATGGTTTTTATATTGTAACATGTTTAGCTGATTGTAAGAGTGCATATATTTTGATGAGCAGCAGGATGTAGTAAAGCACAGGTTTCAAAATAAAAGTCCCGTGTGTTTCAGGCTTGTTTATTAAGAGAATTAGGCATTTAATCTTTGTTTGTTTATTATTGGTATTTTGGTTACACAATAAACTAAACTCTTGTGACTTTTCTCTGGGCCACCCAGAAACAAAAGACAGAACATTATTTAACACATTCATTATATAGATTTAATTAGGATTGGCACAATAATATGTTAATTGCACTTGTTCAAATACATCCAATCAACTTCTAATTCATATGTATTGAATGATATATTCAAACGCACGCACGCACGCACGCACGCACACACACACACACACACACACACACACACACACACACACACACACACACACACACACACACACACACACACACACACACACACACTTTAAACTGGCAGATACCCTGTTTTGTGGTTGAATGTGTGCCTGGCCAGTTTAATTAAGTAAAAAAAAAACAAAAAAAAATCGGAGATACTTAATTTATTTAGAGATTGTATGGCTCTGTGGGCATACAGTATTCATTTTGTGCAGATCTTAAGATGTCTAAAATTAACCTTCAGACATTATTAGGAGGAGGCGATGCATGTAACACACAAAATTAACTCCTGCCTTCCATTTAAAAGAGCTTTTTACTCCATTAGCCGGACCCGCATGAAAAATACACCTTTTTAGTATAATTTTAGCTTAACTTGTAAGTTGTTTTCTCAGTGTATGCGTAAAAGGATCATATTTCATATTAAAATTGTTAACTTTTGAATGATTTATAGGACAAGGCAATTTTATTTGTAAAGCACATTTCATACACAATGGCAATTCAAAGTGCTCTACATAGAAATTCATTAAAATAGTCATAACATATGCATAAGGAATAAGAATACCATGTGTAAGAATTAAAATAAAAACAAGGACGATTAAAATAGTTGTAAAGAGAAAAAATATATAAAAATAAATATAATGGTTATTAATTTTATAGTTTGTCAAGATTAGATAAAGACTTTATATGTATGTTATATTATTTAAATAAAAATGGGTCACCGTTGCTCCACCACATGTCAATTTCTGATTCCAATGCCGTGGGGTTAAATTGAGGATTTCAGATGTTATTAAAATGTTAACTTGACAAACAGATTGTTGATTTTTCATAGAGACGATTGTTGCCCACGATGATCGCAGACTTGATTCTCTCGCTCTTTTGTCCTCAGACATCGTTAACACCCCTAAACCTGACGAGAAGGCCATCATGACCTACGTGTCCTGCTTCTACCATGCTTTCGCTGGTGCCGAGCAGGTAACACTCACGAGTCACATTTCATTCAGATTCTCAAACTAACGTCGGTCAACATTACATTGTTAGATGTACAGACTGGGATCAGTTTGTGTAAATGACTGAAGGATTTCAGTAATGCATTGAGTTTTCAGTCGCACTCCAGTGTAACGCAGAGTAAACGAATGTGTAAATGAAAGTAAATGAAGTGAGTAGAGGCGCATTAACACCAAACGGCATTTGTTATGCCACTAAATGAGCTGTTGGTTCTCTCTCTCTCTCTCTCTCCCTCTTCAGGCCGAGACAGCTGCTAACAGAATCTGTAAGGTTCTGGCTGTGAACCAGGAGAACGAGAGGCTGATGGAGGAGTATGAGAAACTGGCCAGTGAGGTGAGGAGATCTGACTCTGTTTCTCAAACTTGTGCACAACTGATTCCAATACGACAATTCACCATGACCTTCCGGGTGGCAAAAGCCGAAGCGCTCCTATGGCAACGCTAGTAAATTGCTTGGGATTCAGACATAGTTAACATGATTATTGAGGGACTGATTAACTAATTCTGGAGACAGCAATACATGAAATGCCTAACCTTACTCCAGTAGATGTAGCGCTAGTCTACTACCATAATATTTAAATGAGCCTCAGCCGACCATTGAGTAGTTATTTTAGTGACTGTTGCTGTTTGACTTACAATATGTTAGGCTATCGTAGACGGTCTATTTCCCTGTTATCTAACTCAAAAGGCTATGATCGTTTAATGTGGCTCGGAGTCGGATCAGATGGCACAGACGTGAGCTTCTGACGGTCAAAAGGATAGCGCGCTGTAGACTAGCGCTACTCCGCTAACGTTACTGCGTTCACACCGCCGCCAGCGAGAGCGTCAAAATTAGCTCTTGCCGCCCTGCCAACGACGCTGTAGAAAGATTTGTGGACGCGCTGCCGCTCTGATGTAGATCGAATGTTTTTTCTTTTTTTAAACTGTATTTAAAGAGGCCGCAAATCAAACGAGCATTTTGATGGATATACTGACCACAAGTAGTGTATAAGTTAACCTCATGAAATCGTTTAAATGTGAAAGTAAGAATGAACTGCACACCCGCTGAAAAACGAGCGTTCTAGCGCCTATAAAATAGTGTTGCGTGACTTCTTAACAGTTTACACATCACTATGAATGAACACGTCATAAATGATAGGGAAACCCGCACAGCAATGATCAACCTCTCCTTTGCTTGGGAACGAATGTGGTCGGAACCAAAGATTATATGCCTGCGTTCTCTGGATTTCTCCCAAGCGGAGCACTTCTACATTTCAATTGGTTGCCGCCGAACTCGCTCGTTACCATAAAGTTGAGCTGATTTCAGCTCTCCTCGACACCCAAATTGTCCCAGACGCGCTCTCACCGGAGCTCGCCGCCCGCTCCAATTGAAAATGAATGACTTCCAGCCACCTTGCCTCTCTCGCAGCCGGCGGTGTGAACACACGGGGTGATAAAAAATAATGTTGTTTTCTGTTTGAATTAAGATTATTTAGCTCACCCCATTGGCAGATTTTTTATCTTATTTTAAGAAAAAACTCTCTTCATTTTGAGTTATTTTCCCCCAAAACAAAACAATTACTTTTGCTTGTCTAGTAAATACTTCTTGTTTTAAGAATTTTTAGATGTTTGGACTAGAAACAAGACTAAAATACTAAGTAAGAAAAGCATTTTTTGCTGTGCATTTAGCTGACATCTCACTTGGGTTTGGAAAAGAGCCTAATGTTGTTCCTTCGAAATCTCCCAACATCGTCTCATGCCCATCATTTTCTGTCTAAACCGCCTCCATCTCGCTGTAGTTGTTGGAGTGGATCCGTCGCACCATCCCGTGGCTGGAGAACCGCGTGGCGGAGCAGACCATGCGTGCCATGCAGCAGAAGCTGGAGGATTTCCGGGACTACAGGCGTGTCCACAAGCCTCCACGTGTCCAGGAGAAATGCCAGCTGGAGATCAACTTCAACACCCTGCAGACGAAGCTCCGCTTGAGCAACCGCCCGGCCTTCATGCCCTCCGAGGGGAAGATGGTGTCGGTAAGTCATGAAGCTCATTGCAAAAGTCCCCAATTCTGACCCTTTGGAAAATAATCTTCTGCATCCTGCTCATAAGCACACACTCAAAAAGAGGTACAGTGCTGTCACTGGGGCGGTAACCTAAGGTACAAAACCGAAAAGGTACTAATTCACACTCTTAATGTACTGATATGTACCTTTTAAAGGACAACTCCGGTGAGAAATGAACCTAGGGGTAATTAACAGATGGTTACCGAGTAGATCGTTCTCTGGGATGCGTTTTCATGAAAATCGAATGTAAAGAGTTTTATCTCTAATAACAGATTAGCTTATAACGCTTGTCTATGGGGCACAGGGTAAGTGAAATTAAATCGCTAGTTAATACCACTAACAAGGCTCAAAATAGCCTCACACTAACACGGCAGCATAATGAGGGTCCCTACATGCAAACCGAAGCATTGAGAACTTTGTAAGTCTACAAACAGTTTAATAAGAAGATACTTTATAAGGACATCAGCCATCTTGGACGAATTGAGCCACGAACGCTGTGCTAAGTGAGCTGGTCGATAGGAATTAAGTTTGTGAAATCTAATTACATGGAAATGCATGAATTATATCTGTTTATTAAAATATATGCTTGACTAACTACTAGGGAAGAAGGAGTCCCAAATGAGACGCCAAGTCACAGTTAATCACTTAGCACATCGTTCGTGGCTCGACTCGTCGAGACTGTTTTCTAAGATGGCTGATGTCCGTAAACGCGTAATGCACTGTCTTTATAAATTATCTTCTTATTAAACTGTTTGTACACTTACAAAGTTCCCAATGCGTCGGTTTGCATGTAGGGACCCTCATTATGCTGCAGTGTTAGTGTCAGGCTATTTTGAGCCTTGTTAGTGGTATTAACTAGCGATTTAATTTCACTTACCCTGTGCCCCATAGACAAGCGTTATAAGCTAATCTGTTTTTAAAGATAAAACTCTTTACATTCGATTTTCATGAAAAAGCATCCCAGAGAACGATCTACTCGGTAACCATCTGTTAATTACCCCTAGGGTCATTTCTCACCGGAGTTGTACTTTAAGGTACTAATATGTACCATTTAGGGGTGAGTAAGGAACAAAGGTGTACCTTTTCACTTTTGTACCTTAGGGTACCGCCCCAGTGACAGCACTGTACCTTTTTTTCTAAGAGTGTAGTCTTTAGCCACTCCCACTCCTTAGAAATCGGCCAATCAAATCAAGTAAATTGATTGTGATTTGACTAATTGATTGCTTTTAAACTAAGCGTGTGTGTTTTTGCAGGATATTGCGAATGCATGGAAAGGTCTAGAGCAGGTAGAGAAGGGCTATGAGGAATGGCTCCTCACTGAGATCCGTCGTCTGGAGAGACTCGATCATCTGGCGGAGAAGTTCAAGCAGAAATGCTCCCTGCATGAGTCCTGGACCTCAGGTACTCAAATCTAGGAGCTCTACAATACCTGGAGAAAGCTATGCGTTAGTGTTCCCATTAATCTGTTCATTTCACACTTTCATAAGGAATCAATCGCTATTTACTTTTTTCTGAAGGAAATCAATACAATCCTGCACCGTTTGCTGTATATCTGACGGCGCAACCCCAAACACAACACGTTTTCGTCATATTTTCAACTTTTATCAACAACAATGTTCTTAACTATGTAAGTTAAGAACATTGTTGTTAAGTTAAGTTAAGTAATGTTTACAGTAGCCGGCTGATCTCTTCAGTTTGTCAGTAGAAGCCGCTCGCGTTCTGCGACCCGGAAGTATCTTGGTGCCGATGGTTTACAAACATTCTGAAATGCCGTATACATATTTTATTTTGATTAGATAATCAAGTTTTCTAAAATGAAAGCAAATTAAGTCTGGGAATATACATAAAATATACATATTTGTCTAATTTCAATACTATGCCTTTGTGATGTTTAAAGATGGCCATCTTTAAGAATAACTGTTTGGATTTATATGAAATGGTAACACTTTACAATAAGAGTCCATTGTAACTAACTAAGGTTAATAAAAGTAAAATTAATTTGTTAATGTCAACATTTACTAATGCATTTTAAAGTATCTCTTAACATTAGTTAAAGCTCTATGAACTAACATAAATGATCAAGGTATAATAATATTTTTATATTAAAAAGTACAGTAGATTTTCATGGTTTAATACTATTTTTCAATTTTTGTAATGAAGTTTAGCACAATTGTATGTGTTATGATTAGTATTCAGATTCAGTATCCATCGGTTGGTTAATTGGTTTATCGGCCACCGTGGTCCAACCTAGTTATCGGAAAAATCCACTATCGGTCGACATCTACTTCATAAATCAATATGCTATTGACACCAGACAATAGTCTTATTTGCCTGCATAATGTCAGTTTTGTGGCTGCATCTCTAAGTGATGCGGATTTGACGTTCTGTTTGCAGGAAAGGAGCACCTGCTGTCCCAGAAGGACTATGAGACGGCCTCTCTGATGGAGATCAGGGCCCTCATGAGGAAGCACGAGGCGTTTGAGAGCGACCTGGCCGCCCACCAGGACAGAGTGGAGCAGATTGCAGCCATCGCTCAAGAGCTGAAGTAAGAAACAGATGCTGCGTCCCAATTCTCTTACTTATACTACGTCCTAAAATTATGAACTGAAAAGTATGCAAGTTTTGGGAGTACTTTGTCATCTTTAACGGACTCTGTCGCTTAATTACGTGCATCCCATCACCATTTAAACTGCCCTGTCAATCATTGTCAGATTCATCACAGTTAAACTGGGTTCAAATCCTCCACATTCAGTTTAATCTCCATCCGTAGGGGAGAGAAATGTAGCCGCTCGTTGATCTGCCATTTGTGGGTCTTTAATGCAGAGACTCTCCTCGTGTGTTTGCAGTTTAAATATAATGACGCATTTAAAAGCTAATGGCCAAACGTGTCATTACAAAAGTTCACAATGCTGCTGCAGGTGAAATATAATGTGGACAACACTGAATAAATATCTTTTCGTCAGGCTAAATACTGATAATTGATCACTTAAACCTTTATCTAACTCTCTACTTAACCGTCGGACTCGCACATCCGTCATGTTTGTAGTTTTTAACATTTTTTTTTTTATCCGCGTTTGTAGTTCCAAGCGAAAATCACGTCAAATTTGCAATGGATTGTGGGTAATATCAGCTGTTAGAGGGAGTGTCGATCTGTACTTCTGACCGGAAATAGTAAACCATCCGGGAATCTTTGGAATACTTTTCAATATACTACGATTTGGGACATACTAATTATTATTTTGAATACTATTTAGGATGGATAGTATGCGAATTGGGACGCAGGGAGAGAGAATGCGTGAATCTCACGGAGCCTGTCAGAAATATGGCCGGGTCATATTTTACCCCAAAATCAAAATAATGGAATGCGTTTGTTTTGACAGTCCCCTTTAGACATTCTGTTGACTATGAGATACAACTACATGTCAACTTACTTTCATTAGAGTGTTAGTTGAGTATTAGTAGACTGTTAGGGGTAGGGTTTGGGTTATAATTGTTTTAGATTACCTTTGTTCTTATCTTTGGTTATTGTTTATTTTATATGTTCTTTTGAGTTAAATATGATGAGTGAAAACTGGGTTTGATGGAAATAGTAAGTTTGACAATAAGGTTTGAGTATGTGTAAATCTGTGGAGGGTATGATGAGTGAGTATGGGTTTAACAAGAAGGTTCCTGAGTAAAAATCAGGGAATAGTGATCAAAATGGATGTTATGAACGTGTTTGAGAAAGAAATGAATGAGAGGTGTTCTAATAAAGATGGTACATGTATTTAGGCAGTAAACTGAAGAATGTTTATTTTTATATCAGACCATTATTGTGGATCTGACCATTTTATTTTATTTTATTTTATTTATTTATTTTTTTTTAATTACTATTATTATCTTTACAACTGTTTTAACTATGCTTGTTTTTAATTTTTTCGTCCATATGGTATTCTTTTTTCTCATGCATTTGTTACCACTGTTTTAATTAATTTCTATGTAAAGCACTTTGAATTGCCATTGTGTATGAAATGTGCTATACAAATAAACTTGCCTTGCCTTGCCTAGTAGAATAAGGGGTTCGGGTTAGTTGAATAAGTTGACCGACATTTTTTTTTACTGCCGAAATCAGCTTTGAATGAGAGAAACTATGATGAAAATCTATGAATTAAAATAGTAGATTATGTCTTCAAAGAACGTCTAACAGTTAGGAGAATATTGGATGTGTATCAGTGTATTGGATCCGTGCATTTGATCTTAAAGTGACAGCAGTCTAATAACCTGGTGCTGTCCATCATTAATGTTAATCAAACTACAAAATAAAAAGAGCTTGTCACTTTTTATTTGTTGAATTAAATATAATTAATTAAATAGCACAGCGCGCACAGCATTTGCAGAAAGGCTGACTTTCTATTTATGTATAACACAGACTGTGTTTAATTACACTGCCATCGACTTGTTCACCAGACTTGATAAACAGTGTTAGGAAAAGACACTGATATTCATCCTCTTTTTTTTCTCCTCTTGTCCAAAACTCTTCTTGGGTCATTTGATTCTCTCATACATTTACGTTTCTTGGAGTTATGTTGGCGAAAGATCCTGCTGCGAACGATAAGGAATTGTGGTCCAAGACATCTGTGCGAAACAACAACAGATTGCCGTGCTAGACGCTACAACTACAACTTCCACATTTTGTCATGAGACTCACTGCCACGGTTTCTACAGCAGTAAAACCGACCATTCTGTCGCAAATTCTGTCTTCTTCCTGAACATTTTCCTGAGGTTTAATAATTAGACTATTAAAAACAACGACAGGTTTCATCCAGAGATCTCCATACTGCTTTCCAAAGGTGCTTAGATTTGTCTTTCTCTCTGATTAGTGAGTTGGACTATCATGATGCCACTACAGTAAACGCCCGCTGCCAGGGCATCTGTGACCAGTGGGACAACCTGGGCACCCTCACCCAAAAGAGGAGAGACGCTCTGGAGGTGAACACACACACACACTTAAAATCACATCTATAACACCGTGAGGCCAAATATTAACTGTCCACTGTAAAGGCGCAACTGTAATACCAGTCGTAAAAAGCTCATCAGGAAATAATTTGTGAAAGTTTTCTACTACTTGAGCTGAATGTTTTCTTTCTCCAGCGTGTAGAAAAACTCTGGGAAACGATTGATCAGCTGTATCTGGAGTTCGCCAAGAGGGCAGCACCCTTCAACAACTGGATGGATGGAGCCATGGAGGATCTACAGGACATGTTCATCGTACACAGCATTGAGGAAATCCAGGTTAGAAGCAGGAAGTTTCATGCACAATTGATTTAAAATACTGTGCATGGAAGTGCAGGTGTAAAGATGACATAAAACAGCATTTGCAATGCATTTAACTTCTGCAATGTGATGCATCTCAGAGTGCAATAGAATATTCAGCATGAAATAATGCCATAATTTTGCATATAGTGCACTAATGAGTTCTGAGCAATATGGCCTTCAGGTTTCATAGCAGCACATATTTTTTTTCAACAAGCTTTGCATTGCAGCTGCAAGTTGAACTCTATTTTTGTCACATGCTACGTGCAGAAGCAGAAAACACCGTAACGCACTGCAAACCGGCAACACAGGCTTTTATTAAGTGACTTGAAACCACTCGCCAATTACTGGATAAAAGACGCACAAGTTCCACCACGAGCTTTGACTGGCACACAAGCAGAACATTTATAATTTATGGTGTTTATTAAATACTTAACGGTAACCCAAAAAACACTTTATTTTCTATAAAGAGCCACAGCTCTGTCAAGCAACAGAAACACTAGCCGTTTCTCAACATGCGTTATTAAAGGTGCACTATGTAGTATTTTTGCAGTAAAATATCCAAAAACCACTAGGCCAGTGTTATATATTTTGTTCAGTTGAGTACCTACAATATCCCAAATGTTTCCAACTATTTGTACATTTTGTGAAAAAGGCTATTTTAACCAAAGAGCCGGGACGTCTGAGCCTGTCAATTGCGTCATATCTGCGTTACTCCCGGTTTCCGGTTTTATTCTGCAGAAGCGCTTTACTCTTAGCGGTGTGAACAAGAGTCACAGCAGCCGCTGAATGAACACACAGAGTAACGTCATAACATAATTTTAAAGGTGCACTATGCAACTTTCCGTCCACTGGAGGGCGCCTATTCTAAACAAAAGCGTAGTTTGATGACGCCAAGTGTAAGCGCAGCATCTTGGGACATGTGGTCTTCACCTCACAGCCGGTGGGAAATAGGACTCGGGCAGAAATCATGTTGATGGATGCGGTTATTAACGTTACTGTAGTGAAGCAGAGCAGGACCGAGTGTTGAGGAGCTGAGCACGGCCGCTGGAGCGATTGTTATACAAATACACGGCTCGTGAACACCGGGTCTTTTATTATGACGGGACGGGACGCAGTCGCCGGGCGCGCGGACTTCCGCTTTTTCCGGTTATGATTATAAGGTAAAGCAGCTCTGTTTATCATATTAGATACATTTAAGTGTGTTTAAAATGATGTTATGACGTTATTCTGCATTCGCTCTGCGCCGCTGTGACATGTTCACACTGCTAAGAGTTAAGCGCTTCTGCAGAATAAAACCGAGGGTAACGCAGATATGACACGGTTGACAGGCGACTCGCTCAAACGCTACGCTGACACGTCCCGCTCCTGAGTTAAAATAGCAATTTTCTCACAATTTACAAATAGTTGGAAACATTTGGGATATTGTAAGAACTCAACTGAACAAAATATACAACACTGGCCTAGTGGTTTTTGGATATTTTACTGCAAAAATACTACATAGTGCACCTTTAAACACACTTAAATGTGTCTAATGTGATAAACAAAAGTGCGTTACCTCATACTTATGACCGGAAAAAATAAAATGGCGCTGCTCGAGAGGCGTGTGTTTGTGTAACAATCACTCCAGTGGTCTCACTCAGCTCCTCAACACTCGGTCCTGCTCTGCTTTACACTTGTTTAGGCAAAATTATATTAACTCTGTTGCATTTCTGAATAAGAGACAAACCTTAGCCAATTGTGTCTTTATAAAGATTTAATCCTTGCTAGAATGAATCCACAATCAACCAGGTAATGCCTGCATCGAGTGTGAACTGAGGAAACAAAGAAGGCCCAAGCTTTTATACCCCAGTGTCTCAGTAGTGTTTTTCCATACCGAGGAAGGTGAAACAAATGTCTCCCCCCAACCCTTTTGTCATGGGACACAATGGTCCCTGTACCTACAGGGGGAAAGTGAGAAACACACACACATACATGGCCCCCCTTCTGTCTTAGAACTCAAACATAAATTATAAAAGTTTCTTCAACACACTACAGTAACGTTAATAACCGCATCCATCAACATGATTTCTGTCCGAATCCTTTCCCGATTCTTTCCCACCGGCTGTGAGGTGAAGACCACATGTCCCAAGATTCTGCGCTCAAACTTGGCATCTTCAAACCACACCTTTGTTTTGAATAGGCAACCTGAGTCTAGCGGACGGAAAAATTACATAGTGCAGGTTTAAGCGATCTTGTGTCCTTGTGTTCTCGCACTGCGTCATCATCAACATTTATGTCCAATACTCGTATAAAAGTGCTTGCATATCAAGGATGCAGCAAGTGCAGACTTGAGAGAATCGAACCGTTAGAAATCCCAGAAGTTATCAACGGAAACTTTAAACGGAAGAGATTCCCGCTGCAAGCTCACAAATACGTGGCGGCTCCTAAAAGTAAACCTTTAGGGCCAAGCTTATGATTAAACTTCATATTTGAAATCACCAATGAAATCGCATGAACATAGTTTCTAAACACATGACAAAAAAACACGTCTCAGGTCACTGGCGCAATGACTTTACCAATTCCTGATTGGCTCTTTTATTTAGAAGCCGGGACTTATAACGCCATATTGTCCATTGGGTTTTCTCCAATTCATAGTAAAATGAGTGCACCATCTTTGTATATCTAAAGTCTTTATGCACAACTATAATTAAGACATTTGGTTACTAAACAGAGAAAATATTTTCACTACACTTTTAATGTTTTTAATCTCTTGTCTTTCAGAGTCTGATCACAGCTCACGACCAGTTCAAGGCCACCCTACCAGAAGCCGACAAGGAGCGCATGGCCATCATGGGCATCCAAAACGAGATCACGAAGATCGCTCAGACCTACGGCATCAAGCTGGTCGGAGTCAATCCATACACGGTCCTTAGCCCACAGGACATCTCCAACAAATGGGATGCTGTGAGTACAGGCATTGGTTTTAGTGTAGAGCCAAAGTGCACAGCTACAGTTTAGGGAAGGGCTGTGCAATATATTGAAATTATCGAAATATTGCAAATGTACATATCACAATACGCATATCACAATGGCACACAATATCTGAATGATTTTAATAGGTTACTTCAACATTGAAAAGTGAAAAGTGTACATTTTAGGTTGACACATATAGCAGAGAATAGATTGGGCTCACGACTGTTACATATGTGACTTGCTTGATGTTAAAAAGAGTTATTAAATGCAATAAGTTGTGAAAAACAACTCCTTACAATCTCTCGCTGTCTAACAAACACACAATGAAACATTTACGTTAAAATTATATAATCAGATTTTTGACAAATTTATGCTAAAACACTGCTGGCCGTTTTCAGAAGTTGTAGCGACGCTGTCTTTTCCCAGAGAGAATGTGAAACACATAAATGATAAAATATTTAAAAAATATATAATTTAAATAGATTTTACACACTAATTGTAATATTGCATATTGAATATCCCATTATGTAACAAGGTATTGCATATCGCATTTTTCTTCAATATCGCACAGCCCTAGTGTCGAAGCTAATGGTCGGTAATTTACTTGATTCAGCGAGATACTGTTCGTCATTGTCCGGTTCGGCTTTGTCGCCCCCTGTAGGTGAAGCAGCTGGTTCCCCACAGAGACCAGATGCTACAGGAGGAGGTTGCAAGGCAGCAGGCCAACGAGAGACTGAGGCGTTCATTTGCCGCTCAGGCCAACATCATTGGACCCTGGATTCAGACCAAGATGGAGGTGGGCTTATTCAGAAACTGGAAACTATGAAAGTTTTGAGTGTAACGAGATTTAAGGAAATGGCCAGGGTATGTGCGTTGGAAAGTAACTAAAGTGGTGTGAACTGCTAGCCTGGATTCCAGCCGGAAAAAAAATCGGTAATCGGCTTAAATTTGCATTCCTGGGTCTATATATCACATAATAGTCGCTTCAACCCGCGGACATGGAAAACAACCGCGGACTTGGCAACACAGTGCAGTTGAGCTCTGTTGACATTGACAACTAACGTTATGCGTCGCTCCGCTGCTCTGATTGGTTGTCGGTCTGACCAATTGAGGTCTTTCCTGGTTCAGTTGAAACACGCCCCATAAATCATTAAACCCATAACCCATGTAAATCATTTGTGTTCGTGCTTTCGGTTGCCAGGTTCCAGTCATTCCCCTAATTGGAGCTTTTATGTTAAAAGAACATATTATATCCGTATTATGCTAAAAGAAGTATTATATCTGGTGTTTTACTTAAATATGTGCAATCTGGCTGCAAAAATTCTCTCTCTCTCTCTCTTTCTCTCTCTCTCTCTCTCTCTCTCTCTTTCTCTCTCTCTCTCTCTCTCTCTCTCTTTCTCTCTCTCTCTCTCTCTCTTTCTCTCTCTCTCTCTCTCTCTTTCTCTCTCTCTCTCTCTCTCTCTCTCTCTCTCTCTCTCTCTCTCTCTCTCTCTCTCTCTCGCATGGTGATCTGAAAACAACTATAAACAATTAAGCCCAAAATAAGCACAATTTCAGCTTCTCCAATTTGAGATTTTCTACTTAAAATGTCATGCAGTCGTGTTTGCTGGATAACTGCACTTGTGTGAGCTGCTGAAATAAGCCAATCAGAGCAGAGCTCAAGATTAATATTCACGACTCTTCCAAATAAGGCAAAACAGAGCATTACATCCTAGGGACCATTTCTAGGGTTGTAAATTGACCTGTAAAACTGTATCTGGACCATTTTTTGCCCTTTAAAAATCCACATATCCTCTATGTGGATATCAGAGAACAATTTAAAATATTGTTTCAACTCAAGGGCACCTTTAAGGGATCAAATATTTGTAGTGGTGTGGACGTTATCGAGTGCACTCATTCAGTCCCATGATGCGCAGCAATAACAAGTGTACAACTGATGTACGTTCAACGGAGAAAACCCACAATGCACTGTGAGCGTCGCGCCTAATGAGTTCCCGCTTTTGACCAGAAGATGGCGCTGCAGCTGAATCATCCATCTATTCATTTTCTAAACCTGCTGGTCCAGTGTGGCTACAGCGCAATATCATACAGTGATATAGTGTTAAGTCTACTTTTGTGCTACAAGGATAGTGCACAGCA
The DNA here is from genome assembly GCF_024679245.1 of Pseudorasbora parva. Lineage (NCBI taxonomy): Eukaryota > Metazoa > Chordata > Actinopteri > Cypriniformes > Gobionidae > Pseudorasbora > Pseudorasbora parva. The sequence continues at coordinate 61,594,163 of NC_090172.1, read as the reverse complement.
CTAAGATCTTCTCATCTCATTGGTCTGTCACCGCTCATCAACATATTTGAGAGGACCAATCAAATTAAAGTAGACAGGTTTTATGTTCACAGAAGCTGTTGATCGTGAACTCGATGCTTCAGTAAAGAGTCAAAGTGTGAGATAAGATGTAAAGTAGCCAAACTAAACATTTCATATTTGACAGCTATTTTAGGCTAGAAATGTTACACGACCGACAAAAAATAATCAGGGATGCAAACCAATAAACGTTAGCCTAATTTTGCCATTTTTAATTTAAATTAGGCATATATTTTACGTGATTCATGTAATGTTATAATTAGTAGCCCTAAACTGTCAATGTTAAGAAACATTAACAAAGACGTTTCATCATATTAGGCACAGGATTAATAATGAATGTGTACATATTGTGAATTAAGCTATAGCTTTCCTTGTAGCCTTCAATAAATTAAACTTGTCCAAGATTAATAAAACAGGCTTAATATAAATATCACTGAAAATGAAAAGACTATCAGTCAAAGCTCAGCTTTAGGAGGGGAAGAGCTAAGATAAGGAGACTGAGAGAAACAGAAAGAGTGATGGAGATGAGGAGGGAGCGGATATTGACCTCCTGCCCACTGACATGGTTTTAAAACTATTGTTATCCAACTTTTATGGCCTTCAAACGTCTTGAAATGCACTTGAGAAATCAAATGAGAAATCAAAATTGGCTCTGGTGTGCATGCAAACTTAAATTTGGGATCTAATTATAAAACCCTGCCTACGGCCCTGATTAAATCGTATAAATAAGGTTTATTAATGCTAGTTTCCATGACAGAGTTCAAGATGTTTTCATTACTACTGGAGCTGCTAGTTTGCTAAGTAACAAATGATTATTAACAGGCCCGTCGCAAGAGGGTGAACATCTTTAAGATCTTTAATATAGTTTCTATTGATAAATTTAATTATTTATGTTGTTTTTTTTTTGTTTAGTTTTAGTTTGTTAATGTTTTTTTTCTTAGTAGTGTACATCAAGTAAACCTAGATGAAAGAATTATCAATGTTTTATTTTATTAACATTTATTTTATTGATTTTTTTTTTTTTTTACGGTTTTAATGACCTATAATAACTGATAACTGATAAGGAGGAGGAAAAATAACCAGATTTAGTTTAATTGCTTTATATTATGAGTAGCTTTTAGTTTTTGTCTTGGTTATGAAGCTCCTTGACACTGTTTGCCGTTTCATTTCTTCCTTCACAGACTTTTGCTCTTCCTCGTCTATTAAACATTAGTTAACTAGCTTTCTCTCTGTGTTGCTGTTATTAGGAGATCGGTCACGTGTCGGTGGATATCGCCGGCTCTCTGGAGGAACAGATGAATAATCTGAAGCAGTACGAGCAGAACATCATTAACTACAAATCCAACATTGACAAACTGGAGGGAGATCACCAGCTCATTCAGGAGGCCCTCGTCTTCGACAACAAACACACCAACTACACTATGGAGGTATACACACACACACACACACACACACACACACACACACACACACACACACACACACACACACACACACACACACACACACACACACATTATGTTTCCATGTTTTATGGGGACTTTCCATAGGCGTAATGGTTTTTATACTGTATAAACTGTATATTTTATCCCCCTACACTGCCCCTGCCCCCACAGGAAATATCCTGCAGTTTTACATTTTCAAAAAAAACATAACTTGATTTATGAGATTTGATTATGAAGATGTTTTCCTCATGGGGACAAAAAAATGTCCCCACAAGGACAAGGATTTCTGAAATTGCCATCTTTGTGGGGACATTTTGTTCCCATAATGGAGGGTTTACCAGCCCACACACACACACACACACACACACACACACACACTCACTCCCCTACACTGCCCCAAACCTATCCATCACAAAAAAAAATGCTTTATTTTTGAATTTTCCAAACAAAACAAAAATTTAGTATGTTGATAAATCCATTTACATTGTGGGGACCACTGGCTGCTGATCTCAGGTTTATATTATGGGGACATTTTACACAATGTATATATGTACGTTTATATCGTACGAACTGTATTTTCTATCCCCTTACACTGCCCCTAAACCTACCAATAACACACACACACACACACACACACCCTAAACCTACCCATCACACACACACACACACACACACACACACACACACACACACACACACACACACACACACACACACACCCTAAACCTACCCATCACAGGAAACATTCTGCATTTTTACTTTCTCAAAAAAACTCCTCCTGTGTGATATAGTAGCATTTTGTAAAGTGGGGACATGGGTAATGTCCTCATGTGTCATACCCATGTCATTATACACATTTGTGTCCTGATATGTCACAAAAACAAGTGCACACACACACAGCAGACAAATGCTGCGTCTGAAATCGCATACTTCCCAACTGATAATTACTAAAGTTAGGGACAGGTGTGGTGGTGTGGGTAGGGAAAGGTGTAAGGGAAGGGTCAACTGTGTAATTTTGAATGTAACTAATTACAGATGTACTTACATGCAGGTATTTTTAAAAAGCTAAGTACAATGTAAAGTCATGTATGTACACAATAAGGGCATTGTATCAAATGAGTTATTTAAATGTTAGTACATAGTAATAATTAAATAATACATTTTATTTGTATTGCACTTTACATTTGGAACAAATCTCAAAGTGCTACAGTTAAGATCATTTAAAAATGGTAAATAAAAATACGAATAGATATAATAGTTAAAAGTCATAAGTTCTCCTAAAAATAAATGTTATTAGACCTTTTTTAAAAGTCGCAAGAGCTTGAGGTGCCCTCAGATGGTCAGGTAGGGCATTACAAATCTTAAATAGTAGTTAAGGCCCCTAATATAAAGTGGGTCCATACGTTTTATTTTTAATGCCTTGCCCAATATTCGCTTAACAAGGTCACCAAAACTGCGTAACAAATACCGTTGGAAGAAAATAAAATTGGGTGGGTCCTCTCTCTCAGATTTTTTTTTTTACTGGAGTAACGTTAGATGCCATGTGTAAGAAGTGTAAGAGCCATATTCAGTTTTTATTATATGTAATTCTGTCATATGCCACTAGGGGGCACTAGGTATTTGCTTTGGCTCAGCTGATCTCAGGTCAGCCCGGGTATGTCATTTAACTTGGAGGAAATTCAGAGACAGGTGTTGCTGATTGGGAAGCAAACAGTTTTCGACTGTGTCATGTCGTGTCTTACCTTTATGGTGAACAATAGGGTTTGTTGTTTTGGTTATGTATTATGAGTTAAGATATTGCCTCTAAAATATGTATTGGAGGAGAATAAACTTGCTAGATAATATAGTAAAAAGACTGAACTCTTGATTTGTATGAGACCACATTGGCACACGTCTGAACTTAATCCTTTATATTAGCAACCAGTATTAGACTTAGTTTAGGACTTAGTCAATACACCATGTAATGTTCATCAAATACAAATATACCGCCGTTTACTAAATGATTGTTGGGCCAGACACAATTACTGAGTTATTTACCGAGGCTATAGTGTAGGGGTAAGACACATGAGATAAAGTTTTAACGAAACTCGATCAGAGGTTGGAATCCGCCTTTTGCTGAACTCGCTCTACTCCCTTTTCCCATCACATATCAGATCGGAAAGGTGTTTATTTTCAATAAAAATTGGGAAAAAGTGGAAATTAAAGTGTCTAACACGTGTTTAATAATAAGTGTTTCTCAGTTAGGGGTAGGTGAACAGACATGCGCTGAATTAGAGACGATAAAAGTGAGTGGGCCCGATATCATTGGTCATAAAAAGTGGGCGGGTCTTGTCACACACACACACACACACACACACAATGGTTCCAACGCACATAACAAATACACACAACACACAGACCATTCCCTAATTTCATAATTCCCTCCTCCAGCACGTCCGTGTGGGATGGGAGCAGCTGCTCACCACCATCGCTCGCACCATCAACGAGGTGGAGAACCAGATCCTGACCCGCGACGCAAAGGGCATCAGCCAGGAGCAGCTCAACGAGTTCAGAGCCTCCTTCAACCACTTCGACAGGGTCAGTGAGACGCACTGACGCTCATCAACAGTCATATCTGAGCGTCTACAAGTCTCATTATTGTTTTAATCTTGCAGAAGAGAAACGGCATGATGGACCCCGACGATTTCCGCGCATGTCTGATCTCTATGGGTTACGATCTGGTGAGTGAAAGGGAAGCTCCGCCCACTTCACACTTACAGCCACACCCCTTTACGAATCGTCAGAAAAAACAATGTTGACAAATGTTTTATCCTCTCCAAACTACATTCACATTTATTTGAAAGTACACTGTAAAAAAATTCAGGTCTCATATGGAAATTTTCAAGGGACTGATCACATCTAAATGTTTCCGTTGGCCGAATTGAATTTCTCAATCAATTCACAGAGTTTCAATTCAGCCAACTGAAAAATTTAGATGTGATCAGTCACTAGAAAATGTTCAATTTTCTTGAAATTCAAGAAATGATGATTTTTTTTAATTCTTTGAAAGGTTTCCTTTTTTCCTCACCAAGCCTGCATTTATTTGATCAAGAATACGGCAATATTTTAACTTGTTATATTATTAACTTAAAATAGCTGTTTGTTTTCTAATAGCTAATATCATTGATTTAAAAATAGAAATCTTCTGTAGGATTACGAATGTCTTTACTGACACTTTTGGAAAAAAAAGTAGGCATCCTTGCTGACTAAAAATATTAATTTCGTTAAAAAGTCTTATTGAAAACATTTTTTTTGCATCACATATTTTTACTACTTAAAATAATAATTTAAATTAACTATAAATCATCATCATCATCATCATAATAATAACAATAACAAATCATTTGATTAAATGTCCTAAATAAAGACAGGCCTATCACACTTTTTTTCACATATTTGCATATTTCCTTATTTGGAAATTCTGATACAATTATAATTAAACAAATTATTTTGGTGTCATTTTTAAAGGTTTTCTTCCTTTTAGTTGAACATGATTTTAGCAAAACAAATGTTCATATTTTACCAACCCCTGCCAGGACCTCAATAGATGCTTTGCTGAACACCATTAATTAATCACAAAAGTAGCTAAACTTTAAAATAATAATTTAAATTTAAATAAACTATGAATCATCATAATAATAATAATAACAAATAATTTGATTAAATATCCTAAATAAAGAAAGGCCTATCACACTTGTTTTTTTTTTGGTTGTTGTTTTTTGCACAAATTTGCAGATTTCCTTATTTGGTTCAATTCTGATTAAACAAATTATTTTGGTCTCATTTTTAAAGGTTTTACTCCTTTTAGACTAACATGATTTTAGCAAAACAAAATGTTCCAACTCGTGCCAGGACCTCAATAGATGCTTTGCTGAACACCATTAATTAACCACAAAAGTAGGCCTAAATGTGTATCTTGAACCTCATTGGCTGTTCCCCCTGATGGTGTCCTGACAGGGTGAGGTGGAGTTCGCCCGCATCATGACCCTGGTGGACCCCAATAACACGGGCGTGGTCACCTTCCAGGCCTTCATCGACTTCATGACCCGCGAGACCGCCGAAACCGACACCGCTGAACAAGTCGTGGCTTCCTTCAAGATCCTGGCCTCCGACAAGGTGAGATCAAGTTGTGTTTTTTCTCCTTGTGTCTTAACACCCAAGCGGCTCCTCCCACAGTTTCTGTTGAAGCCAATACGGAAGTGACTTAAACTGCAGTTCCTCGACTGGCCACTAGGGACAGGCTCCAGAGGGAGCATAATCTCATTGAGCCCCGTGTTAAAATGCCCAACTTTACAGCAGAAAAAACATGTTTACAGCCTGGGACAAATTGTGGTTTTGGTCTATACGGCTAATTTTGGCCTTCATGATGACTGTGAGGGGGGTGAATGTTTTTATAACTCATTCGTTTACATTATATAAAGCCTTAAAGTTATGCATAATTAAGGGCGTGGCCACTTTCAGTGACAGGTGGAGAGCCATTTATCCGCCGTCTGTTAGGCCCTGTCCCAAATGGCACCCTAAACCCTCACGGTCTTCCTCTGAGTCTGCACTTCCATGAAGTAATGCCGCTTTGACTGCCAGGAAAAAGTCCACTCTGTAAATCATACCAGTGTGGGCTTGGCAGAAGAGCGGATCGAGGGCGCATAACGGACGCAAAGGTGGCGCTCGCGAGCACCCTTCTGAGAACTAAAATGACAAATGGGACACCCTTGTGTCTCATGGACTTTACGGACACACGCACGCAGCAGGCATTGTAAGTCCACAAGACCAAAAGTGCACATGAAGTGTGCCATTTGGGACAGGGCCTTAAGCCCCGTTTCCACCACAGGAACTTTACCCAGGAACCAGGAACTTTGGGTGGTACTCGGTGTGTTTTGACCGCAGGAACCAGGGTCTAAATGAAGTTCCGGGTAAATATTTCCCTCTCCAAACGGCCCTGCTCGCGAGGTGCACCATGCAAACGACCTGACCGATTACTTTTAAGTGCGCGTCCTTACATGACGTGTCAGCGCGCGCTGCGCTCATGTTGACAAGAGAGGATAGTTAATTTTTCTGAGGGGTAAACTTTTTATTTCGTAAGTTATGAAGATAATGTTGGAGTAATGACACCGCGTATATTGCCCCAGGCAGTTTTTACTTTAACTGCGCCTGACAGAAAATTTTTTTTTCCTGAGATGATTATTACACTTTACAACAAATAAATAGCTTATATAATACTGTATTAGTCCTGGTGGCCGTTAAGAGTTGCTATGGCTACAGTAAACACATTCAGCTGCTGGAGAAAACAGCGTTGACATTTTTGATGCGGCAGACAAACTGCATGTGACAAAATGATCGCGATTGAAAGTCCTCACATGTAAACACCAGATCGGTTTAGATAACGTCTCATGTAAACACTCCACTGAATCCTTCAATCGGTACACACAAAAATTATTTCTGTCCGTCACTGACTTGGAGGCGCAGTCCAACATCACCGGACTAATTTGCCTAATCTTCTCGGTACTTTAGATCGCGGTGGAAACGCAGACAGTTGCAGGTCTGGGGGAGAGAAAAGTTCCTGTAAAAAAGTTCCTGGTACAAATTGTTCCGGGTAATTTTGGTGGAAACGGGGCTTTAGTCATTGCGTTACCTCAGCTCCGCCCACGTCCCGCCTCTTTGCCCCTTTTCTGTTATCCGGGCGTGACGCACAGTGAAACGCTGCCAAGATGGCAACGGCTCATCCCTACTTTACGCTACAGAAAGGCGAATCGAAATCCTATGGTTGCCTTCACGGACACTACGTCCACAATTTTTTGAGTCTATGTCAGGGGTCCCCAGACTCGGTCCTGGAGGGCCGCTGTCCTGCAAAGTTTAGCTCCAACCCCAATCAAACACACCTGAACCAGCTAATCAATGTCTTACTAGGTCCTATAAAGGCATTGATTAGCTGGTTCAGGTGTGTTTGATTGGGGTTGGAGCTAAACTCTGCAGGACAGCGGCCCTCCAGGACCAAGTTTGGGGTCCCCTGGTCTATGTTAACACCTCAGGAAGGATTCTGAATCAAGTACAAAATAGCGTGCAAAAACACTAACTGTGTCTCCTCTTGTCCTCCAGCCCTATATCACTGTGGAAGAGCTTCGTCGTGAACTCCCACCCGAGCAGGCCGAATACTGCATCAGCCGCATGACCAAGTACGTCGGCCCCGAAGGAGCCCCTGGAGCCCTGGATTACATCTCCTTCTCCAGCGCCCTCTACGGAGAGAGCGATTTATAAACGCTCTGACAGCCTTTCTCTCTCCTTCTTTCCTCTCATCTTTCTCTCTCCTCTCGTTTTCTCCACGCCCCCAAATGTAGCTTTCAATCAGCGAGAGAGTTAATAATATCCCTCGTTTCCCCTCATAAATATTCTCTGTTTTTCTGTCTACAGCCCACACTGCTAGCTTTAACATCATACTTTATGCGTCTTACATCCACCCTATAAATGGAGGGACGTGTAATGGGGGGTTTTAATCTCAAATTATGTCCAATTTGGATGCCAGGTGCTTCTGTCTAAATATAATAACTTGCTCCGCCTCTGAAACACCTTTCTGTTTCAGATGATGTCATCCAGGTCAGGAATGATAAGATTCAATTTAGCCATTTTTTTAGGCTTGTAGGTCATGCCGGGGCCATAACCACCATAGACATTGAGGGGGACAAGTTCCCTCCAATAATGAGAAATGGTCAAATTGTCGACCCAATATTTGAAATTCTTGCACTCCATTACGCAGCGTTGTATGTTGTTGTTGGGATGACAAAAAGGTTTAATAGTTGCATTTTAACAATCTAACCGATGTCAAAATGATTGAGATGGCCAATCAAATCAAAGTAGGCGGAGTTTACAGAAGAAAAGCGCGAATTACAGCGCAAAGCCCCAGATTAACGTTGAAAGAAAGTGAGGTAAGCATTTAATACATGTGAACGGTTTTGTGATAGAAGTTAAACGACCGAGCGTATAACATACAGTGATGCAAACTACTCAACTTTTTTTCTCAAATATGGCCGTTTTAAATAGAAAATATGCATTTATGTGATTCATGTCATTCCTAACTGAGTAGAGACAAGAAACGTTTCATGTTTTTGACATTTTAGGCATACAAATAAAAGTACATATGTGCATATTTTAATGCAAATGGTAATTTGCAAAATAGTTCAAAATGATTATTTCCCAACTAGAATTAGACCTAGAATTTCCTTCACTGTTCTGTTTCTATAGGCTTTATAAAAAATTGTTCCCCCCAATGTTCAAGACATGGTTACGGCCTTGGATAAAGCACAAAAATGCAATATTCCTAACTGGATTTATTCTGGATATGAAACAAAATCAAGTCCTGAGCCCCTACATTATAAAAGTAAAGTGAATGCGTTTCATGTTGACTTTAGCACGCTAAGCCCAACCTTCCCTCTCTGTGCCTAAAAAAAACAAAACCTTCCAACATGATAAAAGATATAATAAAAAGTGTGTTTGTTGATGCTAATGAGCGCTTATGAAGATGCATGCTGTGTTTATTCTACAGACAATAATACGTGAGAGAGACCCCCCTCTTATTAGGTCTGTGTTGTATTTAAAGACCCCAAAAAGCACTACTGCTGTCCAGTGTCTTCTTAATATGAAACTGTGAGAACAACTGAATAGTCTCTACACAGAACGTCGTGTCTCTGTATGTTGTATTGTCACCCCTTAATATTGTTTATGATGTCTTCACTGATTGTGGTGTTTGGAGGCAAATTCATGATTTGTTTTTCTTTTATTTGGAGAGTATGTGCCAAATTATCAACCAAAGCCAGTAAATGAAATGAAAAGTGTATGTGTTGTACTGACCGGAAAGGTTTTCTGCTTGCCAAAGTGCTGAACTAGAACCAGGTTTGCCTTAAAACCACTGGAAAGACATTGAAATCCAAGGCCGTGCAAGATGGATTAATTCAATAAAAGACTGGATTGTTGCAGTTAACCACCCCTCTGTCTGCATTTTAAGATTCTTGTTATGTACACACGCCTGTCCACTCAAAATTACATTTCTGTCATCATTTACTCACCATCATGTCGTTGCAAACCTGTATGACATTATGTATGTTTGGAGAAAGTGCCCAAGGTCTGTCAAGAAGTCCAGGTTTTCTGATGATATGTCAGCTTGAAAAAAAAGACATTAATATGAGTTTAAAGGCCAATAACGCTAAATAAAATGTACCACATTAGCGTCGACAACAATTGTTATTACCGGTTAACCGATAATAACAGCGGGAAAGTGTTCTGAAAAATAATCCACCGATGTTATTCCTCTCTGTCGTTGTCGTTAATAGTTATGGTAGGGATATTCTTATAGAATTTTAATGATTATGTAGTCCTTGAAAAGTGCCCTAAAACGAGAAATATTCTGGTTTTAAACGCGAGTAAATGATGACGGTTTTCGGTTTAGAGTGAACTAGACAGCAGCGCCATCTTTGTTTTTTAACGGGAATGAAAGTGAGGCCGTGAGAAATAGACATAAGCTAAATTATATTTTTTCAGCGGGTTGCTACTGTTATATACTGTTTTTTATTGTTCTGCTGACAAAACACTTTAAAAAATATATTTCCAAAAATATTTATTAGACAAAAAACTCCAGACAACCTGAGCTGTGGAAAAAATTAGTGTTCTAGGAGCTTTACGATTTTTCTTTTCTTTCTTTTTTTACAATGGCCGCCATTTAAAACACGGTAAGTTAAGTCTATCTCTTACAACTTAGCTTTCATACCTGTCATGGCTGCTCTGACTAGACCACACAAAAAAAGTGTCGTAAATAAATAAAGGGTCTCGATCTGGCTCTTTTCAATGGAAGTTTTGGGAATGTTCTGGACGTTTTGAAAGGAGATGGAAGGATGATGCCTTCATCCTCAGGCGTACCGTGATGTTATTTGAGGATTTTGATAGTTTCTATTGGCGATATTCTAATAATTTAAATTATAGATGTTGTTTTTATCCATCATGATGTGATTTCTGGGTACTTCAGATCTGTCTCATGGGTCTCCATCGATATGTGCTTTTCAAACACACAACAGTATTAAAAGTTAAATCGAAAACCCCAGAATAAAACGTCTCAAACTCTATCTGTATCTGTCATTTGTGTGTTGTCTGCCATTAATTGTGTGTTTACCTCAGTTTTCTCCAGTAGGGGGAGCTTTAGGATGAACTTGCAGTGAAAGCCAGCCAACGGTTCATGATGGTTCATTTTCAGACTGTGGTGGCAGATGGCGTGTTTCAATTTTATTTTTTATTTTTTACGGTCTATGGTTTTAACGGTCATCTGCAACGTAAATCCGGAAACGCTTTTTATATTTTTATTAACAATAATAATAATAAAAGTTTGGGATCGGTAAGATAAGATTTTTTAAAATGTTTTTTAAATGAGTCTATTCTGCTCACCAAGTTGCATTTAGGCTATATAAGTAAAAACTACATAAAAAAACAATAATATTGTTAAATATAATTACAATTTAAAATAACTCTATTCTGTTTGAATATAGGCCTACTTTAAAATGTAATTTTCCTGTGATCAAAGTTGAATATTAACTTAAGCATCATTGCCAGTCTTCAGTGTCACATGATCTTTCAGAACTCATTCTGATGAATTGCTACTCATAAAACATTTATTATTCAGCAAGAGTGAAAAATAAAGTCTTTTATTCAGCAATGATGCATTAAATTTATCAAAAAAAAGTCAGTAAAGACATTTATAATGTTACAAAAGGTTATATTTCAGATAAATGCTGTTCTTTTGAACTTCATCAAAGAATCCTAAAAAAAACAATTACACAACTGTTTTCAACAATTATAATAATCAACTATTGTTGTAATAATGTTGTAATAATCAACTATTATTTATAATAATCAACTATATAAATATGAGCATCGACTATAATAATGATTTCTGAAGGATCATGTGACTCTGAAGACTGCAGTAGGCCTAATGATGCTCACAATAAATTACATTTTAAAATGTATTCAAATAAATAAATAAATAAATATTTTAAATTGGAATAATATTTCATAATATCACTGTTTGGTTTGTATTTTTAATCATATAAATGCAGCCTTGGTGAGCAGAAGAGACTTCTTTCAAAAACATAATGCTAACAATCCCAAACTTTTGAACGGCAGTGTGTACATTTATAACACTAGTCTATAACTGATGTATTCTGTGTATATTATATTTATATTACCTGTGCATCAAATTACAAAAAACCTGCTGCTACGAGGGCAGCTAAATCTTTCTCTCTTCGGACTGCCATTATCAATGAATCTCTCTATTTTCCCCCTCTTTTTGAAAGTTGTGGACATGTGATTGTGGCGTTTTTCTTTTGCTATTTGAGAAAATGGGAGCACAAAAATATATATTTAATGCATTCTCTCATTGACCGCTATAAGTTTACCCAACCACGACGACCTCGGCTTCTGAGAAACCCAGAAATGTGAAAAGTGTCAGTTGACGCAAGCGTTGGGTTTCATTTATTTAAGCTTGAATTAAGCTCTGGAAGTTTTTCACCTTATTGAGTTTCACATAAAGTTTACTGATTTGTCATTTTTGTCTAAAAAAAAAAACCCAAACAAAAAACATTTGACTCGCACTAGCTTTTGTACATTTCTAATCATTAATAAGATCAATACATTATTGCATTACTGATTCATTTATCAAAACAGTAAAAGATTACATTCAATGATTTTGCATAATTAATCACTTTGGTGACGTCACATGTTCACCCCCACTTCAAATCAGTTTTTCCCAGCTCAGCTGTTTTAAGATTAATCAAAGATTAAGTGTAATAAATACTATGGTCCCCCTTTTTATTACACTTAATCAGATTTTCACTTTTATCTGACCCATGCATATATAAGCATGCTCTGATTGTTGATAAGATAACGAGAGGCTGAAATTAAATCTCGATGTGCTTTGTGCGGTAGATAAATGTCCATCATAAGTCCATCTCAATTACAGGTCGAACTGAATTGGGAGGATCCTTGTAGAGAAAGGTCAATATAGTCAGAGTTAATTATACACCGCAGAAAATCCTGTCCTGCACTCTAAAAAATGCTGGGTTAAAAACAACCAAAGTTGGGTTGAAAATTGACAAATCCAGAAATTGGTTTGTTTGAATGGGGTTTTGAGTCACACAAAAACTACCCAAACACTGGGTTGTTACGTCTGACCCGGGATCTGAGTCACACAAAAACTACCCAAACACTGGGTTGTTACGTCTGACCCAGGATCTGAGTAACACAAAAACTACCCAAACACTGGGTTGTTACGTCTGACCCAGGATCTGAGTAACACAAAAACTACCCAAACACTGGGTTGTTACGTCTGACCCAGGATCTGAGTAACACAGAAACTACCCAAACACTGGGTTGTTACGTCTGACCCAGGATCTGAAGAACACAAAAACTACCCAAACACTGGGTTGTTACGTCTGACCCAGGATCTGAGTAACACAGAAACTACCCAAACACTGGGTTGTTACGTCTGACCCAGGATCTGGGTTACACAGAAATTACCCAAACACTGGGTTGTTACGTCTGACCCAGGATCTGAGATACACAAAAACTACCCAAACACTGGGTTGTTACGTCTGACCCAGGATCTGAGTAACACAAAAACTACCCAAACACTGGGTTGTTACGTCTGACCCAGGATCTGAGTAACACAGAAACTACCCAAACACTGGGTTGTTACGTCTGACCCAGGAACTGAGTAACACAAAAACTACCCAAACACTGGGTTGTTATGTCTGACCCAGGATCTGGGTTACACAGAAATTACCCAAACACTGGGTTGTTACGTCTGACCCAGGATCTGAGTAACACAGAAACTACCCAAACACTGGGTTGTTACGGCTGACCCAGGATCTGGGTTACACAGAAACTACCCAAACACTGGGTTGTTACGTCTGACCCAGGATCTGAGTAACACAATAACTACCCAAACACTGGGTTGTTACGTCTGACCCAGGATCTGAATAACACAAAAACTACCCAAACACTGGGTTGTTACGTCTGACCCAGGATCTGAGTAACACAAAAACTACCCAAACACTGGGTTGTTACGTCTGACCCAGGATCTGAGTAACACAAAAACTACCCAAACACTGGGTTGTTACGTCTGACCCAGGATCTGAATAACACAAAAACTACCCAAACACTGGGTTGTTACGTCTGACCCGGGATCTGGGTTACACAGAAATTACCCAAACACTGGGTTGTTACGTCTGACCCGGGATCTGAGTAACACAAAAACTACCCAAACACTGGGTTGTTACGTCTGACCCAGGATCTGAGTAACACAAAAACTACCCAAACACTGGGTTGTTACGTCTGACCCAGGATCTGAATAACACAAAAACTACCCAAACACTGGGTTGTTACGTCTGACCCAGGATCTGAGTAACACAGAAACTACCCAAACACTGGGTTGTTACGTCTGACCCAGGATCTGGGTTACACAGAAATTACCCAAACACTGGGTTGTTACGTCTGACCCAGGATCTGGGTTACACAGAAATTACCCAAACACTGGGTTGTTACGTCTGACCCAGGATCTAAGATACACAAAAACTACCCAAACACTGGGTTGTTACGTCTGACCCAGGATCTGAGTAACACAAAAACTACCCAAACACCGGGTTGTTACGTCTGACCCAGGATCTGGGTTACACAGAAACTACCCAAACACTGGGTTGTTACGTCTGACCCAGGATCTGGGTTACACAGAAACTACCCAAACACTGGGTTGTTACGTCTAAGCCAGGATCTGGGTTATACAAAAACTACCCAAACACTGGGTTGTTACACCTGATAATAAATACTATGGTCCCCCTTTTTATTACACTTAATCAGATTTTCACTTTTATCTGACCCATGCATATATAAGCATGCTCTGATTGTTGATAAGATAACGAGAGGCTGAAATTAAATCTCGATGTGCTTTGTGCGGTAGATAAATGTCCATCATAAGTCCATCTCAATTACAGGTCGAACTGAATTGGGAGGATCCTTGTAGAGAAAGGTCAATATAGTCAGAGTTAATTATACACCGCAGAAAATAATTTCCTTATCGGCAAAGGAAAGACCTGTCCCTGCTCCAGCGATTTGTTTTCACGTCATGAACTGCTCCATTGTGTCAAAAATCCCCCAATCCATTCAGCATAGCTTTATGGTACTTCAAGATCCATTGCTGAAATCAACCTGAGTTGAGAGGATTATTTGTGCGCGGCTGAAGTGGATGATGTGTGGGGTGTTTTCATAGATAAGCTGGTTTGAATGGCCCCAGCTGGATGTGAGTTGTGGTCGACACCAGACTGGCTTTCATTATGAAGATTGGCTGCTAGTCTTAATCTAGATTTACTTTTTCATCTCATTCGGGAATGACATAAACGTTTTTATTGATGCATTGGGAATGCTAAGCTGTGTTTTTGGTACAAATCGTACTGTGACAGAATAGGCAGATTGATATTACACTGCATAATGCAGGAGTGTGACTGCGTTCAGAATAACTTAGTACTCGTACTGCACTCTACAAAACACTGGGTTGTTACGTCTGACCCAGGATCTGTTTAACACAGAAACTACCCAAACACTGGGTTGTTACGTCTGACCCAGGATCTGTTTAACACAAAAACTACCCAAACACTGGGTTGTTACGGCTGACCCAGGATCTGAGTTACACAAAAACTACCCAAACACTGGGTTGTTACGTCTGACCCGGGATCTGAGTAACACAAAAGCTACCCAAACACTGGGTTGTTACGTCTGACCCAGGATCTGAGTAACACACAAACTACCCAAACACTGGGTTGTTACGTCTGACCCAGGATCTGAGTAACACAAAAACTACCCAAACACTGGGTTGTTACGTCTGACCCAGGATCTGAGTAACACAAAAACTGTACTTAAAAAATCTTGAATTTACTTAAATAAGCAGCCTCAAGTGGTTCCACACAACTTTACCGCATATATTATATTACAGTATGTTAAGACAATATTCTGAAATGTTATGTTTAAATATGCAAATAAAGTATTAAAGTATATGAATCAGAACATTGGATAATTTTTTCTTGACACATTAGAGTCAACTTTATTTTGCATTGGGGATTTTGGATCTCTATAAATCAGAAAACATTGTTAACAGCCAGAAGATAAACACTTTTTCTTCATGCTTTTAGGAATAATGTATGATGAACAAACTGCTCTGTAAAAACCTTCAGAATATACATAGGATTATTAGGAACACCATACTAATGCTGTGTTTGACCCCCTTTCGCCTTCAGACCTGCCTTAATTCTATGTGGCATTGATTCAATAAGGTGCTGAAAGCATTCTTTAGAAATGTTGGCCCATATTGATAGGATAAGGGGCCTAAAGTGTGCCACGAAAACATCCCCCACACCATTACACCACCACCACCCAGCACGGTGGTAACAAGGCAAGATGGATCCATGTTCTCATTCTGTTTACGCCAAATTCTGACTCTACCATCTGAATGTCTCCACAGAAATCGAGACTCATCAGACCAGGCAACATTTTTCCAGTCTTCAACCGTCCAATTTTGGTGAGCTTGTGCAAATTGTCGCCTCTTTTTCCTATTTGTAGTGGAGATGAGTGGTACCCGGTGGGGTCTTCTGCTGTTGAAGCCCATCCGCCTCAAGGTTGTGCGTGTTGTGGCTTCACAAATGCTTTGCTGCATACCTCGGTTGTAACGAGTGGTTATTTCAGTCAAAGTTGCTCTTCTATCAGCTTGAATCAGTCGGCGCATTCTCCTCTGACCTCGAGGATCAACAAGGCATTTTCTCCCACAGGACTGCCGCATACTGGATGTTCTTCTCTTTTCACACCATTCGTTGTAAACCCTAGAAATGGTTGTGCATGAAAATCCCAGTAACTGAGCCGAATGTGAAATACTCAGACCGGCCCGTCTGGCACCAACAACCATGCCGCGCACAAAATTGCTTAAATCACCTTTCGTTCCCATTCTGACATTCAGTTTGGAGTTCAGGAGATTGTCTTGACCAGGACCATGCCCCTAAATGCATTGAAGCAACTGCCATGTGATTGGTGGATTAGATAACTGCATTAATGAGAAATTGAACAGGTGTTCCTAAATATCCTTAAGGTGAGTGTAGAATAAAACATAGGCTGCGTCCAAAACCTAGAAAATGCTGCCTTCGGAGGACACATTTAAAGGCAGGAAGGCATCAAGCAATGTCCGAATCTAATGTTTTCTTCACTTCCTGTCTCCTGAGAGACCTTCATCTGATCGATTTTTGAAGTCATCTTATATGTATCCTTCACTGCCTTTGATATCCCACAATCCTGTGCTTTCCATTCAGTGACAGTTGAACTGGGGGAAAAAAATGGCGTCCGAAAGTTGCGTTTGCTGGTCAGTTTGTGTGTAAATGTAAGTTTTTTATGAATATTTTTCACCTCTGATGTCATTTCTTGCGAGAAATGACTAATGTAGTAATTAAAAATGTGTTTAGTTCTCACCAAAGCTCGCTCTATTTTGCTGTAGATCATTAAACTGCTACACTGCCTCAGAAGTCTGTCCGAAATCGTTTCATGAGCTGCCTTCATTCAATAAACGCTGCCTTACAAGCCATTGTCTGATAAGGCAGCGAGGCAAAGAGTCAGCTGCCTAGGTTTTCGGACGCAGTCCACAGTTTTGTTATAAAAGTGCTGCTGAAGTGGAGATTTATGGCTCATTGCTGGAAAAAACATCTTACTGCCGTTAAAGATATTGTAATGGACACAATACAGTAGGTGCAAATAGATAGTGTAGTAAAAGTGTAATAAAATGAACCCTTAAAAGGGGTCATAAATTGAGAAATCAATTTTCTGTGATCTTTGGCCAAGAGGTCATATTATAAAAATAACGTGTCAGGCCTCAAAACGCACTCCTTATAAAAACAGCTTGTCTTAAAACCAAGCTCAGAAAACAACTCGTTTCAGATTTGACACGTGATCACATTATAGTGTGACGAAGGACCGCCTCTGAAGAAGAGCGACGCCCACTTCTACATAATTGCCTCTTTAGCCCCGCCCACCAACTAAATGAGCGATGTTTGATCCATGTATAATTCAACATTATAAGGTCAAAACTAAAATTGTAAGTAACGAAACACACTGAACTGTTCAAAATAAGATCTAAACATGCATTTATAAATGCATAAATATACATTTCTTTCTCTCTATCTCAATTTAATCATGCTTAAACAATCAAAATCAAGTAGCCTATTTTAGAGAGCCGTGCAGTATTGAATTATACAATATTTCCCACGACCAGTGAGGTTTACTTATAAATCCTGTGAGAAGCAGTGGCAGATGTGGATGGGTGGAGTCTGACATGGGACAGAGACTCTGATTCATTCAAGAGACGCACCTGTCTGTGTCCGATCTGATGTGAGAGTGGCATCTCAGGGTGTCATGGAGGTTCACACACAATCTGTGAGGTCTGAAATATCTCCTGTTCGTCTTCAAACTAGTTTTCAGTCTCACTGTCCACCTTCATTCTCACTCACTACTACACAAGGTCTATTCTTCTGACAACCCTGCACTTAAATACACACACACACACACACACACACACACACACACACACACACACACACACACACACACACACACACACACACACACACACACACACACACAGAGTCTCACCCAGCCCTCATTGTTGTTAACAGTGCTCTGTGTGTGCTGGGATACTTGATCCCACAAGGACAAAGTCACTGCACAGAAATAAAGGGAGAGAAAATGAGGAGTAGGGGGAGGATAATAAACCATAAGGACCCATACTTGAATATTTGTTTTACAAAAAATGTTTTTTTGTTTTGTTTGTTTTTTTTAAATCTGTGTCAGTGAGTTTAGCATCTCTGATCTTGTAAGATAACTCAGAGGTAACACAGGCAGTCCTTTATCATTCCTCTGCAAACACAGATTTTATCTTCCTCGTGACGCATGCTTTCTAGAAATTATTTCATTTTTGAATGTTGGCCCTGTGCCACAATCACCGGCACAAATGAAACCATAAAAATGTTGCCTAACTTGCTCCATTGGCAGTTTCTAGGTTGGACCAAAACTTACAAATTCAGAAAAACAATGGCGATAACGCAATACTTTATTTCCAGAGATGTACAAACGGCGCTTACATGAGTAAATAACAGACAATGGGACAGATTAACTGGCCTTAACCCTAAATGAACAACATCCAGAATCTTAAAAGTAACTTTAGTATTTGTTTCAGGGCATGTAAACACACACATATTCACAAAGATTAACCTGATGAACACTGCTATTTGAAAACAACGGTAATAATTGCTCAAGATGCTTTGTCATAATTATAAATAAATAAATAAATAAAATAACCAGCATCCAAAATTAATAAACTAATTAACTTACTCAAAACTGACTTCAGCAGTTGGCATTTTTTGGATATGAACCTCATTGGTTCTCGCTGAAGATCAAATGTGATGCGTAACGCGAGAATGAACCTCATTGGTTCTCGCTGAAGATCAAATGTGATGCGTAACGCGAGAATGAACCTCATTGGTTCTCGCTGAAGATCAAATGTGATGCATAACGCGAGAATGAACCTCATTGGTTCTCGCTGAAGATCAAATGTGATGCGTAAAGCGAGAATGAACCTCATTGGTTCTCGCTGAAGATCAAATGTGATGCGTAACGCGAGAATGAACCTCATTGAATCTCGCTGAAGATCAAATGTGATGCGTAACGCGAGAATGAACCTCATTGGTTCTCGCTGAAGATCAAATGTGATGCGTAACGCGAGAATGAACCTCATTGAATCTCGCTGAAGATCAAATGTGATGCGTAACGCGAGAATGAACCTCATTGGTTCTCGCTGAAGATCAAATGTGATGCGTAACGCGAGAATGAACCTCATTGGTTCTCGCTGAAGATCAAATGTGATGCGTAACGCGAGAATGAACCTCATTGAATCTCGCTGAAGATCAAATGTGATGCGTAACACGAGAATGAACCTCATTGGTTCTCGCTGAAGATTAAATGTGATGCGTAACGCGAGAATGAACCTCATTGGTTCTTGCTGAAGATCAAATGTGATGCGTAACGCGAGAATGAACCTCATTGGTTCTCGCTGAAGATCAAATGTGATGCGTAACGCGAGAATGAACCTCACTGGTTCTCGCTGAAGATCAAATGTGATGCGTAACGCGAGAATGAACCTCATTGGTTCTCGCTGAAGATCAAATGTGATGCGTAACGCGAGAATGAACCTCACTGGTTCTCGCTGAAGATCAAATGTGATGCGTAACGCGAGAATGAACCTCATTGGTTCTCGCTGAAGATCAAATGTGATGCGTAACGCGAGAATGAACCTCACTGGTTCTCGCTGAAGATCAAATGTGATGCGTAACGCGAGAATGAACCTCATTGGTTCTCGCTGAAGATCAAATGTGATGCGTAACGCGAGAATGAACCTCAATGAATCTCGCTGAAGATCAAATGTGATGCGTAACGCGAGAATGAACCTCACTGGTTCTCGCTGAAGATCAAATGTGATGCGTAACGCGAGAATGAACCTCAATGAATCTCGCTGAAGATCAAATGTGATGCGTAACACGAGAATGAACCTCATTGGTTCTCACTGAAGATCAAATGTGATGCGTAACATGAGAATGAACCTCACTGGTTCTCACTGAAGATCAAATGTGATGCGTAACACGAGAATGAACCTCATTGGTTCTCGCTAAAGATCAAATGTGATGCGTAACATGAGAATGAACCTCACTGGTTCTCACTGAAGATCAAATGTGATGCGTAACGCGAGAATGAACCTCACTGGTTCTCGCTGAAGATCAAATGTGATGCGTAACGCGAGAATGAACCTCATTGGTTCTCGCTGAAGATCAAATGTGATGCGTAACGCGAGAATGAACCTCATTGGTTCTCGCTGAAGATCAAATGTGATGCGTAACACGAGAATGAACCTCACTGGTTCTCGCTGAAGATCAAATGTGATGCGTAACGCGAGAATGAACCTCATTGGTTCTCGCTGAAGATCAAATGTGATGCGTAACGCGAGAATGAACCTCACTGGTTCTCGCTGAAGATCAAATGTGATGCGTAACGCGAGAATGAACCTCACTGGTTCTCGCTGAAGATCAAATGTGATGCGTAACGCGAGAATGAACCTCATTGGTTCTCGCTGAAGATCAAATGTGATGCGTAACGCGAGAATGAACCTCAATGAATCTCGCTGAAGATCAAATGTGATGCGTAACGCGAGAATGAACCTCATTGGTTCTCGCTGAAGATCAAATGTGATGCGTAACGCGAGAATGAACCTCAATGAATCTCGCTGAAGATCAAATGTGATGCGTAACGCGAGAATGAACCTCATTGGTTCTCGCTGAAGATCAAATGTGATGCGTAACGCGAGAATGAACCTCATTGGTTCTCGCTGAAGATCAAATGTGATGCGTAACACGAGAATGAACCTCACTGGTTCTCGCTGAAGATCAAATGTGATGCGTAACATGAGAATGAACCTCACTGGTTCTCACTGAAGATCAAATGTGATGCGTAACACGAGAATGAACCTCATTGGTTCTCGCTAAAGATCAAATGTGATGCGTAACGCGAGAATGAACCTCATTGGTTCTCGCTGAAGATCAAATGTGATGCGTAACGCGAGAATGAACCTCATTGGTTCTCGCTGAAGATCAAATGTGATGCGTAACACAAGAATGAACCTCATTGGTTCTCAACTCCAATTGTAGTTAGTAGGCTATTAGAATCAAACTCTTCTGATTTAGATTGATTTATAAAGCACATTTTAAAACAACAGGGTTTGTAACCAAAGTGCTGTTCAAGAAAAATAATCAAATATACATATTTGATCTAAATTTGAACCACTGAAGTCCCACGAGAAAACATTTATACAATCAGTTAACATACAGAAGACAAATGAGTTTTAAAGATGATTTAAAAGTAGCAACAGAGGGGGAAGATCTAATATTAAGAGGAAGACTTCCAGAGTCGAGGAGCTGTCACAGAAAAGGCCTTATAACGAGGGTTTAGTGTTGTAAAGTGTTGAAGAGAGAGACGAGTTTAACCAGCACAGGCTGATATAACACATTTCCACCCAGTAGGAATGAATGTGAAATAAAAACAATAAATGGCCATCTACAAAAACAACTGTCATCAAACAACATCCGTGTCAACCCTTCTTATCTTATGGGAAGGTGCTGTTTGAGAAACTGTTCCTGCATGGCAGGTTAGTGAGACATTAATAATTTTGTCATTTGAAATAACATCAGGTGGAGTAACGAATGGATTTCATTTTCACTTTATTATGATTCAGACTGCTTGAAGTGTGTGACCCTGGACCACAGAACCAGTCTTAAGTTATATTTGCGGCAATACACGCCAAAATATGCTGGGTTAAAAACTACCCAAGTTGGGTTGAAAATGGAAAAAGAACAGAAATTGGGTTGTTTGAATGGGGCCATTCACTGGGTTCAAACAACCCAATTTCTGGGTTTGTCCATTTTTAACCCAAACGTGGGTAGTTTTTAACCCAGCATGTTTTGGAGTGTAGCCAACAATAGGATACATTGTATAGGTCAAAATTATCGATTTTTCTTTTATGCCTAAAATCATTAGGATATTGTTGTTCTTGAAATTGGAGAAAATTAAATATTCTCTTAGAGGATCCACCAAACGTTTTTACCCTATATGGACTCCAATGATCACATATTTTGAAAAGGGTGCAACACTTCCCCCAAATTAAATTAAATGATGAATGCTTGTTTTGTACAAGTTTAAAGAAAAAAGTCAATCAGACACAGTGGGCTAGCAACCTTGTCAATTTCCTCATTGTTTGTAACATCATACTTTGAGATTCCTTATTTTATTTAATTAATTTATTATTATTATTTTTTTAATTTTTTTATTTTTTTTAAATACTGTTCCGGGGTGGGTCGAGGGTAAGGGGTTAATTGTAAATTGTAAAATCATAAGGACACTGTTCAATTTACCTGTATGTAATTTCTCATTGTTCTTCCTTTAATAAAATACATATGAAAAAAAAATCATTAGGATATTAAGTACAGATCATGAATATATTTTGTAAATTTCCTACTGTAAATATATATATGTGTGTGTGTGTGTGTCCATGTGCGTGTGCGTAGATTATTATGTGTAGAAATGTGAACGTGAAAGTGTGTTGTTAAATTATTGAAACATTACCTTTATTAATCTCAAGAGGAATTCAAGTACCGGTAAATACTTTAGATTAACAGAGTTTGGCTGATAAAATGTTTAGGAATGGTAAATGAACTGCATTTTTATAGCGCTTTCAACAGACCCTATGGCCATCCAAAGCGCTTTACATATTGCCTCACCTTCACCCATTCATACACCGACGGCGACGTCAGCCATGTAAGGCGCCATCCAGCTCATCGGGAGCAGCTGGGGTTCGGTGTCTTGCTCATGGACACCTCGACACTTGGTCAGGTGGAACTGGGGATCGAACCACCAACCTTCTGGTTTCTACACAATCTACATGAGCCACTGCCGAATCCCTACAATGTTCAGCAATGATTATCAAAATGAGAAAAAGACTTTTGAATAATGTTAAACACGATTAAAACACATTATGAATTGTTACATTTAGATGATTTCACACACCTTATAAAACACCTGACATGAAAGGAAGTTGTTTTTCAGTGCAACACATGGTCAGAGAACAGACATGAGGTATGCTTTAATGTGTGTGTGTGTGTGTGTGTGTGTGTGTGTGTGTGTGTGTGTGTGTGTGTGTGTGTGTGTGTGTGTGTGTGTGTGTGTGTGTGTGTGTGTGTGTGTGTGTGTGTGTGTGTGTGTGTGTGTGTGTGTGAGAGAGAGAGAGAGAGAGAGAGAGAGAGACTATTTATTAGTACAATATTATTATTATTAGTTCTTTATGTTAGATTCTCTAAACTGTATTTGACTGTTGACTATAGAGAAAAACATGATGTATTCTTTTGAGGGTCCATTTTAAATTGATTGATTGTTCAAAAATAACAATACTGATGCCCTCATTTGTTTTAAAAGTTGTATGGTACACACAGAAAAATAGGGTGTTAAAATTGTGCCTTTAGGGGTACAACAGCTTGTCGCTGGGGCAGTACCCTTAAAAGAACAACGTTGTACCATTTTTACCACAAAAAGGTTCATAGTAGTACCTTAAGGTACTCATTTGTACTCAAAGGTACTAATATGCATCTTTTAGGAGTAAAAAAGGTACAAAGATGTCCTTTTAAGGGTACTGCCCCAGTGACAAGCTAAAGGTACAATTTTGACACCCTATTTTTCTGTGTGTATATTTTGAAAAAATAAATAAATAATAATCTGTGTATTTTTGTACATTAAGAATTCAATGGAAACCAATATTGGTTCCACTGGTTCCCAATGTTCTTCATAATATCTTCACACAGTGAGTACATTACAGAAATTTCATTTTTGGATGGATCTTTAATCGATAGCATTGACACTTCATTATGTTTTGCGATTTGAGGAGCGTGCACAAATATTTTCAGTTCCATCCATGTGCGTGTCTTCGCCACAACAAGGTAAATAGCATTAATATTCTTGTTTACTCTGCCCACTGGAACAGTTTTTCACAGGAACTCAATACTACACAACACCTGTTTGCCTGGAGCGGCACTAGAATTTTTTTTCACCATCGGATTCCAAAATGTTTAAATGGTTATATCTCTGTCAAATATTGTCCTGGCTATCCTAACAGACTATAACATAGAAAGCTTATTTTTTCAACTTACAGATCACGTGCAACTCTCAATTCCAAAAAAAAAAAGGACCATTTATGACGGTTTTGTGGTCCAGGGTCACATGTTACGAACAGCGTGTTCACAAAACAAAACAAAATAATAGAGCACGATTAAAAGATGGTAAAATATTCAATTTTGGGGTGGACTATTCCTTTAACACTGGAAATGAGTCGCCCCCATACACTCAAAAATATTTGGGATAAGAAAACAACCCAATGTTGTGTCAAGTATGGACTAACCCATCAATTGGGTTGTTTTAACCCAGCGATTGGGTTGCTTAAAGAGATAATTCACCTAAACTCCTCCTCAAACCTCTATGGATTTCTTTGTTCTGCTGAACACAAAAGAAGATATTTTGTATAATGTTTTTCCCCCTTCCTACTATGGAAGTCGATGGGGTGCATCAGTTGTTCAGTTCTCCATATTCTTCAAAATATCCTCCGTGTTCAGCAGAAGAAAATAAATAAATTCACACATACGTTTGGAACAATTTGAGGGGGAATAAATGAAGAATTTTAATTTTTGGGTGAACTATCCCTTTAAGCAAATATTTAACCCAACCGCAGGGTTAAAACAACCCAATCGCATTTTTTTTAGAGTAGACAGATGATAAATTCCCCTCAGAAGTAGGCTACAAATGATGAGAACAATGGAAGGGGAAACGTATAAATAACTAATCAATCACTGAGGAGGATTTTTTGTTGTTGAAAAAATGCAAAGTAGGCTATATCTTCGTGGTCGGTACAAAATCCCATTAACCCTTGTGTGGTGTTCATATTTTTGTTACTTAACCAGTGCTTGTGGGTCTGGTGGACCCGCTGCATTTTTGGGTTTTTAATTCAACAAAATCAAAAATGTTATGTTAAAATAGTCAACAGATGTTTACTTCATCACAATTACAAGCAATATAAACAGCATATATGGTTAATATTTTCTCTTTACCTTTGTTAGATCACATTTAAGAATTGCAACCTCGTGTGGGAACGGCAGAGGTAGAAACAAAACTCACTCTTGTAGCTACTCTCTCACTTACACACAATCTCTCTCACATGCACGCACGCACGCACACACACACACACACACACACACACACACACACACACACACACACACACACACACACACACACACTTGGATATGTGGTGTATGGTTACTCATATAGGCATACTGGTTTTTCTAATGTACAGACTGTATACTCTATCCCCCTACACTAACCCTACCCCTAAACCTGCCCATCACAGAAAACTTTTGGCATTTTTTGAGTTTTAAAAAACACCATTTAGTATGTTTTAGTATGAGGACACAGATATCGTCATAAACCAGGTTTACGTTGTAATATTCATGTCATTATACACATTTGTGTCCTCATAAACCATACACACGAACACACACACACACACACACACACACACACACACACACACACACACACACACACACACTAACAGCAGGTCCTGACAGGAGGAGGACAGAGTAAAGGTAAACAGGACCTACAAATTCTACACTTTTATTAGCCCCGGGTCCAGTGGACCCGAACATCCTGTGTGTAATATAAATGTGTAGGGGGGTGTACAGTGTGTGGTCGTTGAAAATGTGTTCTGATAAATATTCCTCACAGAAAATGAGCCAAGGCCAATCTCAGTTTGAAAAAATAATTAATCATATAATTTTTCTTTCGATAAAAAAGGAAAATGGGTCCAACAGACCCGAACACCATACAAGGGTTAATGTTCTCAATTCATCAGCAAGAAAGTTAATTGAGGAGCTTCTCCGCCTCTTGATTCGTGCACCTTCCTCGCGCGTGCGTCGTGGATACGCGGGAGCGAGGCGGTGCAGTCGCGTGATGACAGACCGCGGCAACCGACGCGCCGCTATAAACGCCGAGATGACCTACCGAACACCTCAGCGTCTCCCGCGCTTCGCGTCCGGTTATCCTGCGCTCTGAATAACCGCGGACGCGTGCATGTAGCCTAAATAAGCGGCTCGGACCCATTGTTTGACTGTGCGGATCAAAAACGGCATCTATCCATCATCAGTCGCGGGAGCGTGAGATGACAAAGGTGGGTGAGAACACAACCTGCTTCGGTATTGCTTGATGGCATCAGTGGCCTGGATTGACAGCACACCTGTCTAGCATCACATCCTAACGCGAGCACGGGATGTTTGCGGTGCTTTTACATTGTTCTGGTCTCGTGCATGCGGCGCGTTTGCAGCAAAACAATCAAATGCATCGGCGTCCCCGCTTTCACCTTTCTGCTTCCTAATGCTCATCAGCTGAGTTATGGATATTGATTTTAGGACTGCATGCTATAAATCGGGTTTTAAGTGACAGGTGAGGATCTCTAGAGTGTTAGATTCACCTCATCTGACATCAGTTCCAGATTTAACGTGAATTAATGTTCTTTTAGCAGCATTGAAGTGTCTAATCGAGATCTGAACGCTTATGCAGTGTGTTGTGAAAGCTTGTGTGTCTTATAAAGTTGGTGTTATGATGTACATGCTGTGAAATGCTTTACATGTATTCAGTTTTGTTGAAAAAATGTGAAGTTGTGCTCCAGTTATAGATGCATGAGGACAGGCAACTCTATAATTTAACATATTAACAAACGTGTCAGGTGTTCAACGGACCTGTCAATGTGGGATTTGCAATTCAAATGGCATTAAATAATCACAGCAACCTTTAGCACATCAGGCTTGTGTGGTGTGAGATGATCTAGTCCGCGTCACATTAATTATCTTTTTTTCTGTTTGTCCTGCTGTTCCTAGTTTCCCCCCTTCAGAAAATGATTCATCGTTTTTAGCACGGCAGATAATGAGGCTTACCATCATCTGGTGGAACAAATGTAGGAAACATAAAGGTGCATTAATCAAAATTATATAATATTTTCGCTTAAATGAAGAGAAACCAGTTTGCAAGAGCTTGCATTTGGGAAGATTTTCATTGCAGACACAATAAAGAGGAATTTTTTACTCGAATTGGAATTAAGATGCTCTCAAATTGGAGATTTATATAATATCAGAGCTCATACGACTCTAACCAGGAATGAAAGAATTGATATGTAATGTATGATTAGAATCCACATTCAGGGTCGTGGTGACACAGTGTTGCCAAGTTTTTGGTTTTCCAGTGAAATTGGGCTACTTTTTAGGTTTTTAAGCCACTGGGTAATTCTTTCTGCTGGTTGATTTACATCCCCCTTCAAACATCCTCCAGTCGTACAGATTCAGCTGAGAGTTTGGCTGCCTAATTGAGAAAATTGCATTGGGACACTCTAGACCTAATGCTGAGTTCACGATTTTAGCCCTGATTTTGACTGCTGACAAATGCCCGAAATCCTAGGCAAAATCCTGCTGTGTGAAATGAGTTTTGACTGAAAATGACATCTGTGATGAACTACAGCCTTTGAGAGCGCACGATACAGGCCAGGGGAAGGTTCAGAGAGGAGTTATAGGCCAGAATATCAGTATTTTAATATATTTATAAAACAGAAAAAGCACAAACATTTGCTTGACAAGATGCAACAGCAGCACTTTGCAAAATGATTTATTTAACTCTTTTTGCAGAACACATTGATCCCTGCATCTCAACAACCATTTCCTCCGGCATAATCTTCTTCTTTTTCTCCTTTTCACTGCAAATCAACGCACAGACAATTTAGATCACAAGCTTCCTGTAGTTTATCATTTTTAATAACAATTCCAGTCTCGCTCGCGTGAGAGCGCTGGTCTGATGCACAGGTGAGCTGCGTCCAAAACCTGGAAAGGGCTGCCTTCACATCCGAATCTATTGTTAGCTTCACTTATAGTGAAAAATGACTAATGTAGTAATTTCTCATTAATGCAATTATCTAATCAACCAATCACATGGCAGTTGCTTCACTGCATTTAGGGGTGTGGTCCAAACTCCAAACTGAATGTCAAAATGGGAAAGAAAGGCGATTTAAGCAATTTTTTAGCATGGCATGGTTGTTGGTGCCAGACGGGCCGGTCTGAGTATTTCACAATCTGAGGATTTTCACACACAACCATTTCTAGGGTTTACAACGAATGGTGTGAAAAGAGAAAAACATCCAGTATGGGGCAGTCCTGTGGGAGAAAATGCCTTGTTGATGCTCGAGGTCAGAGGAGAATGGGCCGACTGATTCAAGCTGATAGAAGAGCAACTTTGACTGAAATAACCACTCGTTACAACCGAGGTATGCAGCAAAGCATTTGTGAAGCCACGACACGCACAACCTTGAGGCGGATGGGCTTCAACAGCAGAAGAGCCCACTGGGCACCACTCATCTAGGGCCCTATAATTTCCGCGATCACGGAATCGCGGAATCTGGTGTTAACGCAGATTTCCCCGGAATTTTACATATTTGTAATGAAATTCTGTGTCGTGTGGGTTAAGAACGTATGTCTGAGGAAAGTGCAGACCGGGGGAAGCAAATCTTCGCGACACAACCTGTCATTTCAGCTCGCCCGTCAAAACAATGAAAGTATGGCGAAGTTGGTCTCCTCGGCTCTGCTTTCGGCAGCGAAAAAGTTAAGAAACTCGACGCTAACGGCGGTTTCACACTGCACGTGCAGGCGGCGCAGAAGCTTTGCGTATGGAGAGCGGGAGCCGCGCGCTCGTTGTGCTCAGGCAGCATTGGTCGCGCGCGCACCTGAACCGCGGCTCGTGTATTGCACATACAGACAAATATTGTCCATTCTGTCAGATTTTCCGGTGTTCTGCTCGACCCCTGTCATCTCGTGCTTTGATTTATAATGGACACATTAGGCAGCAATGCATATCTGCTGCAAATGCGACCGTTTTCCCCTCTGTTCCAAACATGCATTTAACATGCTGTATATGGGTAGTTTACATGATAAGTAACCTTAAAGTTAAAATTAAGCATCTAGTTTTAATCATTTAAAGGGGTCTTTGAATTTGGGGGAAAAAACTTCAGGCTTTTCTTTCTACTTGAAAGAAAAAGCTAATAGAGCACTTTCATTTTAACTTATATAAACTATTATAATGTATTTTACCGGGAAGTTTAAAGCTAATAACCATTAATATTTGAAGTACTTGAAGTGCAGTGTTATGTTGCATCATATTTGTCATATGGTCATTCCTATTTTTTGTTTTATGTTCTATTATATTAACATTTAAAGCACACTCTTTTTTCACCAAAATAACAGTAAAGGGTAAAAAAACTGAATTGCCAAACATTTTAACGGAAAAAACGGAATTTGCAAAAATTAAAACGGAAAAAACGGAATTTGGGAAAAAATAAAACGGATTTTATAGGGCCCTACTCATCTCCACTACAAATAGGAAAAAGAGGCTACAATTTGCACGAGCTCACCAAAATTGGACAGTTGAAGACTGAAAAAAATGTTGCCTGGTCTGATGAGTCTCGATTTCTGTTGAGACGTTCAGATGGTAGAGTCAGAATTTGGCGTAAACAGAATGAGAACATGGATCCATCATGCCTTGTTACCACTGTGCAGGCTGGTGGTGGTGGTGTAATGGTGTGGGGGATGTTTTCTTGGCACACTTTAGGCCCCTAAGTGCCAACTGGGCATCATTTAAATGCCACGGCCTGCCTGAGCATTGTTTCTGACCATGTCCATCCCTTTATGACCACTATGTACCCATCCTCTGATGGCTACTTCCAGCAGGATAATGCACCATGTCACAAAGCTCGAATCATTTTCAAATTGGTTTCTTGAACATGACAATGAGATCACTGTACTAAAATGGCCCCCACAGTCACCAGATCTCAACCCAATAGAGCATCTTTGGGATGTGGTGGAACGGGAGCTTCGTGCCCTGGATGTGCATCCCACAAATCTCCATCAACTGCAAGATGCTATCCTATCAATATGGGCCAACATTTCTAAAGAATGCTTTCAGCAACTTGTTAAATCAATGCCACGTAATATTTAGGCAGGTCTGAAGGCGAAAGGGGGTCAAACACAGTATTAGTAAGGTGTTCCTAATAATCCTTTAGGTGAGTGTGTGTGTGTTTAGTTCTCACCAAATCTCTCTCTATTTTGCTGTAAATCATTTAACACTTACACTGCCTTTTACAAGTCTGTCCGAAATCATTTTCATGAGATGCCTTCATGCACAAACCACTGCCTTACAAGCCATTGTCTGATAAAGCAGCGAGGCAACGAGTCTGATGCCTTGGTTTTCAGACACAGCCGTGATCTCGCATTGTTTCCTTGTCACATCTCGTCTGCGACTCTTCCTCTTGTAGAGTAATGCAATGTGAAACCTCCTGTCGTCGATCCATCATGTAGTGTGAACAGCAGCCACTGAATGCTACCCCAGAACTTTAAACCAGTTTGAAAATCATGAAGTGTGAACTCGGCATTAGAGTAAACCACGATCCTGAATCCATGTGCATGATAAACACCCAAACATTATTTTCATCAGCAGGGAGTCATTTCTGTGTCACCAAGTGGAATTAATGACCTTTTTTTCTCTCTCTCTCCCATCTGTCATTGAAGTCTTAATGGAAATCCATTTTGGTTGATAAATGAAATTGAGCTTTCAATTTCACAAAATGCATGTTATGTTGACCAGTTTGGGTCTTCCCAAATAACATGAACACATTTAAAGGGATAGTTCACTTTAAAATGATAATTCTGTCATCCTTTACTCACCCTTAGGTTGTTTCAGACCGGTATAAATTTCTTTCTTCAGCTGAACACAAGGGAAGATATTTTGAAGAATGTCAGTAACCGATCAGTTAACTGGAGCCATTGACTTACATGGCTTTTTTTTTTCTACTATGGAAGTCAATGGCTCCAGTTAACTGATCGGTTACTGACATTCTTCAAAATATCTACCCTTGTGTTCAGCTGAAGAAAGAAATTCATACCGGTTTGAAACAACTTGAGGGTGAGTAAAGGATGACAGAATTTGCATTTTATTGCATTTTTTCTGGCTACGTCTACATGCATCTGGATACATTTATGAACGGTAGGGCTGCACGATTAATCGAAATCGAACCGCAATCGCGATTTGGCTTGTGTGCGACTATGAAAGCTCAAAGGCTGCGATTTTAATGAAATAAATAAATGCCCAGTGTGTTAGCGAAGAGCGGCTCTGTGATAAACGCTGCTCCGTCTGAAAGACTGCGAGTTTGAGTCGCTTATTACGTGCGTTTGAAAAAGCAACACGAGTCAAGCATCTTCACAAACTAGTGAAGCGTTCATAAACCTGTTCAGCAAAAGACAACGTTTAATAACATGTTTAACTCACTTCATATCGTCAGTCGAGTGTGTGTGAGCTGATGTGGCTTCTCATCAGAGTGAGGCAGACGATGTGTTATTTTATAGTATTCTATCTCATTCAGCACTGCATTATAATACACTTTATTATTATGAAAATACCCTTGACGGCTTGAAGAACTCAAATACACCATATTTTGCTGCAGTCGTGTTTATTGTCGTCATGTTTAATCAAAGCATCTCTATCTTCTGTTTAAGTTACACCGTTTTAGCTTCACATCATGGATTTCCTGAAAACTAACGTCAATTACTTCTCTGAGGCAAATGTGGCGTTTTCCGCTCGAGGGCGCCCTCTGGCTTTCAGTATGAATTAAAAACTTTTGGGTAATCAATAATAAGAATAATACATTTTAAAACTTAAATTATAAATGTGTTGGACAATCCATGTTTTTCTTCAGTGTACAGGAGTTTTTCCCCCACAGTGTATGCACAAGAGGTTCATATTTCATATTAAAGACAGACTTTAAGAATAACTCCTTAGGCTTAGACCTTTCTAACGTTTTTTAGTCATTGGCTGTCTGCATATTAATAGGTAACCCAGCAGGTTTTTGTTTGTTTTTTTGTGTAAAATGTTTTCTGTAAAATATTACAAAAATAATAATAATAATTAGTATTATATAGTTATATTTGTTCTGACCTACTCTTTTTATTTGTAATTATGAAAATGTTATTGTAATGGTAATATTTCTTATTTTTAAAAATATTTTTTGCAGTAATAATAATTATTAATAGTCACATTAATATAAAAACACAAAATATTATAAACACACACTTTTCATTTGTAAAAAAAATTATAATAACAATAATCGCATTTTAAATCGCAATCGCAATTTTACCCAGAATAATCGCAATTATATATTTTCCCCAAATCGTGCAGCCCTAATGAACGGCATTTACCTTTCAACACTCTCTGTCCATGCTAGCGTTTTCTCATCCGCACTGAAACCTTCGAAGACACTTAATCATCTTACTGCATGGTAAAAAAACAATTATTTTTCTGTCTCCATCAATTTATTAGCAAAATATCCCGCGACTTACTGCTGCGTCCAGGTCACACACGTTTGGTCTAAAACACAGTTGCCCTCTTGTTTTGCTGTGAGTGAATTTTCTGTCATTTTGCTGAAATTTAAAGGGGGGGTGAAATGCTGTTTCATGCATACTGATCTTTTTACACTGTTAAAGACTTGGAATCCCATACTAAACATAGACAAAGTTTCAAAAGTTAAGGTGGACGTTTGATGGGAGTATTTCTTTGTCAAAAATACTACTTCCGGTTAGTCATAAGTTTCGGCAAGTTTTTGGAGATCATGCGTCCCCATTGACGTTAACGGGGGCGGAATTTCCTTTTATGGGCCTTACGGACAATTCTACCGGAAGAGCGTGAGAGAGAGAGAGAGGGAGAGAGCGAAAGCAACAGGCTACGCCCATCAAAGCGCTGGCTCGTAGGATGCTGGACAGGTGATGTGCACAAAACAATGTCACCAAAAAAGTGCGTTTTTGGTTGCCAGACCAAGACAGTCCTGCACAGATTCTCCAAAACCCCGCGTTAAGGCAACAGTGGATGTAATTTGCTTTTCCGGATCAGCAACTGAGTTGCGCGAATGTTTATATCTGTTCGCTGCATTTCGGTGCCGACTGTTTCATAAACAAGGCCCAGCTCGACGCCGCATTTTCCCAATCGCCTAATGCTGAATGATGGAGCAGTCCCAACGATAAAGGTCCCAACGTTAGAAGGGTGAGTGAGACTGCTTCAAATGTCTGTGTTTTTTTTAGTCCGCTTACTGTCTACACAAACCACGCGTAAACACACAGACACACGTGCACAACTGCACTTCCCACATGTACACCTTCAAAGACAAAAATACGACGATATAATTCAAGTATAAATATGTAAATAACACAAGCCGCTAAGCATATTATATAGTTAGTGTATAACTTGTACCACATACAGACGTCCTGCTCTAGTCGTTTTTGCTGCTGCTCCTGTTCAACTGCAGCCTCTGGGTCTGATTCCGGATCATAGATGTATGGCTGTATCTGATTAAAAGCCATATTTTTATTTTGAATAAAGTTTTTTTCCCGCTGTTAGGGATGACGCTCGACTCAACACACAGCGCGCTGCTGCACACGTCATTATTTAGCTCCGCTCACACGACACGCCCCCACCCGCTCGGCTTTTTTCGGAAAGACTCGGAACAGCGCATCTTTCTTATATAATTATTAAAAAAAGAAAGACTTTTCGGAGATATGCAGGATGCAATGCTACTCTATAGGTACTCAAGATTGACATGACACTGACTGAAACTGAGTGTTTCACCCCCCCTTTAATATGAAGATTGTAAAAAGTAGCATTTACCGTTAGCAACACTTAGCACATAGCAGGCCCTTGAGTATATATCAGTACAAAATAAGTCGCATGACTAAACAAGCGTCGTCGTTTCATAGTCCACACTACACGCAAAAACTGCATTTTCAAATTAAAAAACTTTGGGGGGCGTTTTTCAAAAATATTTTATTTTGCTGGACAACAACACAACTCAGCGTGGAGGGATGACCAAAATGTAAAGAAAAAGATGTGTTTTCAAATCTATCTGGATTAGTGTAGATGTAATCTGTGTTTGAAATCACCTCCTACATTACTCCACTAATAAAGTCCACTCGAATGAGGGAGTGAATTCGAACACTTGGGGCACGTTTATATCATAGAAATCTAGACGCACCCTAAAAATGCTGGAAAAACCAAACTCTTATCTGGCCAATCACATCGTGTATAGAGTCAGGGGGCGGGCTTAACATAATGACGGCAGAGTTGTAGCGGTTCTGCTTCTTGAAAACAAAGAAACTTTGATGGATAGATTATGTAAATAGATCCCATGTTGCAGTTTAGGAAACATAGATTTTGAGAAAATTGGTAAGATGACTTTCATTTCAATAAGCATGTCAATTGTGTTACGTTAATGTTTTGTTCTGTTAGCTTGGGCCATTTTTAGCAGACCTTTGTTCATTTAATTTCAGTTGTCTATTTGATTGGGCTCTGTGTAACGTTTGATGCCCCGTGTGCGCGCTGATGCGCTCGTCTGTAAACATTTCAGAATGCCTTCCTACAGCTGCTTAAAGGGGGGGAGAAACACTCAGTTTCAGTCAGTGTCATGTCAATCTTGAGTACCTATAGAGTAGCATTGCATCCTGCATATCTCCGAAAAGTCTTTATTTTTTTTATAATTATATAAGAAAGATGCGCTGTTCCGAGTCTTTCCGAAAAAAGCCGAGCGGGTGGGGGCGTGTCATGTGAGCGGAGCTAAATAATGACGTGTGCAGCAGCGCGCTGCAGTGAGGAAAGTGATTCGCTCAGTGAGGAAAGTGAGTCGCTCTGTGAGGAAAGTGAGTCGCTCTGTGAGGAAAGTGATTCGCTCTGTGAGGAAAGTGATTCGCTCAGTGAGGAAAGTGATTCGCCCGCCGCGTGAGGAAAGTGATTCGCTCTGTGAGGAAAGTGATTCGCTCTGTGAGGAAAGTGATTCGCTCTGTGAGGAAAGTGATTCGCTCTGTGAGGAAAGTGATTCGCTCTGTGAGGAAAGTGATTCGCTCTGTGAGGAAAGTGATTCGCCTGCCGCGTGAGGAAAGTGATTCGCTCAGTGAGGAAAGTGATTCGCCCGCCGCGTGAGGAAAGTGAGTCGCTCAGTGAGGAAAGTGATTCGCTCAGTGAGGAAAGTGAGTCGCTCTGTGAGGAAAGTGATTCGCTCTGTGAGGAAAGTGATTCGCTCTGTGAGGAAAGTGATTCGCTCAGTGAGGAAAGTGATTCGCCTGCCGCGTGAGGAAAGTGAGTCGCTCTGTGAGGAAAGTGAGTCGCTCTGTGAGGAAAGTGATTCGCCCGTCGCGTGAGGAAAGTGAGTCGCTCAGTGAGGAAAGTGAGTCGCTCAGTGAGGAAAGTGATTCGCTCAGTGAGGAAAGTGATTCGCTCAGTGAGGAAAGTGAGTCGCTCAGTGAGGAAAGTGAGTCGCTCAGTGAGGAAAGTGATTCGCTCAGTGAGGAAAGTGATTCGCTCAGTGAGGAAAGTGATTCGCCCGCCGCGTGAGGAAAGTGAGTCGCTCAGTGAGGAAAGTGATTCGCTCAGTGAGGAAAGTGAGTCGCTCTGTGAGGAAAGTGATTCGCTCAGTGAGGAAAGTGATTCGCCTGCCGCGTGAGGAAAGTGAGTCGCTCTGTGAGGAAAGTGATTCGCTCAGTGAGGAAAGTGAGTCGCTCTGTGAGGAAAGTGATTCGCTCTGTGAGGAAAGTGATTCGCCCGTCGCGTGAGGAAAGTGCTAATACAGATCGACCGCCGGCCTATCAGTGGGTAAGTCAGTAGCTACTGGTTATATCACCTGTTTAGCATCCTACAAGCCAGCGCTTTGATGGGCGTAGCCTGTTGCTTTCGCTCTCTCCCTCTCTCTCTCTCTCTCTCACGCTCTTCCGGTAGAATTGTCCGTAAGGCCCATACAAGGAAATTCCGCCCCCATTAACGTCAAAGGGGACGCATGATCTCAAAAAACTTGCCGAAACTTATGACTAACCGGAAGTAGTATTTTTGACAAAGAAATACTCCCATCAAACGTCCACCTTAACTTTTGAAACTTTGTCCATGTTTAGTATGGGATTCCAAGTCTTTAACAGTGTAAAAAGATCAGTATTCATGAAACAGCATTTCACCCCCCCTTTAATAAAAGCAGGCTTTCCACACAAACAAACGTACGTGTCATTAGTATATGAGGGGAAAAAATAGATTTTAACTGTCGGGCTCGGGTCGGGCTCGGACTTAAATATTTTAATGCCTGTCGGGCTCGGGTTGGGTTCGGTTACTGCTCTGTCGGACGCGGGTCGGGCTCGGACAGAAAAATGCGGCCCGATCCGCACTCTAGACCAGATACAGCGAAAATTAAAGGATAACTCCGGAGAACGTAGGGGTAATTAACAGATGGTTACCGAGTAGATCGTTCTCTGGGATGCGTTTTCATGAAAATCGAATGTAAAGAGTTTTATCTTTAAAAACAGATTAGCTTATAATGCTTGTCTATGGGGCACAGGGTAGTGAAATTAAATTGCTAGTTAATACCACTAACAAGGCTCAAAATAGCCTCACACTAACACGGCAGCATAATGAGGGTCCCTACATGCAAACCGAATTTGGACACAACCGTAGCCTCTGATGACATGTAGTTTGGCTAGTTCGTCCAATAATACAATCGCCGTAATTGGCAAATGACAACAATCTAATAACTTCCCAATGGTCAAAATCCATATTTTGTTTAATCCCCCCCTCCCCCTTAATTTTTATGTAAGAGCGGATGCGACCATTTCTTCTTTTCCTTGTAGTACACAAGCCTTTTGTTGTGTCATTCACTTTCAGTTATTTTATCAGTCTGTTATGCAAACTGGGGCCTAGTGCACAAAACTAGGATGAGGGATTAAACTGGGATATCTTTGTGATCTTATCTGTATGCAAAATTTAGTACACCGCTGTCATGTAAATGTACCCTGGAGGCAAACTCACACCAAGAATGATAACGATAACGACAGATAACTGTATATTAGTGGATAAATTGAGCCAGGATCACCAAGATATCCCGGCTTAATCCCTTTTTCCAGTTTGGTACAATAGGCCCTTGGTATTTAGCATATTATTTTTAATTTACCATGATCATAAACACAAAAAAAGTTTTGCACTTTAGTGAGCTTTATTCGTCCAGTTATTTACCTTTAGCAGATAACGCATTGGGTCTCACACATTGACAGAAAATAACTCTTTGTGGAGTTTCATGCCAATACTTTCAAATCTTTTTTTTTCCAATAATAATTAGTTTAATGTGAATTGTTTTATGAGCAATTGTGAAGTTGAATGCCTTCAAACTTCATCAATAATAATAACACTGACCCATGACGGGTACATTTCCCGTTAAAT
Source organism: Pseudorasbora parva (assembly GCF_024679245.1). Lineage (NCBI taxonomy): Eukaryota > Metazoa > Chordata > Actinopteri > Cypriniformes > Gobionidae > Pseudorasbora > Pseudorasbora parva. The sequence goes on along the minus strand of NC_090172.1, from coordinate 61,556,556 downwards.
GAGCAGTTTTTCTGATGGTTATTGGTTTATTCAGTTTTAACTTTGCTTAGTTGCTTTTACTTGACTTAGTTAGGCCAAGTATAATTACAATCTTGGAGCTTGAATATCTCATTACTGCAGTAATATATCTTGAAGCAGCTTTGTTGTGAGAGCAGTCGCCGCTCTCCCTGAAAGTCAGTCGGAGAATGTGTGTTCAATTACACGATTCTCTTCCATTATTAATAGACCCTTCATTTGGGCTAATCTAGTCGGATGGGGCAAAGTACAACGACTCTCTAAAACAGCATTTACGGGATTGATTGTGATCTTAATAAGTTAATAAAAACACCAGGTCGATAAGCTTGGTGTGAATCTCATAGATAGATTGTGATGGTGTTGCGATCAAAGTGATGTCGAGGCTGTGGCTCATTTATTCTCGTGTGTGTTCATCTGGGCACTTGAGAAGGTAAAGTGAGATGCGGAGACGGGTCTGCGTGGCGTCTGGTTCGACTGCGCTGGTGTGTGTTGGCATTTAAAGTGGGAATCTGATTAGATCGCCTGTGATTAAATATTTACTGGGTTTTTTTTGCTGCTCCAGAGAAAAGTGAAAGCGGGAAAGTGTGTGTTTGCGCTTGCATACACGAGTCTGGCTAATTTACTGCACTCATTAAACCCGCCATCTTCTCTCCGCATCCCCTTTGGTTTCCCCGATCGCAACCTTTTCCGTGACCCTTGCGTTAATTTCCCTCCTCTGAGGCGCTTTCTGCATTTCTGGGTCTCATCCTCCTTTCCTTCCACTTGGCTATTAATGTCCATTTTTGCTTTATCATGGCGGAGCATGTAAATATGAATCTTGTCCTCCTACAGCGTTACTCGTGTTCTCTCAGTGCAAATAAAGGTTACTCGTCTGTTTGCTGTTAAAACTGAAGGAGGGATATGAGTTCAAAAGTGGACGATAACGATGGTGTTTTTCAAAGACTATAATATAACAAAGTTTGGGCTCAGTAAGTTTAAAAAAATATATATATATAAAGAAATTAATATTTTATTTAGCAAGGATGCAAATGCATAAATTGATCAAAAGTGACATTTATAATATGTTTTTTTCCCTAACTTTCTATTCATCAAGGAATACTAAAACATTTTATCTGGGTTTCCACAGAAATATGAAGCGGCACAACTGTGTTCAACACTGATAATAATCATAAATGTTTCTTGAGCATCAAATCCTCATCAGAGTGATTTCTGAAGGATCATCTGACTCTGAAGACTGGAGTAATGATGATAAATTCAGCTTTGATCACAGGAATACATTACATTTTACAATATATTCACTTAGAAAACAGTTGTTTTAAATTGTAAAATTATTCCACTGTTTTTACAGTATTTTTCAGCAGATAAATGCAGGCTAAAGCCCTTTACAGATGGTAATTGTTTCTCACGTAGCAGTCCGTAAAAATAAATGTGCATGTGTGTTTAAGTTTAGGTAATGGTATTACCAGCGCAGTGATAAACTCGAGCATGATTGGCCATGGTGGTTCATTCCCAGTGGAGGAGCGAGTTTTGTGATCCTGTTAATAATGTGATTGTACGCTGGAAATAAAATGTCACATGCTTGGAATAATAAGAATAAATTCATATTGAATTTAATAATCAAAACATTGGTAACACTTTATTTTAAGATTCAGTTATTAACTAGTTGCTTATTAGCATGCATATTACTAGGATATTGTCTGTTTATTAGTTCTCATAAAGCACATATTAATGCCTTATTCTGCATCTCTTAATCCTACCCGATAACTAAACTTAAACGCTACAAAAACTACCTTACTAACTATTAATAAGCAGTAAATTAGCAGTTTATTGAGGCAAAGGTCGTAGTTAATTGTGAATGTGTTCCCCATACTAAAGTGTTACCGAAAAATTATATCCTAATTATTATTTATTTAAATCAATTTAAAAATAGGAAGGTATATAGACCCATATTATAGTTAAAATGGTTTTCTGTCTTGTATTTTATCTCAAAATCAAGGTCCACATGGAAATGAGCGGAAATAATTTGATACAGCCTCTTATTTACATGAGGTAAACATAATGCTGCGGTTTTTTAACATGTGTAATTGCTGCCGTAATAACCGCCAGGGATGGAAATTAACTTTCTTGTCCAACGGCCACTGTGGCTGGTAGATTTTGAAGTCCACCAGCCACAGTGGCCGTTGGACAAGAAAGTTAATTTCCATTAAAAAAAAATCTTGTTTTTAACCGACAATGTGTAACCACACGTGAAAATTAATACTACAAGCTCTACAATACTTAAGTAGCAGTACTGTAAATAAAGCAGTTTATTTAATCTCAAGTCTCAATGAAATACTGACATTTTCTCTTATACACACACAAACCATGAACTGATATACATTTCATCAAATGAGTAGGGGTCTGTGCGCTCTTTGTTTTTGTTTTTTACCTGGGTGTGGCATTTGGATGATTTGTGGTCTTTTATGCCTTCCAGTTTTAGGTTTTTAGTCCCAACAATGAAACTATTAGTTTTGGCCTCTTCTGAAGCGTGTTGACGACACACACCGAGCAGAACATTGCCAGTAGGGATGCACCAAAAACACAACTCTTGGCCAAAACCGAAAGAGAGGATACCAAGACCAAAAACCTAAACACTAAAAGAAGTGATGCCAATTATTATTAATATTGCATTTATGGCTAATGCTATGTTTGTAACTTTACTAAAAATCAAGGCATTACAATTGCATAAATTAATATTAGTTTTAAATAATAAATAAATTATAAGCTATGCAAATATTTATTTAGCACATTGCAACAATGCACAGTATAAAATAAAATTCAAACTAAAATGTTTAACTTGACCTCACTCATGTGTACATTAAATAATAATGCACATGCCTAGTGGCCTGCAGAAAGGTACAGCCATTGTATAAAGTAATCAAATGTAAAATAACTGCATATTTAACTGTTTAAATTAAAGATTAAATCTTAAACTTACAAAAGCTATTTAATCAAGAGCAGTGAGTGATGTCCTTTTGTTTGACATTAAACAGACAGCAGTAAAGGCTACTGCCCCTTTAAGACCTAAAAGAAGGATTTGCTCGTCTTTTTCGACTGTATTCAGTTCACTTAAGGCATATTCAGACTACGTCTGCTTGGATACTCATCAAGATGGACATGTTGACATACTTTTTGGTGGGAGTTTGTACGTTCAAGTGCAAGACTTGAAAGAGAACTCAATATTTGCGCGCTGTGAGACGAGAGCGTGCTTTCGGATGATCCACAGAGACAGATCTTCTGTCAGCGCGCGCGAGTCCTCCTCATTCGCGTCTTCTGGCTCTACGGCCGGAGACACACTACAAGCGTGCCGTGAGCGTCACGGCTGCGTGGCGTGTCCGTTTTTATTTTGGCTTCCATGTTAACCGGTCAGAGCTTGCACACTGCCTGCGTGACGTGCGGAAAACGCGTGCATGCTTCAAATAGAAGAGACGCCTGTTTTTCACGCGACACACGAGCGTGTTGGAAGCGTTTCCAGGCAAAATAGAATAGGAAAATATGTTTTTGTCATTTTGACACAAATACATATTAATAAATGACACTTTCATGTTTGAAAGTCCGTAGGTTAACATAAATGCAGATATAGGCCTAATTATAATAATAAAAAACAACATAATTTTGAAATATTAAACCTGTCAATACAGAACGAAATATTCTGTAGCCTATTTTGCTGTCAATACCATAGATATGTGGTCAATAGGCTACTGCCGACGTTGTCTTTGCTGTATCAATAGGCTATATATTTATATTTAACATGAAGTATAGGGCTTCCCTGTACATCAATAGCAGTAGCAGCGCCGCGTCAGACACGCTTCTGGTGTGCAAAAACAGAGAAAACGCCAGGCAGCCGCCCCGCGGATGACACGCAGCAGAAACGCCACGCTTGCGGTGTGTCTCTCCGGCCTAACGTTACACACACCCGGGTGATGATGATGGCGAAAACGACTGCTCATATTCGGACATACGGCAGCAGCACTCGCATGCATTGAACAAAGTTTACAAAGAGGTGAAACCGTAGATATATTTTTATTAACCCGCCACGGTGGCAGGTAGGTGAAGCGGGTTTACCCGCCATCACCCGCATTTGGCTGGTGGTGGTGCTAATTTCCATCCCTGATAACCGGCCATTTCAAATGTTTACGTGCTTTTATTATTATTTTTTGAGCAGTGATGAAATGTATTGCTCTCTTAAATAGCACATTTTGTTGCAGTATTGTCCTGTCTAACACTGTGAAGCTGCTTTGAAACAATCGTCATTGTAAAAGCGCGATATAAATAAAGTTGATTGATTGATAGCATAATAAAAGTCTTGATCTTTTAAAATACATCCAAATTACAGCTACGCACAACCGTACGGTGCTCTGCAGGGGTCAAAAAGGATATGAACAGTTATTTTTGAAGCGATCTCTTCTTAAACTCAGAGATGTGGACGGCAATTAAATCACCACACAACCTCGTGTTTGTCTAAAAACAGGAGGTAATTTAGCCGGGATTTTTAAACGGGTGGTGAGAGAAAAACACTGACATTCTGGATTCAGACGGCAATAAAAACACAGACTAGCCGCTGTAAATGATGAAGATACCTTACCTCATATATCCTCTTTAAAAAAACTCACCCAAAATTGAGTGATACGGTAGTGTTTATTTAACCTGGAAAATGCATGTGCATAAATGCAACGTTATATTTGTTTTATTGTTAGTCATTGTTAGCAATAATGTAAATACAGTTACAGACGATCCATTGTTAGTGAGTGATCTGAAATAATTAATGTTAGCATAAATCCAAACAGTGCTTTTCATGGGTAAATCCACTCACAGAGCTAAGCTAGCGATCGCCCTGTCGTGCGCGTCATACACATGCCTAAGCTAACACTTTAATTAATTAGTTTACAGAATATATTGAGGTTTGAAAGTCAAATGGACTTTCCCATGAACCTTTTCAACACTGTCTGGTTCTTTTGGTGAACCGTACACTAACTGGTTTTGAAATGCAGATGAAGGACTCGGAGGTTCCTGACAGACGGCCTTTTGAAGGTTTAATATTTCCCTCTTTTGTGGTTGAAAAACTTGTGTTGTCGTATCAAACGGCTCCACTTTGACCTCGGTGTTACAACAGAGTGAAATTAGCCACTGTTGCGGTCTCTGTGATATTGCATTTCAAAGCATTTTTCATCCTGTCATCTCTGAATGAATGGAGAAGAGGATCTGTGCCGTCACGGCTGGTTTTCTTGGAAACTTCAGATGCGCTTCAGTGGAAAGCTTTGGTTTTCCGGGTTTTATTACATGACAATACTATGTTGATGTTTAGTGATTTATTATCTTATCAGAAATGAAGATTTTTAATATTCAAGTCAGCTTTATTTCTATTGGGCTTTATACAATACCGATTGTTTAAGTAGCTTTACAGGGATAAACAAATCAATGATTTAGGGTTCAAGTAGTCAAATGTCAAACAACACTGCTGAACACATTAATATAATAGAGTGACCAAACGTCCTGTTTTTTCCAGGACATGTCCTGTCCTGAATGTTTGTTATAAAGTGATAAATTGTCCTGGTTTTCATTTTTTTTTCGTTGAGCCATTAAATTTACCGGCACTAGGGCAATCTACGAGTACCTCATTGACTGAGTGTCCTGGTTTTTGGTAATCAAAATACACTGTAAAAAAATCCAACTTACAGGGAGTGCAGAATTATTAGGCAAGTTGTATTTTTGAGGATTAATTTTATTATTGAACAACAACCATGTTCTCAATGAACACAAAAAACTCATTAATATCAAAGCTGAATATTTTTGGAAGTTTTAGTTTTTAGTTTTAGCTATTTTAGGGGGATATCTGTGTGTGCAGGTGACTATTACTGTGCATAATTATTAGGCAACTTAACAAAAAACAAATTTATACCCATTTCAATTATTTATTTTTACCAGTGAAACCAATATAACATCTCCACATTCACAAATATACATTTCTGACATTCAAAAACCAAACAAAAACAAATCAGTGACCAATATAGCCACCTTTCTTTGCAAGGACACTCAAAAGCCTGCCATCCATGGATTCTGTCAGTGTTTTGATCTGTTCACCATCAACATTGCGTGCAGCAGCAACCACAGCCTCCCAGACACTGTTCAGAGAGGTGTACTGTTTTCCCTCCTTGTAAATCGCACATTTGATGATGGACTACAGGTTCTCAATGGGGTTCAGATCAGGTGAACAAGGAGGCCATATCATTAGATTTTCTTCTTTTATACCCTTTCTTGCCAGCCACGCTGTGGAGTACTTGGACGCGTGTGATGGAGCATTGTCCTGCATGAAAATCATGTTTTTCTTGAAGGATGCAGACTTCTTCCTGTACCACTGCTTGAAGAAGGTGTCTTCCAGAAACTGGCAGTAGGACTGGGAGTTGAGCTTGACTCCATCCTCAACCCGAAAAGGCCCCACAAGCTCATCTTTGATGATACCAGCCCAAACCAGTACTCCACCTCCACCTTGCTGGCGTCTGAGTCGGACTGGAGCTCTCTGCCCTTTACCAATCCAGCCACGGGCCCATCCATCTGATGAAATGAGAGTGAGTCTTGATGGGCCAGTCCATAAAACCTTAGTAAAATCAGTCTTGAGATATTTCTTGGCCCAGTCTTGACGTTTCAGCTTGTGTGTCTTGTTCAGTGGTGGTCGACTTTCTGCCTTTCTTACCTTGGCCATGTCTCTGAGTATTGCACACCTTGTGCTTTTGGGCACTCCAGTGATGTTGCAGCTCTGAAATATGGCCAAACTGGTGGCAAGTGGCATCTTGGCAGCTGCACGCTTGACTTTTCTCAGTTCAGAGGCAGTTTTTTTGCGCCTTGGTTTTTCCACACGCTTCTTGCGATCCTGTTGACTATTTTGAATGAAACGCTTGATTGTTCGATGATCACGCTTCAGAAGCTTGGCTGTTTTAAGACTGCTGCATCCCTCTGCAATATATCTCACTATTTTTGACTTTTCTGAGCCTGTAAAGTCCTTCTTTTGACCCATTTTGCCAAAGGAAAGGAAGTTGCCTAATAATTATGCACACCTGATATAGGGTGTTGATGCCATTAGACCACACCCCTTCTCATTACAGAGATGCACATCACCTAATATGCTTAATTGGTAGTAGGCTTTCCAGCCTATACAGCTTGGAGTAAGACAACATGCATAACAAGGATGATGTGGTCAAAATACTAATTTGCCTAATAATTCTGCACTCCCTGTATGTATGACAAATTCAGCTTTTAAAGTTTATTCAACTATTTAACATGAAAAAAGTTGAGATAACTCAAACAAAGTTTGTACGACTATTGACCCTAAGGTAAGAACTTCACTTAAAAGTCAAAAGTTAAAATGTCGCTTTTGTTTTTTTTACAGTGTATAATCACCCTAAAATATTATAGACTAATACTTATTTAAAATAACAAATGTTATTCATTCAAGAGCACTGAGAGATTTTATCTTTGTCTTTTCTTGTATGATTAGCATTAATAATGACTGCAGCAGGTTTATTAGGCTGCTGTCCCTTTAGCAGCTGCACTGAACCGTCTTTTGGATGAGAACCGTCCTGACTCTCTGTGGTCATTAAAATCCCAGGATGTTCTTCAGAAGAAGAGTAGGGGTGTAACCCTGGCCTCCTGGCCAAATTTACCCTTTGGCTTCTGTCCATCATGGCCTCCTAATCATCCCCACATCCTGATTGGCTTCATCACTCGGTCTCCTCTGCACTATAAGCTTGTGTGAGGTGTGTGTGGGCATGTTTTTGTGACATATGAGGACACAAGTGTGTATAATGACATGGGTATGACACCGGTATTACAGGAGAGGGTGAAATATGAGGACATTACCCATGTTCCCACTTTTCAAAAGGCTTATAAATCACACAGGAGGAGTTTTTTTGAGAAAGTAAAAATGCAGAATGTTTCCTGTGATGGGTAGATTTAGGGGCTGTGTGATGGGTAGGTTTAGGGTGTGTGTGTGTGTGTGATGGGTAGGTTTAGGGGCAGAGGCTGTATGTGTGTGTGTGCGTGTGCGTGTGCGTGACAGGTAGGTTTAGGGGCAGGGATGTTGATCTGCCATTTGTGGGTCTTTAATGCAGAGACTCTCCTCGTGTGTTTGCAGTTTAAATATAATTAATGACGCATTTAAAAGCTAACGGCCAAACGTGTCATTACAAAAGTTCACAATGCTGCTGCAGAAGGTAAATATAATGTGGACAACACTGAATAAATATCTTTTTGTCAGGCTAAATACTGATAGTTGATCACTTAAACCTTTATCTAAACCTCTCTACTTAAAACTCCGTCATGTTTGTAGTTTTCTAACGCTTTTTGCTTTTTTCGCCTTGTAGTTCTAATCGAATCCTCATCCAACTCGTAATGGATTGTGGGTAATATCAGCCGTTAAGAGTGTGTCGATCCGCACTTCCGACCGGAAATGGTAAACCGTCCGGGTATCTTTGGATTACTCTTTTCAGCATACTACATACTAATTATATTTTCACATACTATTTTGGTATGGATAGTATACGAATTGGGACGCAAGGCGAGTTAAATTCTGCTGTAAAGCAGCTCTAAAAAGACAATAGTGGCATTTATTCGGCTCGAGTCCATTCAGTGATTTAGTTCAATAAATGTAAAGTTTACCAATTATGAAATTCAGCTATGAATGAACAACTTTATTATTATTCAGTTTGAGTATGAGCACTAATATTAGTAATAATGTCAAATTAGCTGTAAAAATGTGGTCCGTGGTCCGATTACATGTTGACATTTGCAGATCTATTTTTAGGGTCTTTTTAACACTGAAAGGTCAAGTTGAGCACTTTTAGGGATTTCACTGTAAATATGTATGTATGTATGTATGTAATATATATTATATTATTGTATTGTATGAAACGGTGTAGTACTGTGTAAAAATACGGTGTAGTATCATCATGTCATTGCGAACACCCTTTGTTGTTCTGTAATTTTTCTTCCCAGACGTGCGGCGGATGGCCGGGTTGCCCATGGGCCGCTGAAGGATTAATTAAAAGCTCTTCAGAAAGGGGCTTGACTGTCGGTCTTTTACAGATGCTCCTTTCCAGCAACAGATCCAATAACCACATAAACATGCACACGCAGACACAAAGCCTGGCGGTTTAACCCCCCGCGGCGGACCGGAGGGCGTCTCTCGGTGCTTAGACAGCAGGAGTGTAAGTGGATATATCAGTAACGGCGCAGCGCTAAACCCGCTGATGCACAACTTTCATCACTGATGCTGCCGGCAGTCTGAGTTTTCTCCTTTTTTCTATTCATCTCTGTATTTATATAGCACTTCACATCAGGCAAACTTAAGTTGCAATCCAAAATGCGAGTATTAGCAGGTGCTTCCGAACGCGTTTTGCCTTAGACGTATAATATCTATTTCCTGAGATTAATATTTCAGCCAACACTTCTGTGATGGGTTCAAAATTATGGGTAAAAAACAACCCAATGTTGGGTCAAATATGGACTAACCCAGTGATTGGGTTGTCTTGAGGAAATATTTGCAGGGTTAAAACAACCCAATTGCTGGGTTAGTCCATATTTGACCCAACATTGGCTTAAAACAACCCAGCATTTTTTAGAGTGTGGTAAAAAAATAAGGGTGAATGACGAAAAAATTACACGAAAAAATACAGACATAATATGCAACAAATTTTATTTTAACTTTTTTGCTGGATATTAAAGTGAACTCGGAGACAGCACCAATAAATGATGATTATTAGAATAATAATTACTGTAATTTTTTTCAACTAATTATAATTTTTTTTATTGTTTATATTATATTACTGTTGTAATTTACAATTTTATTATACAATAAAATTAAGTTAACAATTAATGTTAATAAATTGCACCCACATGTTACGTTGCCAAATGCACAATTTTTTCCTGCATTGAAAACCCCAGGGGCCTCATTTATAACTGTTGCAAAGGCATAAAACGGGCCCTGGAAGAGGCGGACGCCACTCCATACGCATACGTTGTGATTTATTGCACTAAAAGCAGAAAAACATTTGTGTGCAATTTTGTTTTGTGATTTTTCCCTGAGAGTCAGAATATCCTCTCCTCAATGGTGTTAAGCGCTAGATTGACGTGTTCGTCTGCTAAAAGAGAACCTAAACCCCACCTACTTTGATTTGATAATATAGCATATACGATTTTCATGCGTAGTCTTTTAAAAAGGCAGCAGAAATAATAAACTAAAGCCCCGTTTCCACCAAAATTACCCGGAACAATTTGTACCAGGAACTTTTCTCCCCCCAGACCTGCAGCTGTCTGCGTTTCCACCGCGATCTAAAGTAACGTGAAGATTAGGCAGATTAGTCCGGTGATGGAGGACTGCTCGCGACTGCTCCTCCAAGTCAGAGACGGACAGTAATCATTTTTGCGTGACCGCAAAAATGAACAAAAAATGATGACATTTTTTGTACCGATTGAAAGATTTAGTGGACTGTTTACATGAGACGTTATCTAAACCGATCTGGTGTTTACATGTGATGACTTTCAATCGCGATCATTTTGTCACGTGCAGTTTGTCTGCCGCATCAAAAATGTCTCCACTGTTTTCTCCAGCAGCTGAATGTGTTTACTGTAGCCAGAGCAACTCTTAACGGCCACCAGGACTAATACAGTATTATATAAGCTATTTATTTGTTGGAAAGTGTGATAATCATCTCAGGAAAAAAAATCTTCTGTCAGTCGCAGTTAAAGTAAAAACTGCCTGGGGCAATATACGCTGTGTCATTACTCCAACATTATCTTCATAACTTACGAAATAAAAAGTTTACCCCTCAGAAAAATGAGCTTTCCTCTCTTGTCAACATGAGCGCGGCGCGCTGTCACGTCATGTAAGGACACACACTTAAAAGTAATCGGTCAGGTCGTTTACATGGTGAAAAATAGACTGTAAAAAAATGAAATGGAAGAGATTCAAGCTGTGCTGCTTTTGCTGGTTATGTATAACGTTAGGTTTACTAAAGAGGAAATTAACAACGACAGAAAAGAGCAGCATATTCAGAAAGCTTGTAAAGCTAGATTTAAAATGACAATGTTATTGTCATTATATGTTATATGTTATTATCAGCTATTACGGACATTGAACGTGAGATGGCTGAGACGAACACGCGCCATCAGACAGAGAGCAAGACTGATATTTACTGAACGGAGACCGAACCTCGCAAAAGACTTTTAAAAATGCCGGTTGAAATAAAATGCTGCGTGAGCTCAACCAATCAGCATGTTCAGCGCCCAAGTCCCGCCCTCGAAAGTTCCTGAACTTTGAAAAAGTACTACCCCGCGAGCAGGGCCGTTTGGAGGGGGAAATATTTACCCGGAACTTCATTTAGACCCTGCGGTCGAAACACACCGAGTACCACCCAAAGTTCCTGGTTCCCGGGTAAAGTTCCTGCGGTGGAAACGCGGCTTAAGTACAATGTAGTGTTGTCAAAAATAGCGATTATATGAAATGCTTCCAAAACAAATTTTCTCTCATCTCTGACATCGAGTGACACAAACTCACCTCCCCTCACTCACTCATTTATTTTGCTCCAGATGAATAACGTTTGTATCACAGGGCTTCGATTTCAGCGTGTAGTTCAGCGTTGGTGCGCGCACAAAGCCACCTTTCAGCACTAAATTGAGTCCTTTTTAGCTGCTTATTGCTCTTTACCGCTAGAGGGCGCCTATTCATAACAAAGGCGTAGTTTGATGACGCCAAGTGTGAGCGCAGCATCCTGGGACATGTGGTCTTCACCTCACAGCCGGTGGAAAATAGGACTCGGGCAGAAATCATGTTGATGGATGCGGTTATTAACGTTACTGTAGTGAAGCAGAGCAGGACCGAGTGTTGAGGAGCTGAGCACGGCCACTGGAGCGATTGATACACACACACACACGGCTCGCGAGCAGCGGGACTTTTATTATGACGGGACGGGACACAGTCGCCGGCGCCATTTTATTTTTTCCGGTCATGATTATAAGGTAAAGCAGCTCTGTTTATCATATTAGACACATTTAAGTGTGTTTAAAATGATGTTATGACGTTATTCTGCGTTCGCTCGGCACTGCTGTGACATGTTCACACTGCTAAGAGTAAAGCGCTTCTGCAGAATAAAACCGAGGGTAGCGCAGATATGAGGCGACTGACAGGCGACTCGCTCAAACGCTATGCTGACATGTCCCGCTCCTGAGTTAAAATAGCAATTTTCTCACAATTTACAAATAGTTGGAAACATTTTGGGATATTGTAAATACTGGCCTAGTGGTTTTTGGATATTTTACTGCAGTAGCTCTGGAAAACCAATAGCCACAGTGACCGGTGACCAAAAAAGTTAATGTCAAGCCCTGTGTATAATATTCAAATAAGCTTATAATGTGTTGTAAAGCAGCTCCATCTTCACAACACTGTGCATGTTTCTGAACATAATGTTCCCATCCTTTATTCTTTGACACACACACACACACACACGTTTGTTTTTGTGACATATGGGGACATTCCATAGGCGTAATGGTTTTTATACTGTACAAACCGTATTTTCTATCCCCCTTACACTACCCCTGCCCCTAAACCTACTCATCACACACACACACACACACACACACACACACACACACACACACACACTAAATCTAGCCATCACAGGAGACATTCTGCATTTTTACTTTCTAAAAAAACTCCTCCTGTGTGATTTATAAGCCTTTTGAAAAGTGGGGACATGGGTAATGTCCTCATATTTCACCCTCTCCTGTAATGCCGGTGTCATACCCATGACATTATACACACTTGTGTCCTCATATGCTACAAAAAACATGCCCACACACACACACACATTGTGTTTCCATGTTTTATGGGGACTTTCCATAGGCGTAATGGTTTTTAATACAGTACAGACTTTTTAATACTGCATCTTTCTCAAAAAACTAATCTTGTATCTTTGTGAGGACATTTTGTTCCCATAAAGTAGGGTTTAGCAGCGCACACACACACACCTCTTGACCGGTTTCATTTCAAGTGCAGAGTGGCTAGTAACTCTGGAAAAGGGTTGACTAGTGACCAAAAAAGTTAATGTCAATAAGCTTATAATGTTATAAGCAGCTCCGTCTTCACACCACTGTGCATGTTTCTGAACGTAATGTTCCCAACTTCCCATCCTTTATTCTTTGACACACACACACACACACACCTCTTGATCGCTTTCATTTATCTCCCTTGAGCATTACACCAGAGGTTGTGCCATCTGCCCGAGCCCATAAACGCTCAGGCTCCAGTGAGGGCCAAACAGCTCTGCTCTGATTGTTACATCTCGCACAATAATTCAATCTCGCGCTTGGCTCGTCTGCTGCGCGCGGAGCAGAGGCTCTGGCTCTCGGGACGGTCTGGACCATTGGGGATTAGTTAGACGAGCGCCAGGGGATTTGAACCCATGACCCTCTGGGATGCACTTGCCACCTCGGCCCTTATTTGCTGGACTTGTCAAATCCTTTAGCAGAAATCAAATTGATTTGGAAAGGCTTATCTGTTTTAAATGTTTCTAGAGTGCCGATTAAAGGGCGGCGTTTCTATCAGTAAACCTTCATGAATAATTACACCTCGTTCTGCAAGAAAACACCCTGTTCCCTTTGTTAACCAGAGGAACATTTTTCACTGTTTATGCTGCATAATTATGAGTGTGACCTGAGACGCTCATAATCTGCTCTGTTGTCATAGTAATATTCAGTTTGAGATCTGCACCTATCAGCAGGTGTATGATTAATGGGTCAGAACGAGCAGATTTATGGAGATGTCAGATGCGGATGAAACGCTGTGTTTAAAACAGGATTTACTGCCTGTTGTTTTTATTTTTGGCACATAAAATAGGCATTGTCTGATAAAGATGTCAATAAAGGTTCAGCTGGTGTTTTCCAATGTTTCACTGAGCAACAACACACACACACACACACTCACACACCACGCGAGCCTCCACCAGAGGAGACTTGATAATACCCCACAGGTATACCACGAGTCCTGTCTGTCCGAGGTGGGAACATGTGGAATAGTCTTCCTCTAACACTGAGAGAATGCCCTACATATAGTTTGTTCAAAGTCCAATAAAAAAAATGGTTATGGGCAAACCAAAGTTACACACATTAGTGAGTATGTTGCATCTTATTTTAATTTTTGTATTTCGTCACGTGCATATGGATGTATTTGTGATGCCGAATTAATCTTTGAGTCTTATGTAAATATAGTTTATAGGACATTTGATAACTTTTGTTTTTGTGAGCTATGTGACCTTAGCCCGTGGGACTACGGATGGAAATTAGCCCTTGGCTACAATCCGGCATGTTTACATACATGTATTCCATGTTGAGTTTATTAACATACACTGTCCCAATCGAAAAACACACACACACACACACATTTGTTTTTGTGAAATGTGGGGACATTTCATAGGGTAATGGTTTTTATACCGTACAAACCATATTTTCTATCGCCTTACACTGCCCCTCATCACACACACGCACACACACACACACACACACACACACACACACACACACACACACACACACTATTATACACGCACGCTGCCCCTAAACCTACCCATCACACACACACTCACACTATTATACACACACACACACACACACACACACACACACACACACATTTACACTATTATACATGCACACACACACTCACACTATTATACATACACACACACACACACACACACACACACACACACACACTTCTACGGATACTCACACTATTATACACACTATTATACATACACACTTACACTATTATACACATACACTATTACAGGCGCACACACACACACACTCACACTATTAGACATACACACACTCACACTATTATACACACACACTTAGACCATTATACACACACACTATTATATACACACACTCTCAGACTATTATACACACACACTTAGACTATTATACACACACACAGACTCGCACTATACGCACATACACACACACAAACACACACACACACACTATATACACTCTCAGACTATTATACACACATACACTCACACTATTACACACACTATTATACAAACACAATATTATACACACACTATAATTGAAGTAAAAGAGAGACAGATTATAGTGATATATCAGAAATGGCGGCGTGTGATGTTCAGATGACCGCGAGAGCTAAACCTCTACAAGCTCGATATCGTCCACAGGAAAAAAGGAAAGGGAAGAAAAATAGTCAGAAAACTGATTTATGAAGTACGTTAACGTGCCCGCGCTGCATCGCTGCATCCCTAACTGTTTATTCCAAAATGATGCTTTAACCCTATATTAGCCAGTTTGCTACATCCTGTTTTTTCCATCTTTGTAGCATCATCCGTTCAACCTTCGTTAAATCTCAAAGATGCCGAGACTGTCGTCAGTCTGTGAGTCTTAAATCTGACAGTCTTTAAATCTCAAAGATGCAGTCTCACAGACTGTTGTCTGTGCTTTCATAACGTCACGTCCAGACTATCCAGAGTTTTCACGAGTCGCCACACGAACGCCCACCTGGAGGGCAAAACAAGGCGTTCCTCCACTGACCGCCAGTCGTTTTTCCAGATTTATAGTCAGTATTTATGCAGTAAGACAGTGATATTAAAATACCAAATCCAATATATACATTATTGGTGTGGCACACTTTGTACAGTAAAGCTGATGAACACAGAATATTAATGCAACACGAGGTTTATCCTGAAGTGTTTTCACCGTTATAAAGAAAACATATAATAGTTTATAATCTTGGCTCATCTACTCGCTTGTTCATAGTAACGTTATGGGTCATCAAAAAGATGTAAACTGAATTTAATATTTTAATATTACTGTTAAAGTACATTACGGCACTTTAATGGTTTAAAAGAAGTCGTCGGTTCACCTCCGTCTGCTTGATCAGCTCAATAACTGCGTAATTAATCGGTGTTTAAAATGAAGTGGTGCAACAACTCAATTTAAAATAAAACCCGGATCAATAAATCCTAGATTAGCGTTATACTTCGCTTAGTTGAATCCTTATTGGTGCATCCCTGTAGTGTTTTTCACTTTAAGGGTTTAAAAAAACGTCCCGCTGTTTTTAGTGACTAAAATACTGCAGCAGGTGCTGTATATGGATCATAAGTGCCCAAAAAGTGCATCTTCTTCACATATTTTTGTTTTAAGATGGAAGTTTGACAGGTTTGTGCTGCAGTTCAATGGCGGGTTTGCCCTCCAAGGCTTCGCGACGGTCACGTGACTGAAAACATATGGATTGAAACTGTTTAGTGGCCTGTACGAAAGGAAAATACATTTACCAATATATTACTTGAAATATATTATAATATATTGTAAATATATGGAATAATATATTGATGGTATTATACAATATATTAATGTAATATATTGCAAAATATAAATGATTGCCGCTTTCTATAAATTGCAATATATTGGAAAATATAAATATTAAATCCCATTTGGTGAATATATTGCCATATGTATGACATGATATTTCCCAATATACTGCAATATATTTTAGTTTCGTATATGCACTAAAGACCTAAACTGCCTGCAACTAGTTCAAAACTCATCTGCTCGAGCCCCTGCCGTCACCAGAACATCAGCCCATCCCGCCCATCCTTCAGCTCGCTCCCTATTGTGTGTCGCGTTCAGTTTAAAATACTTGTCCTAGTTTTGAAGGCCTGCAATGTCTCGCCACCTTCATATCCTTCAGATTTAATACACCTGTGTGTTCCTGAGCCCGAGTGCTGAGAATTAGCGTAAATTACTCAAGTCTGCTCACTCCAGATCTTTAAAGGGGCGGTGAAATGCTGTTTCATGCATACTGAGCTTTTTACACTGTTAAAGACTTGGATTCCCATCCTAAACATAGACAAAGTTTCAAAAACTAATGTTGGACGTTTGATGGAGTATTTCTGTGTCAAAAATACTCCTTCCGGTTTCTCACAAGTTTCGGAGAGTTTTTTTCGAGTATGGGTCGGCTTGACGTTAATAGAGCGGAAGGTCCTTGTATGGGCCGTACGGGCTCTTCTCCCGGTAGGGTGCGCGTGCGTGACTAGAGCGAGAGAGGAAATGCACGCCCCTAAACACTCGCTCAGCTGCAGATCCAGTCCTCCGTGAACACTTATGTTGCGCCGCGCTCCACTTTATTCCTATGGGTGACGTCGAGCGACTTCAACGCTTCAGCACAGCATTCTGGGAAGGCAGCGCTGCATTTGACCCGATTTGAACACAGAAATGACGGGAAGCTTCACAACATCGCTTCAGTCGCGTCGCAAAGTGGATTTACACGCCACTGCTGTCAGGACTTCACCAAATCATACCAAAGAAGTGTGTTTTTGACGGAGCCGTCCCAGCGATAAAGGTTCGGTCCTGCTTTGGAAGCAGCCGGTGAGTTAAACTGCTTCAAATGTCTGTGCTGTTGGCTATCGTCACGTGAGTAAACATCAGTAAACGACACGATCGCGTGCTTCGTCATTCAAATGCGCTAACGGACTCCATTGCTGTTCTCTGTATAACGTTACACTAGTCTGACGTGCAAAACCGTTTTGCTTGCTACTGCTAAGGTTTAGTCGCATACAATAGTCCATAAACCGAATCATGTCCTCATAAACTGCGAGTAAAGACACGCAAATTCTGACAGGCCACTAAATACAGTCCATACCACAGAGACGGACGTCCTGAAGTTGCTGTTTCTCCTGTTCAATTTATTTCAGCCTCCAAATGATTGTGGATCATATATCTATTAGCTGAGATCGATAGCCATGGGTTTCTCCACGCTTGAGGACGTCACCGCTTTGCGCGCTCGTCATTCTTTAGCTCCGCCCACACGATACGCCTCCAGGCGCTCGGTTTTTCCCGGAAAGACTCGGTACAGCCCATATTTCCTTTATAAATATAATAAAACTAAAGACTTTTCGGAGATATGAAGGATGCAATACTACTCTATAGGTACTCAAGATTGACATGAGATTGACTGAAACTGAGTGTTTCACCCCCCCCCCCCCCCCCCCTTTAAAACTCAACTCGTTTATTTATTTACAGTACTTTTATTTTCAGATCCATCATTACTTTGGTTATTGTCTTGTGTTATGATCACTGTAGAGCTGCCTGTTATGTTGTTGTACCATGATTGAATATCTGTATTATTTGTGTTTTGTTAATATTATGTAAAGTGTCCTTGGCTTCTTTAAAGGCGCCATTTAAAAAAACACATTATTATTATTATGGAATACTCCAAAAATATTTATTACTGTGTATGACTCTTTACTTTTTAATTGATTGTTCTGAAGACGTAAGACCAGATTTATTTTTGCATATTTTATCAAAGATACATTTTTATAACCATATATAAATACTGTGTTGTTTATTAATAGTTTCATTATATGTTAATTTACTCAATTTGTTTCACTTGTTTGCGGGTATGAAAAAAGTCACAACAAACAAATTCAATGCTATTGTTTTCTGCTCTTTTGTGAGCATTATGTGTAGCATAGCGGATTAATTGAACAACGGTCCAAACTGTGACTCTTGCGCAGCCTTTTAAACAGAAATCCTACAAGCCCAGGACACGAGTAACCGTCCAGCTTAAAGGAGGAATTAGTGTAGTTAGTATAAAGAGACGTCTGCTGGTCTAATCTGCTCTTCTCTGAGGGATATTTGGGGCAAGGGTTGGGGGGACAGTGGCCCGTTCATGGGGCATCACAGAGAGTTTGGCCACACGCTGGGATGATGAGCAAAGCTTTCAAAGACCACAAACATGCAATGTGAAGATTACACTGGCAGGGCTAATGGTCTTCAAGTGCATTTTGCTTTTCGTAAGGTTTGTGTTTCAGCTAATCTGTACGTAGGGTTATAAACAGTGTTGGGGATAATGCATTACAAGTTACGTAATCGGATTACTTTTCAAGTAACTGGTAAAGTAACGCATTACTTTTAAAATTTACAACAAAATATGAGTTACTTTTTAAAAAAAATTACTTTTTCACATTCATTTGGCTGACAGCTCTCGTGTGTGTGTGTGTGTGTGTGTGTGTGTGTGTGTGTGTGTGTGTGTGTGTGTGTGTGTGTGTGTGTGTGTGTGTGTGTGTGTGTGTGTGTGTGTGTGTGTGTGTGTGTGTGTGTGTGTGAGAACAGGTTATAGTAGTTTTGAACTAAATATGAGGATGCATCTCATTTGCACAATAAAGATTAAGTACTCAAATGTCAAATGCACAATCAGAATACTTTGCACACCTCCGATAATTACATATTACAAAATGCATTTATGCAGTTAAACAACCTTTTTTGACCAATGTCTTGCTGCTAATTTTCGATGATTCAGTTAAACCAAAAGCAAAAATTACTTTTGATTTTTCGTTTTTATTAGAGAAGTGAGTTAAACGTTTTTCTCCTGCGTCCTGTTCTTCCATTATCCAGAACGGCAGCGCAGCTGAAGGGTTTGTTTGAGCAGCGCCCTCTACTGTACATGCATAAATTAGCATTTTTACCTGGGTCGAAGTTTATTATTTAAATTTTGGTGTGAAGAGGTCTTTACATTTGCACAAAAATAGATCTTTTTATGTTATAAAAAAACAAAGGTGAGAAAAAGTAAAGCAGAAGTAATGTAGCGCATTACTTTCCTTAAAAAGTAACTCAATTAATAATTAAAGTTATTAAGGAGTAACGCAATATTGTAATGCATAACTTTTCAAAGTAACTTTCCCCAACACTCGTTATAAGCGGGCGCATGAAACTCTGCAGATTTCCGCAGGTTGTAGTGCCCGTCATTTGAAAAGCATGCACAAATCAAATCGTTTATTAAAATAAGGTATTGCTCTAACGTTATTTATCAGCAAATGTTATGCATAATTAGTTTTAAGTCCATTGAGTACAAGTTAGGGATAATGTGCACCCAGCCGGTTGTTATCGCAGAATAAACCCCGACAGAGTGATCAGGACCCCAACGCGGAGCGGAGCGTCACGTCTGAAGGGGTTTATTCTGCGATAACAACCGGCTGGGTGGACATTATCCCGCTTATTACACGGCTACTAGTCTCAGATAAATTAGACGCAAAATACTGTCTTAAGATTAAATATTTGATTAGCTCTTACGCAAAGCTTCTGCGAAGAAAAACAGTTCCATCCTGCTTTAAGCCTTTATCTATTGCAAATAACGTGCTCCACACGACTCCGATGGGTTAATAGAGCCTTCTGATTCGAATCGATGCGTTTGTGTAAAAAAAATATCCATATTAAAAACGTTATAAAGGAAACCTGCCTTGAAGTCTTCCATTGTAACCCACGGAACAATGCACAGAAGTAGTACCGGTCAAGATAACTCGTAGTACCCGGATAAGCGGGTGTTATCTGGAAATAACATACCGCTGGAATGCGCGATTGACCAATCAGAATCAAGTATTTCACAGAGCCGTGTAATAAGAATAAATATATACCAAATACATTTCCAAATATACAAATAAAGTAAAATA
This sequence comes from Pseudorasbora parva, assembly GCF_024679245.1. Lineage (NCBI taxonomy): Eukaryota > Metazoa > Chordata > Actinopteri > Cypriniformes > Gobionidae > Pseudorasbora > Pseudorasbora parva. Next base: position 61,535,989 of record NC_090172.1, on the reverse strand, counting down.
AAAGGTATAACAGCTTCTCTTGCCTTATGTGCCTTTTTTTCTCCTCCTTTTCCCACGAATAAGCAAAGAGTAAGCACCTTCAGTGATTATTAATGATTGTCGGAATCGTAACAATGTCTTTACTCTCACGTTTGATTAATTGAATGTGTCGTTGTATATTTTACACTTATCATTGGCAGCATTTCCACTATATCGTTTACATAATGCGGAGCATAAAATGGGAACTGTAGAAGTGCGCCGTGGGCTGTTGTGGTTATTTTTTTAGTTTTGAGAGAGAGAGAGAGAGAGAGAGAGAGAGAGAGAGAGAGAGAGAGAGGACGTGCTTTGTGGTGTGATGTATGAACATATAAATATAATATTTGAGTCGAGAGCCGACTGTTAGATTAAATAATGGCTTCTGTCCCGCAGACAGCCACGGTTGTTTAAAAAACAGTAGTACACATGATGAGTCCAATACAGCATCCTTATTTCAAATGCGGATGTTTTCCGTACAGTTTTATGTGTTAAGGGATTAGCTCAGACCTTTGGAAAACAAATGTAAACGAAACAAGCCTTTGTCAAACAACTGGCCCAATGCCTCCCATTGTAGGACTATTCTGGGTTTAATAAACTTTAAGACAGCCAGGTTTAGCCTCATTCATAATTTAATCATCAATGGCTTTTAAACTTCAATTCAGGAACTCTAGAGGATTTTAATAATCAGTATTTTAAATGAAACCAATTGGTATGTGTTATGTATTTTTATGTTATGTGTTATGCATTGTCACAAACATATTTGTGACATTGTAGACTGAAATGAGTATATTAAAAACGGTATACTAAAAATAACTTTCTTTAAATTATTAATTTATAAAAATATTTATATATTTAACCTTTATTATATACTGACAACCATAACACGTGTTAATGAGAGAGCCACATGTAGAGTCAAAGTTTTGCTTTGTGTTTTCCACGAGCAGAGGTAAAAATAGCAAACAAAACACCATCATAATAACACACTTATATATTTCAGTTAACTTTTGATGTAACAAACCCTACACTGTAGCATTTCTACAGTATTTTGCAGTTTAAATGTACATTTTTGCAGCGCATGTATGCAATTGTCATTATACTGTATAATTTATATATTGAATATTTTCAGTTGATCTTAAGTTGTAAGTTTCACACCTAATATTCCTTTTAAAAAGACAAAGTTAACAAGTTCAATCACAAGAATAAGCTCAAGCGGGAATCGTTGAATTTGTGTACTTGTAATCCTACAACGTTCCTACAAATTATGAGGGTTTTTTTTTATTCCAATTTTTATTGCTCTAGGCTGCTATTGCTACCGTCGTCACTTTACGTTTGCATTTACCTGTCGGGCGGGTCTGCTGTTAGCATGTGTTTGCTCTGACTATAATTCGTGGCATGTGGAGAATGCAAGCGTGATCTATCCTGAAGCATGTGATTTTTATGCTGGTTTATTTATAATGTTGACTCGACTGCTGCCATTTGGAAACAAACAAACCTTGGCACATTTTACAAATGGCAAATAAAACATCTGATAGTAACATCAGTGATTGGACTTGCATTGGATGTAGATGCATTTAAACACTAATATCTTGGCAGATTTGATTTGATTTGAAATTTGTACTCTTCACACAGAGAAAAAGGGTGTCAAAATTGTATCTTTAGGGGTACAACAGATTTTCGCTGGGGCAGAACCCTTAAAAGGACATCTTTGTACCTATTTTACTCTTAAAAGATGCATTATTAGTACAGTTGAGTACCTTAAAGGAGTACTTCAGCGCTGGGAAGATGAATCTGTATTTAAACTGGGTCTTTAATTTAGTAGAAATGTGAAATTATTTTTGAATTTGGTGCTTTCCAGACTGAGAAAAGACAGAAAATGTATTTTTGTCTCATGGGGATGAAAGACTACAATTCCCAGAATGCTTCGCTGCCCTGTGAGGCCACTCCCAAAGCCACCGCTACTGGATCACTGAATCACTTTCCCACCGCGACCGCGATCATCTTCATAAAATCAGTTCAGTTAGAGAACAGACACTACAATTAAAAACTGGCCGTGTGTGTTCAATATGTGATTTAGCCGCTGAGGGAGTCTCAGCCCAAACGCTGCAGGAGTCAGATATACTGACCGTCATGGATGAGCTCGTGACGAGAGCTGAGGTAAACGCGTCCGCGGCAAAGATTCACAGCGCATGTTCAGTCTGCCGCGTCTTCAGTTCATGCCTTCGAAAGCTTAACTTTCATAGGAATTAGTTTGAGAAGTTGAAAGACTTACTTTGCTCTGCTGGCTGCACCATTTAAACATGAATGCCTGAGGCTGCAGCTGCGAGCTGAGTGCTGTGAGTGTGATCTCCGTCTCACCAGCGAGTGTAAAACATGCGGAAATGGCTCCCTCTGCTGGCTGTAGTCTTTAGCCTCTGGCCAACAATTCCTCCGATAACGCAAATTGACGATGTTCGCGTCATAAGAGGAATTTTTCCAGAAATAAAATGCATAAATCTCTCGTCTCAGGGGGATATGAGGGGGGAAGCACAATCGTTTGAATATACTCCAGGGTTTCTACTGATACAAAGCCATATGCTAATCGCTGAAGTAACCCTTTAAGGTACTACTATGAACCTTTTTGTGGTAAAAATGGTACAAAGTGGTCCTTTTAAGGGTACTGCCCCAGCGACAAGCTGTTGTACCCCTAAAGGTACAATTTTGGCACTCGTTTTCTCTGAGAGAATTGGCTATGTTTAACGTGTTTAAATTGAATCCGGAGATTCAAAACTCAGGCTGTTTTTGTCCTCATTGCACTTTTAAGTTAGAAAGTATTAGAGACAAGAGACTATGATTTAAGGGGAAAGCACTTAAGGTAGATCAAGTCGAACAAACACTGTTTGATTATGATTCAGGCTGCATCTTAAGTCAGAAATCTAATATTTCATCCAGATACTTTTGCTTGAAGATCGGTTTGATCACGCCGGTACGGAGCTGAAGATGGTCTGTGTGGAGGATCTGTCTGCTTATTGTTGTCTCTGCTGAGGATCTGATGTTTATGAGGCTTTAACAGGAGATTGTGACACAGTTTCTATCAACATTCAGGGCTGCATTGTGCTCATGTCTTGGGGCAGGTTTATTTTCTGATCTGGAGACGGACTGGACTTTTGTAAACCTTAGGTTAAATAGAGACACTAATATAAGACATTGATGCCTTTCTTCTTACGATGAAACAAGTGTTCCCAGTTTCGGCTGGCCGAGTTAATGCAGCCTAACAATCATTTAACTGATTTGAATAATACAAATCAATAATGTACTATGTGTGTGCCATAGTAAAGAGATGCGTTTTTAGTCTAGATTTAAACTGACAGAGTGTGTCTGCTTCCCGAACAATTCTAGGAAGACTGTTCCAGAGTTTAGGTGCTAAGAAGGAAAAGGATCGACCGCCGGAGGTTGATTTTAATATTCTAGGTATTATCAACTGGCCAGAGTTTTGAGACCAATATAGACGTGATGTATAATGCGTATCATATGTTGAAGAGGAGTTTGTTCGTGTACTATAGATCTAAACCTTTAGTGCTAGTGAGTGATTAGCAAGATGTGTGTAATGTTTAATAGGGAGCCAGTGCAGTGTTGACAGAACTGGGCTAATATGGTCATATTTTGGTCATAAGAACTCGAGCTGCTGCGTTTTGGACCAGCTGGAGTTTGTTTATTAAGCGAGCAGGGCAACCACCCAGTAGAGCATTACAATAATGAGATCACGAATGCATGAACTAACTTTTCTGCTTTTGTGATGGAGATTATATCAGAAAATATATCTGGGTGTGGTTTTATAATGTTGTGACACGTTACAAATATTTGGCTTTCAAATGTAAGCTTGCTGTCAAAGAGCACACCAATGTCCCTAATTGATGACGAAGACTTTAAGAGCTGCCAACAAGTGGTTCTAGGTTTTCTAGATTATTACGTTTCTACGAATTCTAGGTTATTAAGTGCAACGGTTTTGCTAAGAAACCATCTTGTATGAGATATTTACAGTATTGTGTTTTTTGCTACAGCAGGACAAAAACTCCTTTTGTGTTGTAGATCATTCGTCTGTAAAAATATAAATGCCCCAGCAGTATCTGTTGATTCACTTTGAGATGCTTTGAATTGAAAATGCTTTGTCATCCGTGCCATGCTAACTGGGTTTTAAACATGTTAAACCCGTAAGGCACTTATTCTCTGTAATTAGCTTGAAAAAGTGTTGAGAAAATGTTATAAAGTATATTGAACGAGTAAGAGATTTATCATTTATACCCATTATATCTGACCAAAGATGACTTCTGTCTCTCATTGATGCCACATTGTTTAAAAGTCCTAGATCACAGCGAGTTTTTGGAAATACATTTTGAACATATGGAGTTCAATTCCTCAACGCAGATATCCCAACCTGCAAAAAGTCATTTCAGGGAGGTATCCCAAAGTACGCCCCTTTGTTTTTTGGGAACTTCGGGAGATTTAGGATGTCTGTCACAGCTTCAAGATTAACTAATTATGATGCCAAGCTTTCTATCCACATTGTGTCTGTGATCAACCCCACGGGCAAAAATAATGAGGATCAAAATGTGATTCATCAAGCTCCTTCAGCCATCCAGAAATCATCTCATGCAGAAAGTTTCAACCAGTCAAAAGTCAAATCAGTCACCAGTTCTCAGTCACATTTGCAAAGAGAATAATGTTGAAATTGAATGTGTTTTTTAGTCTTAGAATTAAACATGTTTTCAAGTCTCCTACAACAGGTTTACATGCATCAAAGGTTAAAAAAACGCTTACATTTTCAGTCACCACATTGTTCAGTGATTCTCGAACGACTCAACTGCATGAAAGGGAATAGTCGAAAAACCATAATAGGGTCACTAATGAATCGACAGCCCATCGGTTAATCTTTATCATGTTTGCTCTTAAAAATTAATTTTGGATGGATCTATTTTTCGAGTTTACACTGATTTAAAAATGCTGTTTTATAAGTGAAGTCATGGACAATTGTACCACAGGTATTATTGAGCTCACGGCACATCTCATTCATGTCTATGGTATCCACAAACGGTGAGTGATTGTTGCAAAACTGTGAATGAAAATCAATAAGGCCAAGGCTGTAATGTGATCGGTTAGTCGATACGCTTTTTCCAGTGGGCCTCGTATCTCCCAATGATCATTTCTGTTAGTTATGAGGTTTTACACACAAAAAAATGCTGGGTTGTTTCAACCCATGTTTGGGTCATATATGGACAAACCCAACAATTGGGTTTAAAAATTTAAACCAACAGTTGGGTTTGTCCATATTTGACTCAAACATGGGTTGAAACAATTGACCCTTCGCTAAGCCACGCCCGAATACCACCACAGGCCAATCGTGGCTTAGCAACCGTAACTAGGCACGGAAGGTCTGTCAAGCTTTCGAGCGAGGGAAACATGCCGATGCAAATCTGTGCGTATGGATTGTGCAAATCTGATGCCTATCCTAAAAGTTTGGACAGATGGTGTATTTTTTTTTTCCTTCCCCAAAACGTAAAACTGAATGTAAGAAAAACCAGCCTTGAATCAAGCAGTGTGTGTGAGACCCCATTCACAACGTTAAATGTCGTCAGGATTAACAAAAACACCTACGTTTGCTTCAACAAACTGAAAATACATGAGGTTTTTGACTGATTGACTGAAGTTATTACATATGATGCAGTATATAGACTATAAAAAGAACTGTCTTAGCTTTATTTATTAGTTTTGTATTGTAGTTTTGTTTAGACAAATGTGTGCAAATTAAGACCTTCATCATAAGGATTGTTGCAGTGGCTGTGTTTATAATATTAATAAAACCCATCATGTTTGAGAGACTGGCTTTCTGTTATAAGGTTTCAGTAAATGTGTGGTTTTTGATGAATGGCTCAGGTCAGAATCTCAGGCTAGTGCCAGGTCCAAGGAGTAGATTATAGACACACGACATGTGAGCAGTAACGTTAGCCCGGCGCGCTAAATATAACGTTAAGCCGGAGAATCATTGCAAAGTTTTCAGGCTAATGTCTTGTGTTTATTCCACAAGATTTATTGATAAGTTGTTTGATTTATAATTATTCGATTATTTTCTCATTTTACTTACCCTGTTGTGCATGAACATATATATGAGGCAGCTGCTGATTGCGCTGAGACCATAGGCTTTAGCTTCAATTTTATTGAAATTATTCTGTAATCGATTGCATAATTTGTCGCGGATATATCCCGCAAATACATACTGCAGTCCCTTTTTTCTTACTCTCTCAGATATTTCCCCTGTTCGCCAGAAATGACTAATTATCTCCTCGGAAATGTCTGACACCGGCGCATACATACTGTAATAGACGTGCCAGGCGCGAAAGCTTGACAGGCGTAGCAACAGTAACTACGGGGGGCGGGGCTTAGCGAAGGGTCAATTGTATCCAATGAATTTACAAGATGTAGTCACAAGCTCTTTATAATACTTTTAATTGGTTAAATATGTGCAAAACCCACAGACTGACGTAAAGGGTGACCAATAGTAATGAAAAAGAAACGTGGAGAGAGTTTCTGCCCAACAATTTCAACAACGACTGCTCTAAAGCCAGTGACAAGTGCCATCTTACTTGTTCAGTAAATTGACATGTTACACAAGTTAAATGTGTTATGTGCTTTGCAATGCTAGCTGTTAATTGGAACTGAAATAGATAAGATTGGTCACCACTCAGTTACGCTTTTATGCTACAAATTAAGTTCCTCTTGGTGTAGTTTGTTGGTTTGAAGATGTCATAATTCAAAAAGAACAACTCCAGAGCCAAAATATTAATCTGCGAGTGCATGCTTGGTGTCTAAAGCGTCCTCTTAACCACCATCTGTGCCAGACGTCTATAACGCTGCATGCCTGTCACGTCACTGCTGGATTGGTCACACAAGCTTGGCTATATCGCAGTAACTCGACACGTTCTCCAGAGAGCGTCTGTCCACAGCTCCTCAATAGATCCACTCAGCACCGCAGGAGCTCAGCTTGACTCTTGGTGATTTCCCCCAAAAGCCACATTTTGATTCCAACAAAAAAGCACAGATCGGATTCTAATCTCCCTGCCTTCTCCTCGACTCTGGCTTTGTGTGGCCTGAATGACAGGGAATGATTGTGAATCTGTTGCGGTATTACTGGTCCTACAGTGTACAGCTAAACGGATTATTTGTTACTTTCAATGCAGATTTTTAATATACAATCCATGGCCGAAAGCGTGATGGCACCCAAACACCATGGTCGTATGTGCTTGTTGAACTTTTCATTTCAAAACCATGGATCTTTTCCTCTCGAACAGCTTGTACTCTTGTTTTTTTATTGTCATTGAGGTCAGGCTCTGACGTTTGGGTGGCGGATTTGCCTGGCTGTTCTAGTTCATTGGGGTTCAGCGGGTTTTGTTCTCCATTTCATTTGCTGAGATGAAACCATATTATGTATATTATTTCATCCCGCCTGCTCTCTAAATAGTGCTGCACTGACATATATTTGTAGGTCAACCTGGAAGTTCACTCTTCTTCCCTTGACAAAAACCCAATAGGATTTTTCCATTGGCTGTTTGATTGAAGAAAATAAGCTCTGTGTGTTCTTCTTAATATCTTGAGCTTGTGTTAACCACATAACTTATCTCAGGTATTTAATAATAATAATAGATTTCAAAAAACCCACCGTCTTCATGACAATGTAACCAGTAGTGCTAAAATGCTATCTCTTCTCTGGTTTTAGTTGAACTCTTAAACATTTGTGACTTTTTGTTTTAATCTGTGGACAGTGTAATGTAAAATTAACCAATAGGATTGTTGCAGTTTTAAGAGCTGAATGGTCTTCAGGGTTCCCATTCTTTTAAAAGGTCATTATACGGGGAAGAAAACAGTATGGTGCTTACGATAATTGAGTCCAGGAGCTCTGGTTAGATGATGCGCAGTTTGCGTCATATTTTAGACTTAACAAAAGTCCGTTTGAAGACCTGCTACGGCTGTTTAGTCGATCGACCGGCATCGTCTCCATTTTTCTTGTTATGGAAACATGTCAGTGTCATTGGTCAACGTAGAGTGTTTTTTTATCAGAAAAGTGGAACTTTTTTTCAACTTGAAAAGACGCTCTGAGCTGCAGAAAGACGTTGGCGTTTTAAAAAAGCGTTCACAACTTTTTTGTAAACACGGTTTATCCTATTGGATTATAATGTAAAACAGATGCTGGCAGCTTCAAAAAAAGACATCAAGTGTGAACACGCCCTAACTAGTGTTGTCTAAAGTAAAGACTTTAATACCAAGTCATTACTGAAATTTAAAAAAAATGACGTTTTGAGTGCTGTTGAGCGGAATCGTAAATACACTCCGGTGTGTAAGAGCTCTGTGAAAAATGGCATGTTTTTGAAGCGCTAATCATTGTAGCCAATCACAGATATATTCAATGCCCATTGTGGTGTGAGGCGTTTACGATTCCACTCGACAGCACTCAAAGCGTCACATTTTGGTACCGAAGTCTGACTCGGAGGAAGGCCGTGAGGGTTTAGGATGCCTTTTGGGATTTAGATGGATTAAGAGAGTCGAATGATTCGTTCCTGAATGAATCAGCCGTTTGAATGAATCGGTTAAATGACTCACTCATTAACGGTGAACTTGCTGCCACCTACTGGCGGTTTTAATTTCATGTTTAAAGTATCTTTTCATGTTTAAAATCATTTCAAATATCAATATTTAATGTTTTAAACATCGAAACATTATTTATGTATTACTGCAGGTTATTCATTTGTCACCTCTGAGCTCATTAAACAGTGTAAATGATTTAAATCCCCTTCAAATGCAGCTTCTGTGTTTCCTCTTCATTGCAAAGATGAATTTTTTTTATACTTATTTCAAAAATATTTAATTGGTAACAGCCCTATTGTGTATTATTATTAATATTATTATTCTAATTAAATTTATCCACAAGATGATGCATTCATATAATTATCTTTTTTTTAAAGAAATGTATACAGGTAAAATGCCTATAGGTAAAAATCTATTTAAACTATTTTTGAAAAGATGATTTGTCACTGCTGTGAACTGGCCGACCAAAATATCATTAACTTAAGGAGCAAAATATCATCTTTATTATCGTTATCGACAAAACCCCAGAAAATATAGATATAATTTTCCCTCAATATCGCACACCCCTAGAGGCAACCCATATTCATTGACGACTGCTATATAAAGTAATTCAATACACACACACACACACACACACACACACACACACACACACACACACACACACACACAGGGGCTATAATGATACAGCTAAAGAGTGAGATGTGGTAGAATTGTGGTTTTGTTTTTGTGGTTGGGTTGAAAATGGACAAACCCAGAAATTTGGTTGTAAACCACAAGCTTAAAAAATTATTTAAGAAATAATTTACCTGGTTGCCTTAAAGGTGCCCTAGAATGAAAAACTGAATTAACCTTGCCCTGGTGAAATAATAAGAGTTCAGTATATCACATACTGTGAGTGTCAAACACCATTGCCTCCTTCTTCTTATGTAAATCTCATGAATCAAAAACTCAACAGAAAAAAAGTGCTTCTCAACATAAACCCAACCGTGACGCAAGCATTGGGGATCATTTATATGCACGCCTCCAACATTTGCATCTGTCCAACAAGCCGAATCTACTGATGGTAAACTAGACACTCGAAGATAAAGAGCAAATATGGCTCTCATGACACACGGTTGAGGTTTATTATAATCGGATACCACAACAAAACGTTCGCTTGTTTGGCCCATTTCAAGCAAGCTTTGCTCAGCGTCTTAAACTGAAGAAAGGGGCGACTGTATTCCTGCAAGCAGTAAGTAATTTATCCACTTATTGACTGTTTTAACAATTTCTGATTAAATTGAAAGTTTCTTAGAGAGACCGCATCGTCTAGATGACGCAAGATGCTAGTACAGTAACAATAGGAAACTCCAAGTACCATACAAAACTAAATAGTGTGTCTAATGACAAAGGGTAATATTATTACAAAATACAACCGTAGATACATTGCTTAGATCGTTCAATCCTTCCAGCAAACGTCACCTTTTCCACCATATAAGCTAAAACGATTCTTTATCAATCTCTTGATAAAAAGCTTACTTGTTTACTTGTTTATTGGTGTTTTCAGATCATCCGCGAGAGAGAGAGAGAGAGAGAGAGCTTGTGTGCATATGGTTGCCAGATTGGACATGTTTAGGAAAAAACCGGAGTGTATACGGGTTTCTTTACACAGAAAAGCTCTGTTTGGGGATTTAATTACTTAAATCTGGCAACCGCACGAATGCGAGCTCTTTCTCGCGCGCGGATGATCTGAAAACACCAATAAACAGGTAAGCTGCTTTTTATCAATCTCCACTTGAGATGTTCAGCTTAAAGTGTCGTTCAGTCGGTCTGTGTTCTGTCAGGACTCACGAGCCGCTTCACTGAACTGATCTGAGCTGCTGAAATAAGCCAATCAGAGCAGAGCTCAACATTAATATTCATGACTCTTCCAAATAAGGCAAAACAGAGCATTACATCCTAGGGACAGTTTATAGGGTTGTAAATGGACCTGTAAAACTGTATCTGGACAACTTTTGCCCTTAGATAAGCCACACACCCTCTATGCAGATATCAGAGAACAATTTAACATATTGTTTCAAATCATTCGAGGGCACCTTTAATTTTGAGTTCACTGAAATAAAAAATGTTGAGTTAATACAATGAACATTTTTTTGAGAATCGACAACCTTTATTCAAATATTATTAAAAGATTTTGTAAGCATATTGGGTAAATGTGTGTGTTTTATTTGTGATGACGCAGTGAAACATGACAAATAGTGTTATTTTCATGATTTATTACATTTTTTATGTGGTTCAGATACAATAATAATTTGAGTTTCTATTCATGAAACCAATTTCCTTCATTGTATCAACTTTTTAATGCAACCAGGTTACTTACTTTTTTACGTTAAACCAACAATATTTTTTTACAGTGTGGGTTCAAACAACCCAATTTCTGGGTTTGTCCATTTTTTGATGTTTTTAACCCAGCATTTTCTAGAGTGTATGTAATGCATCTGAATTCTCCATCAGCAATGTGATTTTTGTTCTCTAGTCTGGTGCCGATGCACAGAACCTGTTTTTAAAGTTCATGACTAAATCTGAAAGTACATCTGGGCATTTATAATGCCTTTTATCTCACACTGCGGTGTTACGTATCGGAGTGCATGTACTGTAGGTAGGAGGATGGCTGCGTGGGTGATTCCTGTCTTCCTCTGCCTCTAATTTTCTCTTCCTCCTTATCTTCTCTTACAGCACAGAAAACACACACTGACTCGACTGAACTTTTCTTAATCATGATGTCTCTGAGGGGGTCTCATGTTTCTGCCATTACTTTCTGGATTATTAGTCAGCACAGCTAAAGAGCGGCGTCTAACTGAGACTCTCACTAGTCTTCAAGGCGCTCACGCAATTTAAGTTTTAATAGCATTTCTCTACTCGAGTGGGATGGTCCACGGCACCAACATTTAACAGGTTTAACGGTTTGCTATAAATCCCTAACTTTAAGTATGAGGAATAATGATGATGCCTTGGGAAACCACACTAAAATGACTTACTGCACCTTTTTTCTTACGAGCTTATGCACATGATACAGACTGGACCAGTACAGGATGTTGGATATCAGCTGTTAAGTATCCAAAGTTCGTCAGAATTGTAGAGACTTGGTGGTGTGTCTGATTAAAACACTGGAAAAAGTTCTTGTCATTATAGTCTTTATTATGTTCATGATACTTAAATCTTGAACTCCTTAAACAACCCAAAGCACATGGGGATACTGGGAGCAAGTTCACATGACGGATGTTAACAGGACAGGATTATCAGGATGGAATAAACAGGAGGGATAGGATGAATGTGATGGTCTTTAGTCACTACAAACCATACAAAAAGGTGATCAGACTCATACAACCAATTCATAAATAAACAATATATATTCAATCCAAATAATTATTAAACCCAATTAATAAAAGCAAATTCAAATCATACAATTGTCAAACAAACTTACATAACGCATCCTAAGGAAAGGACTCAAAGGACATGGTTGGGTGTCCTTTCAAACACCCACACCTCACCAACGCAAAAGAACAAAAGGAGGAAGTGAGGTCTATTTATAGACCTTGATTGGGGATTATGGGTAATGTAGTACACCATATGATAATGTCAGTTACTTTGTGAAAAAAACATAAGAAAATTAAAGGGGAGAAAAGAATAAAAATGGGTCAATTTACAACAGCCGCCCCCAAATACGGTCATGTATTTGCTATTACTTCATTTCGGATAATGGGATCAATTTAGCAACCGGACGTACATAAGTTTTCCCATTAATAACAATTTCAACTGCTCTAATACGCTTATCCTGACTAGGTAGAAGACGTACTACCCTGCCAATAGGCCATGATGCTCTTGGGAGTTGTGGGTCAATAACTAACACTACAGCAGAGTCAATTAGGTTAGGGTTTTCTCTATTCCATTTTTGACGAAGCTGCTGACCTGGTAGATAGTTGCGAATAAAGGATGCCCAAAACTGATCAACAAGGATCTGACTATGACGCCAAGATCTACGGCCAAGGAGCTTAGTGTTGGCATAAATCACCTGGGGTAGAGAAGAATCTCGCCGCCCCATGAGGAGGAGATTTGGGGTAATAGGATCAAGGTCTGTAATGTTAGAAGAGGTGTAACCAAGTGGTTTCGAATTTAACACTCCTTCAACTTCTGTAAGAACTGTCCGTAGGACTTCCTCTGATACAGTCTGGTTGCCAAGTACCACCCGCAGAGCTGTCTTAACAGAACGGATCTCCCTTTCCCATGATCCCCCAAAATGAGGAGCTTGTGGAGGATTAAACTTGAATTGAATCTGCTGATTTTCCAGTTTGACTTGTAACTCTGAGGTAAGGTTCTGGAAAGCTTCCTTCAACTCTCTTGCAGCTCCACGGAAATTACTTCCTTGATCGCAAAGAATCTCATAAGGCTTACCTCTCCTGGATATAAAACGGCGTAGAGACATTAGAAAGCTGTCCACATCTAACCTGGTTAACAAATCAAGATGTAGGCATCGAGTGGTCTGACACTTGAACAGAATGCCCCACCTTTTCTCTGTTCTCCGACCAATCTTGACATGGAAGGGACCAAAACAGTCCATTCCAGTGGACCAAAAGGGGGGTTTAAACACTCTAAGCTTGGAAAGTGGAAGGTCTGACATTTTGGGGATATATGGCTTAGCTCTCCACTTCCTACATTCCAAACAAGACCACTGATGTTTTTTAATGGCTTGTCTTCCTCTAATTATCCAATAATTGCGCCGAAGTTCTGAGAAAACTCTCTCTGGACCAGGATGGAAAAGTTTCTCGTCATAGTCCTTGATGATTAAACTGGATAATGGATGCATGGAGTCAAGGACGACTGGATGAACCATTCCAGGCTCCAAATCCTCGGCTCGTCTTAGTCTGCCACCCACCACTATAAGTTGCGTTTCTTCTCGAAATTCAGGAGAAAGTGTAAGGAGACGACTTTGATGTTCAATGGGCTTTCCTCTCTTTAAACACTGGTACTCAGAGGGAAAACTTTGTTGCTGGGCTTGCCTTAAGAGTAGAGTTTGGACTGAGGAAGGGTCACAAGATTCTGAGCTATGTCGTCGCAGTAATTCAGTTACGGCAGATGTCAATTCTGCCCATGACTGGAAACAGGACGGGTCTGGGAGTGTAAGATCTTCCAGTTGTGTTAACCCACAAAAGAGTGGTTTGCGAAGTTCCGGATCAGGGCAATCAAGTCTGGACACCAGATTTTGGGGCCACTGATGTGGAGGATATTTCAAGAATGATGGGCCCTGTCTCCATCTATGATCAGATTTTGCTAGCTCAGCAAGTGTTTTGCCTCTAGTTATATCATCTGCTGGATTCTGCCCAGAAGGGATATATCTCCAAGAAGATAGATCAGTCAGTTCCAGGATTTCAGTGACTCGATTGGCTACAAAAACTTTATAACGGCAGGAGAGGGAATGCAGCCAGGACAAGACAGTTGTTGAGTCAGACCATAAAGTAGTATTCATCAAAGGGAGTGTCAGTTCTTTATGCAGCAATTTAGAAAGTTGTGCGCCTGTTAGAGCAGCACAGAGTTCAAGGCGAGGGATGGATATCTGCCTTTTTGGGGCAACTCGAGATCTTGCCATGATGAAGGAAGTAGTTACCTCACCTTTATCCGTTTCCATTCTCAAGTAGGCTACTGAACCATATGCACTCTCTGAGGCATCGCAAAATATATGCAACTCCCTGGATACAATTTGCTCTGAAGGTGAATTTAGATAACAGCGAGGAAGCTGTATCAATGACAGATCAGGGAGTTCAGTTTCCCAAGCCTTCCAGGCTTGTTGAATAGGACTTGGCATAAGAGGGTCATCCCATCCCCGAGATTTCATCCAGCATTGTTGTACGATGACCTTAGCTCTCGTTGTGAATGGTGTAATATACCCTATCGGGTCATATTGACTAGCAAGAACTTTATAGATGTTACGCATAGTTATTTCTTTACACTCCATAGTTCGGGATCGATACCCCAAGGTATCAGAGGGACAGTGCCAGCTCAGACCCAAAGCTCCTTCTTTAGGGTCCAAATGGTCTTGACTGATCCAAAGTTCAGAACTCTCAGATCTGGCTTCAGGAGGAAGATGTCTAACAACATCAGACTTATTACTTGCCCACTGTCTGATTTCGAATCCCCCACTCATCAGTAAAGAACGTATGCGATCAAGATGGTTCTTTGCAGCTTGCACATTTTGGAAACTCTCTAAACAATTATCTACATAGAATGACTGAAGTACGGAATTTGCTGTATCTTCATTTCCTTCTGAATGATCACAGACATGCTTTTGTAAAGCATATATTGCGCAACATGGACTACATACGGTTCCGAACGGCAGAACTTGCCATTCGTAAATGTCAGGTGGATTTGACCGTTGCATATTGCGCCACAGGAAACGTAGGAGAGGACGATCTTCTGGTAATAGCCTAACTTGGTGGAACATAGATTTAATGTCTCCACTAATTGCCACTGGGTACTGGCGGAATCGAAGTAAGACACCAAGTAAGGAGGGGCCCAATGATGGACCAGGAAGAAGCTGGTTGTTTAATGATGTACCTTTGTACGGATAAGAACAATTGAAAACTATTCGTGGTTTCTCATTATGCTCCACAAGATGGTGAGGGATATACCATGATTCAGAAAGCATGTCATGGGAAGGTTCCACTTTGGAAATATAACCAGCCTTCTCCAACTTGGCAATTTCTTGGTCATAGACAGCCACATATCTAGGGTTTTGTTGGAGGCGGCGTTCAATGCCCCTAAGGGAGGACATAACTGCATTGGGGGAAGCTCTTAACTGAATGGCAGAAGCAGCACGCAATAAAGGAGTGGCGTACCTTTGCACACCATCAACCTCAACTCTTTTGGTCTTAGAGGATAACAAGTCCATAGCCTCTTGATCCTGCTTGGACCTAGTAATGACCTTCTCATTCCTAAAAGGGAGAATGTCTAATTGCCATAATTTCTCCACATCATGGCGAAGATCCTCTACAGGGTTAGTAAGGGTAAAAAGGCACTGCATCTCATCACTGTTAGGAAATGGTATTGGGCCTTGCAGTACCCAACCCAATTTAGTATGGATAGCAGCAGGGGAGTTAGGAGGTCCGAAATACACTTGATCAGTTGGGTTTATCAGGTGTGGGTAGTCTGCACCGATAAGGATAAGTGGTTGGACATTAGTGAATGCAGGAAGTGGTAGATCTCGGAGATGTCTAAAGCGTCTCTGCAAAATCTCAACAGGGTACGTCTGTTCTGCCAATCCCAATCTGGCAGCAGAAAAGGCATTGGAAATGGTAAACTTCCTTTCTGGGTGGACAGTTGAGGATATTTCAAAGGTTACAGCAGAGCCTTCGAGTGCAATAGTATCTTGCCGTATAGTGCGAACAATTAGGGATTCAGCTTGCCCCTTGAGGCCCAAATAGTCAGATGCTCGAGGTAGCAACATGGTACGTTCTGATCCGTCGTCAAGGATGGCATATGTTTTCATAGATCGGCCTTTATGATGGATAAGTACCTCAACAACTTTCAACAGCACCTTGCTGGAACCTCCAAGTCGGCTAAGATAGAATGTACCATTATCCTGATCACGGCAGTTAACTCCATGAAGGATACCAAGATGTTGACCTTTACACTGTGGACAAGGTTTTTTGAGGTCACAGTCAACAGCCAGATGGTTAAGCCCACACCTCCAGCATCTTTTATTCTGTCTAATCCATGCACCCTTTTTAGTGTCTTCTAGAGCTTTGAAAGAGGGACACAGGCCAATGAAATGCTCTCTACTGAAACAATATACACATGAGTATTTGGAACTCTGCTCTCCGTCTCTTACAATTTGGAATTGCTTATGTGTGGATCTTAATACAGCAGAACTGCCATTAGCTCCATACAAAACTGTTCGACTATTAGTGTGGGTCTTTGAATGAGGCTTACTTAGGAGTGGGTTTGGGAAGTCGCTAACTTGATCAGCCATTGCTTGACATTCGGCCTCTTCTTGAAGCCAGGCAGAAAAATTAATCAGGTTGTAGCTTTGACCATGTAGGACAGCACGAGCATAGCGGGCAAAGTTGGTCACATTTTCTGTGGGCAGTTTACCAAGTAGTCGCTGTACATGAGAAGCACAGGTAAGTTCAGCTTGGGCATGATCTTGACCCAAAGATTGGAGCATGCCAACCAAAGCTCTGACTTTCAATGCAAAGCTACCAAATGCTCTGCTGTCACCTGGTCTCACCTTAGGAAGAGCTAGAATGGCTTTAATTTCTCTCAAAACTAATTGATGGGGTTGCCCATATTTCTGTTGTAATGCAAAGAGGGCCATACTATATGGTCTAGGATCATTAGCATAAGCCAAAGCTAGATCACGAGCAGGAGGAAATTTTAAATGATCCAACAAGATGTGGTATTTGTAATGTTCTGTCTCATGAGGTGACAACAAATTTGTCAGAGCTAACTGCAACATTGCAAATTCTTGGGGATCATCATTCACCAAAAAGGGAAAAGAAGGTCCCTGAACACGAGAATTAGGATAAGGAGGGACATGGTATGAAGGATAGTATGGCTGGGGATGTTGGTGGGAATGAAAAAATGGGATTGCATTTGCCTGACTAGTAGGAACAATCGGTCGAATAAATGGAGCAGGTTGTTGTACAAGAGGATTCCCTAAATTACCTACAGCCTGAAGATGATGACCTACATTAGCTGAAGATACATGAGGAATTGGCTGAGTCTGAGGAAGTAACTGAGGTGATGTTATCTGTGACGACAACTGCATATGAGCTAAAGGTGGCGAGAAAGAGCTATAAGGCAAGTAAGCACCAGGCTGTGGTGAACCAACTTGTTGTACCAATGTCTGAGGTGCTTGCATTTGAGGGGAATGAGAATTAGAGGGATCATGAACTAAGGGAACTACAGAAGGCTGGATCATAGTACCTGACTGCAAACGTGATACATCATGTGTATGCATATGTTGAGGTGGACTACATAATAATGAGGAAGGTGGGAGGGGCAGAGAGCTAGGTCTACTCAATGGAAGTGGTGAAGGGACAGCTAATGAGTTACGCTCACATGTAGATTTCTGTTCAACATTCTTAATACATGCACACAGTTCCTGAACAATAGGTGGATTATCTAAGCCATTCTCATCATCATCATCATCATCATCGGAAACATCATCAAAAGACTCAGATAGATCAGAACGTTTAGAAGAAACTGCAAACTGTGACATTCTAGACATAAGCTCACCAAGCATACCCTTAAGTCCAAGTATTTCTTGTTTAACGTCCATATTAAGTAACTCAGACTGAGTCTGGTCACATTCAACAGATGAGCAAGGAGCAGGCTTCAAGGAACATGGATTTCCATTATCTGTTTGGTGAGGATCACTTACAACTGTTGTTGATGAAGGGGGAGGAGGAGCACATTCTCGTACTATACAGTCTGCAAAACGGGCAGGAGGTCTTCTCATTCTTACGCTGCGCCGTGCTGCAGGTCTTGCATGGTAATCCATTCCACCAAATCTCTACCTCCGGCTCGAAGGACCATTTGTTGGATATCAGCTGTTAAGTATCCAAAGTTCGTCAGAATTGTAGAGACTTGGTGGTGTGTCTGATTAAAACACTGGAAAAAGTTCTTGTCATTATAGTCTTTATTATGTTCATGATACTTAAATCTTGAACTCCTTAAACAACCCAAAGCACATGGGGATACTGGGAGCAAGTTCACATGACGGATGTTAACAGGACAGGATTATCAGGATGGAATAAACAGGAGGGATAGGATGAATGTGATGGTCTTTAGTCACTACAAACCATACAAAAAGGTGATCAGACTCATACAACCAATTCATAAATAAACAATATATATTCAATCCAAATAATTATTAAACCCAATTAATAAAAGCAAATTCAAATCATACAATTGTCAAACAAACTTACATAACGCATCCTAAGGAAAGGACTCAAAGGACATGGTTGGGTGTCCTTTCAAACACCCACACCTCACCAACGCAAAAGAACAAAAGGAGGAAGTGAGGTCTATTTATAGACCTTGATTGGGGATTATGGGTAATGTAGTACACCATATGATAATGTCAGTTACTTTGTGAAAAAAACATAAGAAAATTAAAGGGGAGAAAAGAATAAAAATGGGTCAATTTACAACACAGGACGCCGAAGGAGCATTGCACTCTTGTCGTATGTGATGGTTTATATTACCACTGGAAAAGAGTCCCAGACAGCCGGTCGCTGTTGAACTCCGATCTGCAATATTTGTTTGCATTTACACTGGAAAAATATATTTAAAAAATGTTACCTGGTTGCCTTAATTTTGAGTTCATTGAAATTAAATATTTGAGTTTATACAATGAACATTTTTTGAGAATCGACAACCTTTATTCAAATATTATTAAAATATTTTGTTAGCATATTGAGTAATTGTGTGTTTAATTTATGACAAATAAATCACATTTTGTCAGTGTGAAACATGCCAAAATGTGCTATTTTCATGATTTATTAGATTTTTTTGTGTGGTTCAGATACAATAATATTTTTAGTTTCCATTTATTAAACTAATTTCCTTCATTGTATCAACTCAAATTTCTAATTTCAATAAACTCAATTTTTAAGGCAACCAGGTTACTTACTTTAAGTTAAACTGACGATATTTTTTTTTCAGTGTACATTTTAGGCCTGATGTTGCGTTCAGTAAAACTTCTATTGGTCATTAAAAACAGTATTTACTTTTTTTGTCCTTATTAAATCAGCACTAGGTAACTTTTCAACCTTCATAATATATTTTTAAGACTCTTGTGATGATACATCGACTTACAATAGGTTGAATGACACGTCTGCCATAGCCTGATGGGGTCTGTATCGTTTTTAATCGTACTTTTAAACTTCGGGTTTCAGGTAGTAACCCGAGAACAAAAAGAACTACAAAATTCGACTGCTTTACGGCATATACGTCACTTCCACCAACACACACACTTCCTTACATTCGGACGTGCCAGCCCAACTTTGTTCGTCGGATAATATAGTCATGTCCGAAGCAGCACAGACAAATAAGAAAGAAAAGGTTTTGCTGGAGGAAAGCAATAAGAGGAAACGAAAAAGTGATGGATTAAAGGCAGGACGAGGATCAACATGTGACCACCGTTTGCTCGTTGGCGTGAGCTGAAGGAGGCGTGCCCGACCGATGCTGTCCTGCTTGTTACGGTGATTACTTAACGCTACCACTCAAACATTGAACTGAAGTATCATATAGATCCTGTCAAACGGTAACCAATAGACTACTATAATGACGCTTGTAAACGTGAGCATCGTGATTATTTGGCGTTTGAAAAAAATAAAACCCATGAAATTATATTCATATGACATGCTGAAACATCTGCCACTGACTGTACCTGATGAAGACATTTCACACACGCCGCCAGAAGAACACCTGCATGTGAACTCCTCCTGCAGTGTTCAGGGGAACTGTTAGTGCTGCACCGACCCGCGGGCCGCTTTAAGTTATTTGGCCCGCGCCGCACCACTGTAAATATTTTTACAACCCGCCGCGCACCCGCGACCATTAAATAGACATACGGGGTCCGTGGGTTATGAGACGACCTGCGCATCACTAGTTCAGGGCTATCAGGGTTGTCATGTCAACAAATGCACGCGCGATGGCATCCCCTGTTGTAGGATGACAGATCTTACGACAGTAGTTGAGGTCATTATTTTTTCCAAACTGTAGGGGGACCCCGAGAGCAAAAGTAGCCAAGTGCTGCTTTAATAGTGCAAAAATGGTGTGTTGTGTGCAAATAAAAAAAAAAACATCCTCACCAATCTACGGAGCCCCGCATGACATGCAAAAAGGTAAAAAGTGCGCACAATTTACCATTTCGTTCCCTCCATTTATAACTCGAGGGAAACGAAATGGTAAATTGTGCCCACGATATAGCCGACTAGTTTTTTTACTGCGTGTCATGTGCGGGGCTCTGTACCAGTCATTGTGCCCCACTTCATCCGATCTGTGATTTGGCAACCCTTTCTTTGTCCATTTGAACAGCTATACATTTTGTAAACACTCCCAACTGCAATAAAATCATAAAACTAGAAGCAGGTTGTTGCAGTTTTATCATTATTTTGTGCTGCTAATCTCGGACTAGCTTTACTAGTTGAGTTATGCTTAAAATGGAAGTCACTCAATTGTCTTGGCTTATTTTATTGTCGATTGGCATCATGAGCGAAATCTTTTTTTGTAATGCTAATTAAATGAAAGTAGTATCAGGGCTGGATCAGTGGAAATAAAGGCAGGTT
The DNA here is from genome assembly GCF_024679245.1 of Pseudorasbora parva. Taxonomy (NCBI): domain Eukaryota; kingdom Metazoa; phylum Chordata; class Actinopteri; order Cypriniformes; family Gobionidae; genus Pseudorasbora; species Pseudorasbora parva. The sequence continues at coordinate 61,515,032 of NC_090172.1, read as the reverse complement.
GTGTAGAAGTGCCATCCGATATGGTGAGAGAGAAAGGGAACGCGAGATGAGAGAACTGTAATTAGAAGCCGAAGGAAGAGGTGGCCCTGACTCGTATGGACGATATCCAAGACTTTGTTAGCACTAGACAGGCAATACGTGACACCTGTCCTGTTCTTCTTCAAGATTTGCTTGTTTTCTTTGTCTCTATGTGTTTTCATGACCCAAACCATTACAAGCTTTGCAGTTTGAGACCTTGCCAACCAAAGCAATTTTTTGCATGATCAACCAATTTCTGTGCTGTGGATTTTGTTGGGGTTTATATTGCTGAAGAGAGAATGCTTCTGGATTTTGTGTTAAACATAAGAGTAATGTTTGTTCGTTCAATACTTTATTTATTAATATACACTGAAAAAAAGGGTGTGTTGGATTTACATGTTTTAATCATGTACATCGGTTCCACATGGATCAATTAAGTTAAACAAACATAATTTGTTCGCATAACTTCAACATCATGGAATTAAATAATTTTTAGTAACCCAATTGAGTAATCTCAAAATAATTTTAAAATAGCTTCCTAACAACAGTGGTGTGCACAGGAGGGCTTGAGACCCTGCCTCTTTAATCAAATTACAAGTTTAGTTAGTTTTTGTATATGTTTGTGGTCACTTGACTGATTTATAAGACTGTAACTAGCTTTTATTTTATCAATCAGCAATAGCATAAAATAAACATGTCAAGTGCTATTAAATGCTCTTTAATATCATGAGCTGTCTCAGTCCACAGCCTAAGCAATCGCTCTGCTCTTCTCCAATATACACTAACCCAGTATAATTAAAATGGCTCTAATTATTCCAACTAAACATTAAACACTATTAAACAATATAAAGTCCTCCCCCCCTTATCTAATTTTGCCCAAAAAAACAACAACAATTTCAAACTTCTCGCCAAGTCCCACGCAAAGCATGCTGGGAACTACACACTCTAAAAAATGCTGGGTTAAAAACAACCCAAGTTGGGTTGAAAATGCACCGACCCAACAATTGGGTTGTTTTAACCCAATGGTTGAGTTGTTCTTACCCAGCAATTGGGTTGTCTTAAGCAACATTTAACCCAACCACTTGGTTAAAACAACTCAACCACTGGGTTAAAACAACTCAACCACTGGGTTAAAACAACTCAACCATTGGGTTAAAACAACTCAACCATTGGGTTAAAACAACTCAACCATTCAGTTAAAACAACTCAACCACTGGGTTAAAACAACTCAACCATTGGGTTAAAACAACTCAACCATTGGGTTAAAACAACTCAACTATTGGGTTAAAACAACTCAACCACTGGGTTAAAACAACTCAACCACTGGGTTAAAACAACTCAACCAGTGGGTTAAAACAACTCAACCACTGGGTTAAAACAACTCAACCACTGGGTTAAAACAACTCAACCACTGGGTTAAAACAACTCAACCATTGGGTTAAAACAACTCAACCACTGGGTTAAAACAACTCAACCACTGGGTTAAAACAACTCAACCATTGGGTTAAAACAACTCGACCACTGGGTTAAAACAACTCGACCACTGGGTTAAAACAACTCGACCACTGGGTTAAAACAACTCGACCACTGGGTTAAAACAACTCAACCACTGGGTTAAAACAACTCAACCACTGGGTTAAAACAACTCAACCACTGGGTTAAAACAACTCAACCACTGGGTTAAAACAACTCAATCATTGGGTTAAAACAACTCAACCACTGGGTTAAAACAACTCAACCACTGGGTTAAAACAACTCAACCACTGGGTTAAAACAACTCAACCACTGGGTTAAAACAACTCAACCACTTGGTTAAAACAACTCAACCACTGGGTTAAAACAACTCAACCACTGGGTTAAAACAACTCAACCACTGGGTTAAAACAACTCAACCATTGGGTTAAAACAACTCAACCACTGGGTTAAAACAACTCAACCACTGGGTTAAAACAACTCAACCACTGGGTTAAAACAACTCAACCATTGGGTTAAAACAACTCAACCATTGGGTTAAAACAACTCAACCACTTGGTTAAAACAACTCAACCACTGGGTTAAAACAACTCAACCACTGGGTTAAAACAACTCAACCACTGGGTTAAAACAACTCAACCATTGGGTTAAAACAACTCAACCATTGGGTTAAAACAACTCAATTGTTGGGTCGGTGCATTTTCAACCCAACTTGGGTTGTTTTTAACCCAGCATTTTTTAGAGTGCAGTTTCAGCAGAAATCATGTTCGAGTACTTGATTGGTTCACATTAACCCCAAATAATGTCATCTAGTAGATTGCACATTTTAGAGAATTACATTCATCGAAAGCAAAGAAATCATGTTTAGAAGAGAAACACAATTGTGTTGCGTAGATCACAAATAATAAGATTAAGTAAATTGGACAATGTGTGTTTTCCTTTTTTTTCAGTGTAGCACCTTACAGACTACCACCGTAGATCCAAAGTGCTGTACATCGCAGTTAAAAAGAAACCAACAATACAACAAGACAAAACACAAAACATCCATGTACTGATGTACTAAAAATGTAGATTAATGGAAGATCTGACATCCAACGGCAGGCTATCCATAATCTCAGACCAGCGACAGAGAAAACACGATCACCTTTCATTTTTAGAGACGTGCACGAGGAACAGTTAAAAGAAACGTGTTTGCTGATCTTAGTCACCTGCACTAAACTCAACTAAATCTTCTGCCGCCATTCCATGCAGTGCTTTAAAAACCTATACTAAAATGTTATACTGTATCCTAAAATGTATTGGTAGCCAGCCTAAAGACACTAATAAGGGAGTAACATGGTCCTTTTTTCACCATTCATCAATAACCTTGCGGCAGCATTTTGTTCAAGCTGCAAGCGTGCAATGTGACACGTCCCAACATAAAGTGTACTACAGTAGTCTAAATGGGAAAAAATATATACTGACTACTTTTTCCAGGTTGCTGGCTGAGAGTATGGGTTTCAGTTTGGCTGTTGCTCTTAAATAAAAGAAGCAATTACGGACACTGAAAAGCCCCATTCGTAGGGGATTCGTATTATCTGGGACCTCTGGTGATTTGTAATAATTGCAGAGAATGTCTGTGATCTTAATCCCGTGCGACTCGGCCATGTCTGTAATTTGTAAAGTAAAAATTCCCCCGCAAATTACCGACCATACTTCACCAAACACCGAGGCCCTGTGATGATAGTAGTCCCGTGCGAATCGACATCTCTGTGATTAGGCGGATCGTAGGCTATATCATTTTTGCACGTTTTTTTTTCCTGTGCGCATTTCTATCTTGATCTTTCACGAAGAATGAGGCTGCATTCATGCGCACCGTTATGAATTCCCGTGTGGCCGCACGGATTATACTTTCACTTTAGAGTGAGTATCAATTTGGGAGTAATCTGATTGAATGGTGTGTTTAATATTAACATCAATACTGTTCTTAATGATAAATATAACAGAACAGTACAATGACAAGATCGTTTAAAGCTCCACTGTGTGATATTTTCCCCCATCTAGCGGTGTAAAGGTATATGACCATCCAGTGAATAATAGTTTCTGTTCCTCTCAATTCTGATTTCGTTTTAACTTTAACGTTTTAGTCCAAGATTAACACGGCAATCCCCCTCTTCACATTCGACACGGTGCCATCGAGTGTTAAACGTGAAAGGCGAAGCTTGAATTTACGGGTATGTCCCTCTTTGGCTAATGTACTTTCAAATTGTTTATTTATTACTATAAAATAATCAAAACGATATCGATGCCTGCTTATGATTTCATACTGCTATATCTATAATAAAGTCTTGACATGATATCCGGGAGAAGTCAGTAAATTTGAGTAAAATCACAGGCTTTGCTTATCCCGTGCGAATGCGCCATGCAAAACTCAGATGTGGGGGAGTCATTTCTAAATCACAGAGGTCCCCAGATAATCCTAATGCCGTGCTAATAGTGCTTTTATCTGCCGATCAAAATGTACACTATTGTAATTTTCCCATTCTTCTCTTTTGCAGTGAAAGAACCTGGAGATGTCTCAGAAGAAGATATTCCTAGTGTTGATTGCACTCAGTACTGTCAGCTTGCTTCTGCACCATGGGGGTCACTTGAACTTGTAAGAGCGTTTGAAGAGCACCTTATCGCATATAGTCCCTGTTTACAGCTGGTGTTAAGATGCATTTGGGTCGATTGTATCACAAGTAGAGGAGGGCGAAACATACCCGTTTACACCTGGTGTTTTAATCCGTTTCTTTTGTCTGCTTTCAACCACTTCTGTCCTGATTTCTTTAGAGGGGATGGTACATGTATGGGTTTTTCAGATCTTTCAATCTAACGGGCAAAGTAAACTAGCACAATTTACATTTGAAAGCACCCGGAGACGACGGAAAAACACACACTGAGAGCATCGGCTTTAGTTTCTGCTCTGACAGACTCAAGAACAGCTGTGAGTGTGTGTTAGAAATCAGGAATGGTGAGAACATTGAGCTTGAGACGTTTTTAATCTTCAAACCAAACTTGGGTCTTCAGCCGACAGAGTTTAAATCCCGTCTGGCTAGCGCGCTTCCCATAAAGGAACACTGCAATTTTTTTTTTAAATAGGCTTATTTTCCAAGTCCCTTAGAGTTGAAGAGTTGAGTTTTACCGTTTTTGAATCCATTCAGCCGATCTCTGTATCTGGCGGTAGCACTTTTAGCATAGCTTAGCATACATAATTGAATCAGATTAGACCATTAGCATCACACTAAAAAAAAATGACTAAAGACTTTCAATATTTTTCCTATTTAAAACTTGACTCTTCTGTAGTTATAGCATGTACTAAGACCAACAGAAAACGAAAAGTTGCGGTGTAATATCTGCCGCTGCACCCATGGGACGGCAGCAAAGTTACCTGATTATTACGCAGGAACGAGAGAATAGTCCCTAACCATATTGGTCTAAAAAAATCACAACTTTTCTTTTTCTGTTGGTCTTAGTACACAATGAAACTACAAAAGAGTCACATTTTAAATAGGAAAAATATAATCTTTGAAAAAATAGTCATGGGTTATTTTTGAGCGCGATGCTAATGGTCTAATCTGATTCAATGATGTATGCTAAGCTATGCTAAAAGTGCTACCGCCAGATACAGAGATCGGCTGAATGGATTCAAAAACGGTAAAACTCAACTGTTTAACTCTAAGGGACTTGGAAAATGAGCCTATTTTCAAAAAAGTGTTCCCATAATGAAATCCGCTCTGAAAGGAGTCCGGTCGAATGTGTTTTTGACTACCTCTGGAAGTGGTCAAAATTGGACAAGCTAAAAACGTTTTAGACCCCGTTTACACCTGTATTAAGAATCGCCCCCTTGTGATCCAAAATGCATCTTAATACCAGGTGTAAGTAAATTTGACCCATTTCTAAATAGTTTTGGTCACAGTGCACACATGACATGTTTACTTCTTGTTCAAGGTATCATAGAAGCACTAATTCAAATTGACTATTTCGGTCCATGATGTCGGACTGAGCAATTCAAGTCACATTTGTTTTTTTGTCCATTAATTTGCTTTCTGCTTTACCTTGCTGGTTTAGTTGCTTGGCCAACTGGTCTCCCAACTTGACCAGTTGACAAGTGCCCAAAATACCATTAAAACAAGCAAACCTGACCCAGAAGAGAGTAGCCAGCTAAAACCAATAAACACCTTAAGCTTAAAGGAATATTTCCCCCAAAAAATTAAAATTAGCCTATGATTTACTCACCCTCAAGTCATCCTAGGTGTTTATGACATTCTTCTTTCAGACGAATAAATGTTGAGTTATATTAAAAATGTCCTCTTCCAAGCTTTATTATGGCAGGGATTGTTGCTCCATAAAAATACATCTGTCCGTCAAATAACGTGCTCCATACGGCTCCGGGAGGTTAATAAAGGCCTTCTGAAGCAAATCATTGCATTTGTGTAAGAAAAATATCCATATTTAACTTTTTGAATAAACTTTTTGGACTTCAAAAACAGAATAACAATCCCTGACGTAAAAAGCTTGGATTAGCTAGGACTTTTTTAATATAACTCATCATTTTTTCGTCTGGAAGAAGATTGTCATATACAAATAGGATGACTTGAGGGTGAGTAAATCATGGGCTAATTTTCATTTTTGGGTGAACTATCCCTTTAAGGGTGGCTTAAAGATGGTTTATTCAGCAGATTTTGTGCATTTTTACATTTTTCTAATCTGTTTATTTTCAACGCTGAGGGCATTAATTCTCCCTTTTCTTTTTGCAGGACGTTGGAGGCGTTTTGGTTGGGCTGTCCATCCTCTACGATCTCCTCCAGCCAGGGCAGCAATGGACCCGCTAAACACACCAGTGTAGCCTTCTTGAAGACTCATAAAACCGCCAGCTCCACTGTGCAAAACATCCTCTTCCGCTTCGCAGAACGCAACAACCTCACTGTGGCTTTGCCCATTACCACCTGTGACCACCAGTTCTGCTACCCTCGGCCTTTCAGTGCCCATTTTGTTCACCCGCACACCACGCCACCGGATATAATCACTAACCATTTACGGTTCAGTCGGGCTGAGCTACGACGCCTCATGCCCAACAACACTATGTACATCACTATACTGCGGGAACCGGGAGCGATGTTTGAGTCTCTTTTTACCTACTTCAATCAGTACTGTCTTAGCTTTAAACGTGTCCCAAATGGCTCCTTGGAGACTTTTCTGGACCACCCGTGGAGCTACTACCGTCCAGAAGAGAAGGATTCGATGTATGCGAGAAATACGTTGACTTTCGATTTAGGCGGGGATAAGGACCGGCCATCTTCGGAAGCGCCGGGGTACGCAAAGCGATTCGCTGCGGAGGTGGAGCGGGTGTTCTCGTTGGTTATGATCGCGGAGTATTTTGATGAATCGTTGGTGCTGTTACGCCGTTTGTTGTCTTGGGATCTGGATGACGTCCTGTATGTCAGTCTCAACATGCGCACACCTGACTCCAAGAGCAGCCTTTCAAGCGAAAATACTGCTAAAATCAGAGCCTGGAACGCAATAGATTCTGTACTGTACGATTACTTTAATGCGTCGCTGTGGCGGCAGCTGAGAGCTTTGGGACTAGCGTGTGTTGAGCGAGAAGTCCAGCTTTTGCGACAGTCTCGTGACCGACTTGTCCGTAGTTGCTTCGGGGGAAACTTGCCACCTCTTCGCTCGGCTGCACAGATCACAAATAAGGAGTTACGGCCTTGGCAGCCAAGTGCCAAAGTGGCAATCGTTGGGTACGATTTACCAGTTAACGCGACACAAAAAGGCCACAGCCCTCCACGAGACGAGTGTCTGAAGATGATAATGCCAGAAGTGCAGTACACACGGCTGTTATTACGCTCAGAGTCTCTACATTATCGAAAGCGGTTTCCGTTACGTAGCTCGCAGCAGACTTCACGATCCGTGGGACAATTTCGAGCACACAGAGAGTCCCCAGCTCCGAGTTTAATCCCACGACCATCAGATACTGTGGCTCGGAGCACCAAAGGAGCACTACGGCTTTCCCAATGACCAGTGTGAAAGGATGGTCAAACTTTGTTCCATTTTTTTCCCCCATTCCTTGATTGGGATTGCAGCTAAAAGAGTTGTTGGAATTACTTGAAAAATTGAGGCCATACCTCATTTTTATTGGACGTGAGCACAACCAAATGTACGCTCACAACTCTCGTTCTATAAGTTAGAAACACCATTGTGTTGTAAAGAATAAAATGTAATGTACAAAAGTGAAGGAAAATGATATATTGAAGTCTAAAAGCCTGACATCTGGAATGTCTCAATCTCTCAAGGACTATCTCTCCATATATACCATCACTCACTGTTTGTTTTTAAGCAATCAGCTTCAGATGGTACTTGGTTTAATATGAATTCTAGTTTATTAATGCTATGGTCATAGCTGGTGTAGATGGTTGATCAGCGGTGTTACCAGCTGGTGCTGCTTAGGTTGGCCTGGTAGATCATCTTGGTCAAAATTGGTTAGGACTGGTAGACCACCTTGATAGACACCCGGCAACTAACCTGCAACCAGCAACAAACCAGCTTGGCATGACCTTGAATTTCCAGGGGTCTCAGAATATAATCTTTACTGTATTGGAGTTAAGACATTTGAGTTGAGCGTTAAGTGTGAACATGCTTCTCAACATAATGACAGCTGCTCCTGAGCCACAAATCGCCATAACCGACTCTTCAGTTGTGGTCAAAACACGTGTTGATGACGATGCGAACTTCTCAAAGGGATATTTAAATATTTCATATTTAGCCTCTCTTAGGGCAATGCTTGGGTAACACAGCCCATTTTTACGAGGTCACTACAGCCTTGACTAGCTGGAATCGAATTCATCTACATGGACACCATCAAGGTCAGTGACTAAAAAATCGCTACATGTTCTTAGCCAGAGAGAGAGCAGTGTGTTAGTTCAATCCTTGTGTGTTTTTCAGGATAACGTTTATACTGCAGTGCACTTGCAAATGCGTAACATGTATGTAATCAAATTAGAGTAGGAAATAGAGCTCCAAGTTGTCAGTTTAACACCTACTCTACACAGGCAAGTACACTTCTTGCTAAGTGAGCTTTATTTACCAGATTGCCGGGGTTCACATACTTGAGTAGAGTGTGTTCATGCCTAACTTTTCCTTTTTGGATCTTCCCTTAAAGGCACTGTGATGTAGAGTGGCGACGAAATGGCGGTCACCGATTAAATGGTGCCAGTGGAATGTAAAAACATAGTCCGTTGACTGTCTTTGTACTTAAAACAACACTGCATCACTTTCATTCAGGCCAGTGTTTCTCAACTGGTTTGCTTTTGCAACACTGGAGTGACCTTTGAAATAAACTTGCACCAAATTACTGTGGAGTCTGACCGGTTGCATCAAACCAGTTGGGGACCATTGGTTTCGGCCAGTTTCCCAATCCTGTTCCTGGAGGCACTCCAACACCTTTTTTGAGCTCTTCCTTATCAAGCACACCTAAATCAACTCATCAGCTAATTAGCAGACACTCCGAAAGCCCTGAAATGAATGGGTCAGATAAGGGAGGCATCCCAAATGTTGGGGTGCCTCCAGGAACAGGGTAGGGAAATGGTTTAGGCAACCAAATAGAAACTGAATACCTCTAAAAGGACAGCCTCTTACAGAACGTTGTTTCTAATATTGGTTTATTTGCCATTCAAAGCCTTTGCTGCAAGGTTTGTTCAGTAGAAACATGTTTTAATGAAGATAATTTGCTGCTCTCGCTCAAACTTTCCCGCAGTAAGAATTCCCTTGGTTCCTGGAGTGAGGTTTGCATTTACTTTTTGGTGAAATCTCGCTCTTATTTTACGTACTGTATTTTTTTTTTTTTTAGAAAATAGTATTTGGAGCAATATAGCAATGGCATGTATGCCATAACTTTAAGTATACTTGTCAAATGGAGGCATATAAATTTAAAACATAATAAGCGTGTTGAAACAATTATCCACACATAAACCAGCTCCTGTTTTTAGGAGTCCTAGTTGATACTTAAAGAGATTAATGTGGGCTGTGGGATTGGTAGATCACAAACACCAACAGTCACATTTCTTCTCGTTTCAAAATTAGAAATACCTCAGATGATAAATGAATACTGCTGTTAGTGGAAGCATCTCAGTCCTCAAGGACTGTCAAGACATCATTAGAGATATAGAAAGTACTCTTTGTATATAATGTACTTTTCTATTGTAAACAAACAACACCATTTGTTCTCAACGCGCAACTCATTCGTCATTCTTGTTTGGGTTAGAAAACCTCTCGGTAGATAACACTGGAGACACTTCATTGGTCTTTTGTCATCTCTGATGTATTGTAAGAGAAATTAGAAATAAAGCATGGAGTGATTTTACCACAATGTACTGTATACAAAGAACCTGTGACCTTTTCATGAAGACGTCAAAAGTGGTTTTCATGCTTTTTTTTGTGCTGGGTGGTAAGATGACAATAGATGCTGTTCTGTCAAAATCATTCTTTCATACTCTATTTATTTAACTGCAACATTTTCAATGACTTTTTAGGGGCTTTAAATAAGATGCTTCTGACAATCAGAGGTTTGCTTCTGAAGCTGTGTAATGAAAGATGTGAAAACATTGACCATTAAAGCTGGAAAAACAACATCCTTCAGACTCATGTGCTTCAATCGACTATTTTCTATCTTTCTGTCTCTTAATATTAACAAAAGACTTCCTATTGAGCATGAAGGGAAAGGGTGCTGTGAAATATCAGCTGGCCTACGCTATACATTTTCCAATTCATCAAGTGGAGCAAGTGTGAGATTATTCTCAACCACAATAAATGTGCTTGACTTGACCTTTCATTGAGTAAATAGAAAAATAATTCAATACTTATTTTAATTTTACGCATTTTATCTTAATTTTATGCATGATATATACACATGCATATAATAATAAAAGCTTGGCTGAAGAAGATAATTCACCTCAGGATGTTAGATAAATTACAGTCTTGGTTATATTATACACACAAGTGCATCTGATGAATTACCAGAAAGTCAAGTACTCTTGGAGAATTTATAATATTTTATAATTCATCTAAATATGATGATTATTTTTTTATTATCTAAAGAACTATTTAAGAACGTTTTGTGCAATGCCAGTAACGAACTTATTATTTTTCTGATCTCCCTTCATAAAATGTAAAATATAGCTTCTAGTCTCATGGTAAACATGTTCTCTGTGGATGTTAGTAACTTGCTGACTGTAATGAAAGCAAGCATAATCCTGGTCAAGTCAAACAGACAGAGGCAGATATAGGCCTACACACACACACACACTGCTCTGCTCCTGTAGCGTTATGATGCATCAGCGGTGTTGTGTGTGTGTGTTTGCTGCCATTCTGTAGGCAGCTTCACCTGTGGCTTTACTCTCTCTCTCTCTCTCTCTCTCTCTCTCTCTCTCTCTCTCTCTCTCTCTCTCTCTCTCTCTCTCTCTCTCTCTCTCTCTCTCTCTCTCTCTCTCTCTCTCTCTCTCTCTCTCTCTCTCTCTCTCTCTCTCTGTGTGTGCGCGCGCGCTTCATACAGGAGAAAAAGGAAATATACATGAGACAGAAATAACATGGGTGATGACAACAGGTGACAGTTGTGTCCCTCATGTATGTGTAACATATAAAAAAAAAAAAGCTTAAACAATGAAACTTATTTTACAATGTTAATATAAGGGTGGTCAGTAAATCACATCAAGGCAGTTTCACACTGGACGCGATTTTGACGTGAATTCGCGCGATGGTTTTATTTTTTGATCAGCTGTTTTTGTAATGAGCGCTTCCACGCCGAACGCGAATGTGCTGAGGCGAAAAAACGACATTTATTTTTTTCGTTTCGTTTCGATGTTGATGTGGAATTTTTTTTAATTATTTTTTTACTCTAACGGCGACAAAAACGGATTCAACTGATCGCATAAAAGGAAACAAAGGTGACGAAGTGTCCAGTTTATGTCACAAGCTATTCAATCAACATTAACCTTTGCCAGGCATGCCATTTCTCATGAGATTTTTTTCCCTAAACATTGTGTCCGCGATTATGGAAAGTGAACGTGTTGCCACCAGTAGGCTACGTCTGTGGCACTGAAATGTTTACATTGTGACTCTGGAAGCATCTGCTCAGATCGATCGGTTCCCTGAAGTGCGCGGTTTGTCTCGTCAGATGCGCTGCCGCTGGAGGAGATCCTCAAATTGTCCCACAGACTTAAGTAAGTGCGGAACCGGCCATTATAAAGTTTTAGCTCCTGTACAAGATTAGCACACTTCTTCTCGGGCCTTTAAATAAAATGAAACGCTCGTCTTCACTGAATGATGAAGTGCCCGTCTCAGCTGTCCCCGCGAAAGTTTTGTAATGTTGGAGCTCTGAAACGTCGCAAATTCGTGTCGCGGCTGATGAGATATATTCGCATGCGAAATATTCGCTTATTCGTTTCGCTTTTTCGTTGCGCGTCCGGTCTGAAAGGGCCTTACAGCTCCATGTATCACTCCGCCAAATGATTTCACTTATTTCAAAGGTCCTCAGCCGCCAACAGCAAAAGAACCAAAACCCACAGCGACACTGACCAAGCAAGTCAAACTATCCGTCTCCATTGACTTTTGTGTGAAGTGGCCTCCTTATCATTTCTGACATATAACGAAAAACAGAATAATGTCTAAAGGCTGATATGTGACAAGGTGTACAGAAAACAAGCTACTAAATCTAGAACCAAAAACCCATACGTTTTTTTAAACTGTCGACTTAAAAAAACAAGCGTTTAAGGACACAAACGTGGATAGAGGCAATTGAGACAGAACGTGACGTGTTATATTACACTGAGAACTACTCAGTGGGGAACATAGTCAGTGACAGGAAATATTCATTTAAAAACTGACTTTTGGATTTTGACTAAATGTTTACTGCACATGTAGGCATACTGTGACAGCTTCACGTCTTATTGCCTATATCCGCTTTTGACTCCTTAAACGGTTATTTTTTGGGTCAAAAGCTTACATAAACATAGTTCACGAGTTCACACTTACATCAATTAAATAGAGTAAAGATTATGTGTGTTTGGCGTGCTGTCCGGGGAGGGCTCCGGGCTCGGAAATTGTGCCTGAACCCAGAGTATCCCCCCATCCATCGTGAAAGTACAGTAGCCAAAGAGGGACATACCCGTAAATTCAAGCTTTGCCTTTCGCGTTTAACACTCGATGGCACCGTGTCGAATGTGAAGAGGGGGATTGCCGTGTTAATCTTGGACTAATCGGCCACCGTAGGAGTTAAAACGAAATCAGAATTGAGAGGAACAGAAACTAATATTCACTGGATGGTAATTTACCTTTTCACCGCTAGATGGGGGAAAATATCACACAGTGGAGCTTTAAACACATAATTTGTCTGATATAATATTTAAAATCTTGCATGACTTGAATTTAACAAATTGTAAAATGCACAAGTTTCATAGATTAACCAGTGAGAGGAAAAAAACGAGCAGAATAATGCAGAGATGGAGATGTGTGTGTGGGAGAGAGAGAGCAAGCGAGCGAGAGTGGGCGCAGACGACCCTTCAGAGGAAAAAACAGATGAGTAGATAAAAACAGGGAGGCAGAGGAAGGATGATGGGAGATTTTAACACTAAGCAGTAAAGATTTAAAGCCCTTCAGTGCCTCCCTCCACACACACACACACACATTGGCAGTTTAGTCTCTGGAACGGTCCACGACACACAGCTGATCTTTCAGCAACAGACTAAATATTTATGATGCTGTGAGGTGAATTATTTAAGACTCTTCCAAACCCTGCAGCCAATAGAGACCAACTCATGACTCGAGAATCAGCGAGACCAACGGCCCGAGGACTGTACTGTGTGTGTGTGTGTGTTTCCTTTAGTAAACTGTTTCTTTGAGGAAAACAGATTACAAAAATGTGTTATATGTGTTGTTTTTAATAAGACAAACCATGTGCAAACTCATCATTCAACACCATTGTTGAGTATTTTCTGTTTAAAACTGCAGTAATCCAAAGACCGGTTTGAGATCGCTGGTGTTCCTTAAACGTCACAAACTACCTTGTAACCAATCACGTCCCGAGGGGGGCGGGCTTTAGCATATCATTAACTATTCTCTAATGCAGGGGAGTCTCAAGAGGTTATCCTTCTGTTAAAATTAGGGTATAGCTTTACCAATATAGCGGATGAATTATGTAAATGATGTATATTACGATGTTATGATGAACTATGCCTTTCTTTATTGACAGTCTACATGTTATTCAAAGCGTTTCTAAGGATATTAAATAGATATTGAAGCCCGACTGAGATGGTTTGTGTAACATTAGCAACACATTATTAGCTGCAGTCAAGCAAAAGGATAATCGTTACCGACGTTGTAAAGACTAAAGAGCGATAGCATCGTGCAGCGTTTACCTCAGGAAGTTGGCAGACTGTTTTTCGGAGCTTGTGCAAGTGAGTGGGGGCGGGGCTAATTTGCATATTCATGAATCTGCGTTATACTAAATAATCGGTTTTCAATCTTTTAGGGCCCTATTTTAACGATCTGAGCATATGGTCTGAAGCGCATGGCGCAGGTGCATTTAGGGTTTGTCCGAACCAACTTTTGCTAGTTTAACGATGGAAAACATGGTCTGCGCACCAGGCAGCTAAACATTTTTATCATGTATAAAGACACAATTTATACTGTCAAATATTATTTTGAAAATATTTAATGTTTTTTTTTGTATAAGTTAAGTTTATTAGTGTATATACACTGCACTGTAAAAAATTATTTCGAAAAAAAGTAACCTGGTTGTCTTAAAATTTTGAGTTCATTGAAATAAAAATGTTGAGTTAATACAATGAACATTTTTTGAGCTTCGACAACTTTTATTCAAATATTATTAAAAGATTTTGTAAGCATATTGGGTAGTTGTGTGTTTTATATGTGATGCAGTGAAACATGACAAATAGTGTTATTTTCATGATTTATCACATTTTAATGTGGTTCAGATACAATGAGTTTCTATTTATTAAACCAATTTTCTTAATTGTATCAACAATTTTTTTTAAGTTAACCAGGTTACTTACTTATTTAAGTTAAACCAGCAAATTAAAATTTTTTTTTTACAGTGTGTGTATTATTTATTTGTTTGTTTTAATGTAATATGTTATGCATTTAATTTAAATTATTTTTTATTGTATTATTTTTTATCAACGTCATTTATTAATTATTTATATCTATTCATCTTTTTTTATAAAAAAAAATATTTCTCATGTTTTATTACATTTTACATTTTTCTCTGAAAACCCCTAAATGAAGCAGTAGAGTTGCATTTTAAGGCACAAATATATATATATTTTTAAACATGTCCTTTTGGTGATCAAAGATGGGATTAAATGATCGACTACAGGGGGACTTTAAACAGTAAATGTGTTACTGAAAATGCAGAAAGGTTACTGTGAATGTTAAGTTCGGAATTAGAGACGTAAAATCATTAAGAAACTCTTTCTAGCGACAAAAGTCAATGGGAAGTCCTGACTGTGATGGATGTGTGTGTGGGCATGTTTTTGTGAAATATGAGGACAAGTGTGTATAATGTCATGGGTATGACACCGGTATTACAGGAGAGAGTGAAATATGAGGACATTACCCATGTCCCCACTTTTCAAAAGGCTTATAAATCACACAGGAGGAGTTTTTTTGAGAAAGTAAAAATGCAGAATGTTTCCTGTGATGGGTAGGTTTAGGGGCAGTGTGTGTGTGTGTGTGTGTGTGTGGGCTGGTAATCCCTATGTTATGGGGACAAAATGTCTCCACAAAGATGGCAATATCCGAAATCCTTGTGGGGACATTTTTGGTCCCCATGAGGAAAACATCTTATAAATCACAGGATGAGTTTTTTTTAGAAAGTAAAAATGCAGAATGTTTCCTGTGATGGGTAGGTTTAGGGGCTGTGTGTGTGTGTGTGTGTGTGTGTGTGTGTGTGTGTGTGTGTGTGTATACGCACAGATTGCAGGGCCGCTTAGAGCAAAGACATAACAGCTTGCAAGGTGTTGCTCTGTCGCAGCCATCTTAAGACTTCTTTATCCCCGCTACGCATCGTAAGATTTCGGGCTATCCCAGACCAAAGATGACCAATCGTGGTGATTTCTGAGGTCAAGGCTCCCGATAGGTGCAGTGAGAGCGGTTCGAAGATGGCCCTTATCACAGTCTAAAGAAGATTTAAGAAATCACTCCTTTTATTTAGCAAGGAGATGGACAGATAGAGAAGCCTGCCACTTCATTTGGTTGTAAAGCACATCGACCGCCTGGAGATTAATGCCATCGCCGAGCCACCGAGAGACTCGTACGCCAACAGGAACACGCTTTTGCTCTTTACTAAAGAGCCGCGGCTCGATATTAGCAGACGGGTGAGAGTGCCTCCGGTTACACCGAGCGAGAGAAAGCAGATGTGCCATCATTAAACATCAATACTGTATCGCCTATATGGGGCCCTTGGGGGTCCGTTTCCAATCTATAGCTCTCGCTCTCCCCCCCGTCTGTGTGTCTCTGAAAGCCCCTGTAACTCAAGCCCTAAATAAAGGCGCATGGATATTAGGTAATCCGAGTTGTTTTCCCTCGATCTGAGATTTGTGGAACGGGGGCAGCTGATGTTTTTGTGCATGTGCAAATGTGCAATACGACCCCCCCTTCAGGCTTCGGATTTTAAAGACCTGCAATCGAGTCTGAAATCAAGCCCATTCTGCATGGGGCCTCCGAGAGAGCGACAGCGCTCAGAATTGGATTACAGTGTGTGAATGGGTCTGTTCCCCTTGGATGGGTTCTCCGCAGAACCCCCCTACTGTCCCGCCACCGCCCTGCCTCCCAAACGCCTCATTAATGGTTAATCTATGCATGGGAACCGCAGAACCGCTTGAGGTTTTATCATTTGGCTTTTAGAATAAATGTAAAGGCTCTTCATAAAGGGTTAGTTCACCCAAAAATGAGATGTATGTCATTAACCCCTCCCCCTAATGTCGTTCCTCACCCGTAAGACCTCCGTTCATCTTCACACACAGTTTAAGATATTTTATATTTAGTCTGAGAGCGTATGCAAGTGTATGCACACTATACTGTCCATGTCCAGAAAGGGAATAAAAACATCATCACAGTAGTCCATATGGGACATCAGTTAGTTCATTAGAGTCTCTTGAAGCAGCGAAAATACATTTGGGTCCAAAAATATCAAAAACTACGACTTTATTCAGCATTGTCTTCTCTTCAGCATTTGAACACAGAAACTACCCAAACACTGGGTTGTTACGTCTGACCCAGGAACTGAGTAACACAAAAACTACCCAAACACTGGGTTGTTACGTCTGACCCGGGATCTGAGTAACACAAAAAATACCCAAACACTGGGTTGTTACGCCTGACCCGGGATCTGAGTTACACAGAAACTACCCAAACACTGGGTTGTTACGTCTGACCCGGGATCTGAGTAACACAAAAACTACCCAAACACTGGGTTGTTACGTCTGACCCAGGATCTGAGTAACACAAAAACTACCCAAACACTGGGTTGTTATGTCTGACCCAGGATCTGAGTAACACAAAAAATACCCAAACACTGGGTTGTTACGTCTGACCCAGGATCTGAGTAACACAAAAACTACCCAAACACTGGGTTGTTACGTCTGACCCAGGATCTGGGTTACACAGAAACTACCCAAACACTGGGTTGTTATGTCTGACCCAGGATCTGAGTAACACAAAAACTACCCAAACACTGGGTTATTACGCCTGACCCGGGATCTGAGTAACACAAAAACTACCCAAACACTGGGTTGTTACGTCTGACCCAGGATCTGAGTAACACAAAAACTACCCAAACACTGGGTTGTTACGTCTGACCCAGGATCTGAGTAACACAAAAACTACCCAAACACTGGGTTGTTACGTCTGACCCAGGATCTGAGTAACACAGAAACTACCCAAACACTGGGTTGTTACGTCTGACCCAGGATCTGAGTAACACAAAAACTACCCAAACACTGGGTTGTTACGTCTGACCCAGGATCTGAATAACACAAAAACTACCCAAACACTGTGTTGTTACGCCTGACCCGGGATCTGAGTAACACAAAAACTACCCAAACACTGGGTTGTTACGTCTGACCCAGGATCTGAATAACACAAAAACTACCCAAACACTGGGTTGTTACGTCTGACCCAGGATCTGAGTAACACAAAAACTACCCAAACACTGGGTTGTTACGTCTGACCCGGGATCTGAGTAACACAAAAACTACCCAAACACTGGGTTGTTACGCCTGACCCGGGATCTGAGTAACACAAAAACTACCCAAACACTGGGTTGTTACGCCTGACCCGGGATCTGAGTAACACAAAAACTACCCAAACACTGGGTTGTTACGTCTGACCCGGGATCTGAGTAACACAAAAACTACCCAAACACTGGGTTGTTACGTCTGACCCAGGATCTGAGTAACACAAAAACTACCCAAACACTGGGTTGTTACGTCTGACCCAGGATCTGGGTTACACAGAAACTACCCAAACACTGGGTTGTTATGTCTGACCCAGGATCTGAGTAACACAAAAACTACCCAAACACTGGGTTGTTACGCCTGACCCGGGATCTGAGTAACACAAAAACTACCCAAACACTGGGTTGTTACGTCTGACCCAGGATCTGAGTAACACAAAAACAACCCAAACACTGGGTTGTTACGTCTGACCCAGGATCTGAGTAACACAAAAACTACCCAAACACTGGGTTGTTACGTCTGACCCAGGATCTGAGTAACACAGAAACTACCCAAACACTGGGTTGTTACGTCTGACCCAGGATCTGAGTAACACAAAAACTACCCAAACACTGGGTTGTTACGTCTGACCCAGGATCTGAATAACACAAAAACTACCCAAACACTGTGTTGTTACGCCTGACCCGGGATCTGAGTAACACAAAAACTACCCAAACACTGGGTTGTTACGTCTGACCCAGGATCTGAATAACACAAAAACTACCCAAACACTGGGTTGTTACGTCTGACCCAGGATCTGAGTAACACAAAAACTACCCAAACACTGGGTTGTTACGTCTGACCCAGGATCTGAGTAACACAAAAACTACCCAAACACTGGGTTGTTACGCCTGACCCGGGATCTGAGTAACACAAAAAATACCCAAACACTGGGTTGTTACGCCTGACCCGGGATCTGAGTAACACAAAAACTACCCAAACACTGGGTTGTTACGTCTGACCCGGGATCTGAGTAACACAAAAACTACCCAAACACTGGGTTGTTACGTCTGACCCAGGATCTGAGTAACACAAAAACTACCCAAACACTGGGTTGTTACGTCTGACCCAGGATCTGAGTAACACAAAAACTACCCAAACACTGGGTTGTTACGTCTGACCCAGGATCTGAGTAACACAAAAACTACCCAAACACTGGGTTGTTACGTCTGACCCAGGATCTGGGTTACACAGAAACTACCCAAACACTGGGTTGTTATGTCTGACCCAGGATCTGAGTAACACAAAAACTACCCAAACACTGGGTTGTTACGTCTGACCCAGGATCTGAGTAACACAGAAACTACCCAAACACTGGGTTGTTACGTCTGACCCAGGATCTGAGTAACACAAAAACTACCCAAACACTGGGTTGTTACGTCTGACCCAGGATCTGAGTAACACAGAAACTACCCAAACACTGGGTTGTTACGTCTGACCCAGGATCTGAGTAACACAAAAACTACCCAAACACTGGGTTGTTACGTCTGACCCAGGATCTGAATAACACAAAAACTACCCAAACACTGTGTTGTTACGCCTGACCCGGGATCTGAGTAACACAAAAACTACCCAAACACTGGGTTGTTACGTCTGACCCGGGATCTGAATAACACAAAAACTACCCAAACACTGGGTTGTCACGTCTGACCCAGGATCTGAGTAACACAAAAACTACCCAAACACTGGGTTGTTACGCCTGACCCGGGATCTGAGTAACACAAAAACTACCCAAACACTGGGTTGTTACGTCTGACCCGGGATCTGAATAACACAAAAACTACCCAAACACTGGGTTGTTACGTCTGACCCAGGATCTGAGTAACACAAAAACTACCCAAACACTGGGTTGTTACGTCTGACCCAGGATCTGAGTAACACAAAAACTACCCAAACACTGGGTTGTTACGCCTGACCCGGGATCTGAGTAACACAAAAAATACCCAAACACTGGGTTGTTACGCCTGACCCGGGATCTGAGTAACACAAAAACTACCCAAACACTGGGTTGTTACGTCTGACCCGGGATCTGAGTAACACAAAAACTACCCAAACACTGGGTTGTTACGTCTGACCCAGGATCTGAGTAACACAAAAACTACCCAAACACTGGGTTGTTACGTCTGACCCAGGATCTGAGTAACACAAAAACTACCCAAACACTGGGTTGTTACGTCTGACCCAGGATCTGAGTAACACAAAAACTACCCAAACACTGGGTTGTTACGTCTGACCCAGGATCTGGGTTACACAGAAACTACCCAAACACTGGGTTGTTACGTCTGACCCAGGATCTGAGTAACACAAAAACTACCCAAACACTGGGTTATTACGCCTGACCCGGGATCTGAGTAACACAAAAACTACCCAAACACTGGGTTGTTACGTCTGACCCAGGATCTGAGTAACACAAAAACTACCCAAACACTGGGTTGTTACGTCTGACCCAGGATCTGAGTAACACAAAAACTACCCAAACACTGGGTTGTTACGTCTGACCCAGGATCTGAGTAACACAGAAACTACCCAAACACTGGGTTGTTACGTCTGACCCAGGATCTGAGTAACACAAAAACTACCCAAACACTGGGTTGTTACGTCTGACCCAGGATCTGAGTAACACAAAAACTACCCAAACACTGGGTTGTTACGTCTGACCCAGGATCTGAGTAACACAAAAACTACCCAAACACTGGGTTGTTACGTCTGACCCAGGATCTGAGTAACACAAAAACTACCCAAACACTGGGTTGTTACGTCTGACCCAGGATCTGAGTAACACAGAAACTACCCAAACACTGGGTTGTGACGTCTGACCCAGGATCTGAGTAACACAGAAACTACCCAAACACTGGGTTGTTAAGTCTGACCCAGGATCTGAGTAACACAAAAACTACCCAAACACTGGGTTGTTACGTCTGACCCAGGATCTGAATAACACAAAAACTACCCAAACACTGTGTTGTTACGCCTGACCCGGGATCTGAGTAACACAAAAACTACCCAAACACTGGGTTGTTACGTCTGACCCAGGATCTGAATAACACAAAAACTACCCAAACACTGGGTTGTTACGTCTGACCCAGGATCAGAGTAACACAAAAACTACCCAAACACTGGGTTGTTACGTCTGACCCAGGATCTGAGTAACACAAAAACTACCCAAACACTGGGTTGTTACGCCTGACCCGGGATCTGAGTAACACAGAAACTATCCAAACACTGGGTTGTTACGTCTGACCCGGGATCTGAGTAACACAAAAACTACCCAAACACTGGGTTGTTACATCTGACCCAGGATCTGAGTAACACAAAAACTACCCAAACACTGGGTTGTTACGTCTGACCCAGGATCTGGGTTACACAGAAACTACCCAAACACTGGGTTGTTACGTCTGACCCAGGATCTGAGTAACACAAAAACTACCCAAACACTGGGTTATTACACCTGACCCGGGATCTGAGTAACACAAAAACTACCCAAACACTGGGTTGTTACGTCTGACCCAGGATCTGAGTAACACAAAAACTACCCAAACACTGGGTTGTTACGTCTGACCCAGGATCTGAGTAACACAAAAACTACCCAAACACTGGGTTGTTACGTCTGACCCAGGATCTGAGTAACACAGAAACTACCCAAACACTGGGTTGTTACGTCTGACCCAGGATCTGAGTAACACAAAAACTACCCAAACACTGGGTTGTTACGTCTGACCCAGGATCTGAATAACACAAAAACTACCCAAACACTGTGTTGTTACGCCTGACCCGGATCTGAGTAACACAAAAACTACCCAAACACTGGGTTGTTACGTCTGACCCAGGATCTGAATAACACAAAAACTACCCAAACACTGGGTTGTTACGTCTGACCCAGGATCTGAGTAACACAAAAACTACCCAAACACTGGGTTGTTACGTCTGACCCAGGATCTGAGTAACACAAAAACTACCCAAACACTGGGTTGTTACGCCTGACCCGGGATCTGAGTAACACAAAAACTACCCAAACACTGGGTTGTTACGCCTGACCCGGGATCTGAGTAACACAAAAACTACCCAAACACTGGGTTGTTACGTCTGACCCGGGATCTGAGTAACACAAAAACTACCCAAACACTGGGTTGTTACGTCTGACCCAGGATCTGAGTAACACAAAAACTACCCAAACACTGGGTTGTTACGTCTGACCCAGGATCTGAGTAACACAGAAACTACCCAAACACTGGGTTGTTTCGTCTGACCCAGGATCTGAGTAACACAGAAACTACCCAAACACTGGGTTGTTTCGTCTGACCCAGGATCTGAGTAACACAGAAACTACCCAAACACTGGGTTGTTTCGTCTGACCCAGGATCTGAGTAACACAGAAACTACCCAAACACTGGGTTGTTTCGTCTGACCCAGGATCTGAGTAACACAAAAACTACCCAAACACTGGGTTGTTACGTCTGACCCAGGATCTGAGTAACACAGAAACTACCCAAACACTGGGTTGTTACGTCTGACCCAGGATCTGAGTAACACAAAAACTACCCAAACACTGGGTTGTTTCGTCTGACCCAGGATCTGAGTAACACAGAAACTACCCAAACACTGGGTTGTTTCGTCTGACCCAGGATCTGAGTAACACAGAAACTACCCAAACACTGGGTTGTTTCGTCTGACCCAGGATCTGAGTAACACAAAAACTACCCAAACACTGGGTTGTTACGTCTGACCCAGGATTAACACAGAAACTACCCAAACACTGGGTTGTTACGTCTGACCAGGATCTGAGTAACACAAAAACTACCCAAACACTGGGTTGTTACGTCTGACCCAGGATCTGAGTAACACAGAAACTACCCAAACACTGGGTTGTTTCGTCTGACCCAGGATCTGAGTAACACAAAAACTACCCAAACACTGGGTTGTTACGTCTGACCCAGGATCTGAGTAACACAGAAACTACCCAAACACTGGGTTGTTTCGTCTGACCCAGGATCTGAGTAACACAGAAACTACCCAAACACTGGGTTGTTTCGTCTGACCCAGGATCTGAGTAACACAAAAACTACCCAAACACTGGGTTGTTACGTCTGACCCAGGATCTGAGTAACACAGAAACTACCCAAACACTGGGTTGTTACGTCTGACCCAGGATCTGAGTAACACAAAAACTACCAAACACTGGGTTGTTACGTCTGACCCAGGATCTGGGTTACACAAAATCTACCCAAACACTGGGTTGTTGCGTCTGACCCAGGATCTGAGTAACACAAAAACTACCCAAACACTGGGTTGTTACGTCTGACCCAGGATCTGAGTAACACAAAAACTACCCAAACACTGGGTTGTTACGTCTGACCCAGGATCTGAGTAACACAAAAACTACCCAAACATTGGGTTATTACTTCTGACACAGGATCTGGGTTACACAAAATCTACCCAAACACTGGGTTGTTACGTCTGACCCAGGATCTGAGTAACACAGAAACTACCCAAACACTGGGTTGTTTAGGAGAGTGTAAAGTGTTTCTGAGTTCATGTTTGATTCTCTCTGGCTGGGATTAAAGGCTAACTGACAGACCGCATCTCATTTGACATTTGTTTTGCACAAGTGGCAAAAGGTGCGATTGTTTCAGAATGAAAAGATGGATTATGACTGTAATCTATCAGTGAATATCTCGGCGTGTGTGTGTGTGTGTGTGTGTGTGTGTGTGTGTGTGTGGTCGAAGCGCTCTGCTGTGATTAATTTGGCTGTTGATGTGCCGGGATTAAGCAGATGTGCCAGGCTTGTTTTTGGACACATTTGCTGTCTGTTTGTGGAGCGCTCATCAAACGCTAAACCCTTCCTCCAGTTCCCCATCAAACCCTTCCGCTCTTTTCCCTCCTTCCCTCCTTCTCCTTCCCTCCTTCTCCTTCCCTCCTCCTCCTTCTCTCCTTCTCTCCTTCTCCTCCTTCTCCTTCTCCTTCCCTCCTCCTCTTCTGTCCTCCGGTGTGCCTGATGAGCTGAAGCAGAGCTCAGATCAGGCCTCGGCCTTTGGTTAACCGCTGATCATTCCTCCTTCACATGTCAACCACTTCTCTCCTCTCTTCAGTTCAGTTCTTTCTCTGTCTGTCTTTTTTCTTCTTCTTCTTTTCTTTCTGTCATTCTTTATTTCTGTATGTCTGTCATTCTTTTTCCTTCGTTCTGTCCGTCATTCTTTACGGTCTGATTTTTCATTCGTCATTTCTCTCTGTGGTTCTTTCTGTCATTCCTCTCTTTTTGTCTGTTCTTTTATGTTTGTCTGTTCTTCTTTCTTTCAGTCTGTCATTCTTTTTTTCTGTTGTTTTTTCCCTCTTTCTTTCATTCCTTTTATTTGTCTTTCTGTTGTCCGTTCTTTCTCTCCATCATTCTTTTTCTTCTCTCTGCCTGGCATTATTTTCTTTCTGTCAATTTTTTTGGTTTGTCTTTTCTTTCTCTCTGTCAGCTCTTCATTCTTTCCATCATTCTGTTCCTTCTTTCTGTTTGTCATTATTTTCAGTCCATCTTTCTGTCATTAATCTCTTTCTTTCTGTCCATCGTTTTTTTTCCTTCTTAATGTCTGTCATTCTTTTTGGTCCATCTTTCTTTCTTTCTTTTTCTTTTCTTTTCTTTCTTTCTTTCTTTCTTTCTTTCTTTCTTTCTTTCTTTCTTTCTTTCTTTCTTTCTTTCTTTCTTTCTTTCTGTTGTTTTTACCCTGTCTGTCTGTCATTCATACATTCATTTACTCATTCTTTCTCTCTGTCTGCCTGTCATTCTTTTCGGTTTGTCTTTCATTCTTTCTCTCTGTTGTTCTTCTCTTTCGTTCTGTCCATCGTTCTTTTTCTTCTTGTCTGTCTGTCATTCTTTTTGGTTCATTCATTCATTCTTTCTTTCTGCCTGTCATGTTTTTTGGTTTGTCTTTCTGTAATTCATTCTTTCTTTCTGTCGTTATTTTCCTCCTTTCTGTCTGCAATTCTTTTCTTTTTCTGTCAATTCTTCATCATATCTTTTCTTTCTTTCTTTCTTTCTTTTCTTTCTTTCTTTCTTTCTTTCTTTCTTTCTTTCTTTCTTTCTTTCTTTCTTTCTTTCTTTTCTTTCTTTTCTTTCTTTCTGTCATTCTTTTACTCTCTGACTGTCATGATCTTTTTGTCCATCTCTCCCTCTCTCTCTCGCTCTCTCTCTCTCTCTCTCTCTCTCTCTCTCTCTCTCTCCTCTCTCTCTCCTCTCTCTCTCTCTCTCTCTCTCTCTCTCTCTCTCTCTCTCTCTCTCTCTCTCTCTCTCTCTCTCTCTCTCTCTCTCTCTCTCTCTCTGCTTATGTAACACTGCGGCGTGTTTTTGCTGACACATATATGTGAAAGAGGATTGGCATGAAGCCCTGGACAGAGAATCTGATGTTTGGGGATTATTTCATATTGATGCGTGTTTCTTTCAGCAGTGGGTCATCGCCGGCGCCTCAGATGTGTCCTGTGCTGTCAGAGGGCAGTGTGAGAGCTGAATGTGGAGGAGGAGGCCCGCAGCGCGCACACACACACACACACAAACCGTCGTCTCGCACCGTCTCACGGTTTCTCACACACCGTCTCAGATATTCCCTGATGTTCTCCCTCCTTGTACACTTTCACACTCATTGACTAACACGAATGCACATGTGCACAGATACACACACACCCACACACACACACACACACACACACATGCAGTGCGTGTTAAGTCAGATAGATTTAATCACACATGAAAGCTTCTTAATATTTCAGAGAGCAATGAGGTTAACCGGAGGTCAGATGAAGTCTCCTCGTCAGATGTTTCTCCACTACAGGTTTGTCAAGTTACCCCAAAAAAAAATCTGTAAGTAAATAAATTAAAAAGTCAGAGATATCAAACATTTCTGCTGTGCACATTTATTTCATAGCTTTATTCTCTATTAACTATTGAATCATTTGTCTCTTTTAAATCAGGATCTGAGTAACACAGAAACTACCCAAACACTGAAAAAAAACATTTAATAAATCCAGGCTCAACCAATGATTGAAAAAAAATAACCCAAGATTTTTTAGAGTGCAATTTATTCGTTCATCCAACAAGCTCCAAAAAAACCGTACTATCATACTGACTGTTCTGATTTTATTTCAGTGCTTTTTGGAGATTGACAGATGTGGTCGTTTATGAACTATACAAAAATATTGTATTGGCTTCAAAAACGCTATCAGCTGAGTTTGGAACGATGGGATCAATTATCCAGTTAAGAGCTATTAAATAATAGAGCGATGATGATGATGATGATGATAATAATAATAACTAATCTAAAGTATTCTCTGGGTGATGATACTGTGTTATCAATCGATTGAGCCAGTTCCAGCATCGGGATGATAATGTGCTTATTTATAGAGCCGCCATCTTAATGTGTGGGTCTGTGTTGGGTGAAATGAGTAACTTAGTTACTGTAATTTAATTACAGTTACTTCTGATGATATTGAACTAAATACTAAACATATATAATACAATAGTGGAATTAACATCAACATTTAAGGTCTTACTTTAACATGCTTGTTTGTTTGTTTGTTTGTATCCTTCTCACATTTGTAATACTTTGGTCAGTTAATAAGAGTCATTTGTGTAGTTTTATATTATTATTTATTTGAATAAGTTAAAAGAGCCGTTTCATGTCTAACCTTGAATCGTTTAACCCAAGGTTGATATAGGATTTCGAAAGTAATTAAAAAATAATTAAATATTTTGGAGAGAGTAATTTGTACAGTAATCTATATTACACTACTGAAGATGTAATTAGTAACTAATAATAAATGACTTTTTTAGAGTATCTGACCCAACACTGGTGGGTTGTTTATGATTGAGCGCTGAAGGCTTGTTGAAATGAACTTCTGTCTTCTTCACACAGGCTGTGAGTTCTGCTGAAGCCTCTTCTGGGTTATAATTCAGGCCAATGCTGACAAAGTGTCACTTCTTCCTCTAGGCTTCTCTCACGACTCTGAATCACGGAGCCATTGCTGAGGATCATTCAGACGCTTCAGCTCCTGTAGATCCCTCGGGGGGTTAACATGTGGACGGAAAGAGAGGCAAGAGGTTTAATCTGCATCCAAATCCACAGTGGACATATTTTGGTGAATACTAAATTCTATTTGTGCAATATTTATGGTCCATTAATGACCACTTAAAATATTTTTCCTCTAATATTTATATTATTTATATTACAATTAGTGTAGTAATTAAAGGGTTAGTTCACCCAAAAATGAGATGTATGTCATTAACTCCTCCCCTAATGTCGTTCCTCACCCGTAAGACCTCCGCTCATCTTCACACACAGTTTAAGATATTTTATATTTAGTCCAGAGCGTATGCAAGTGTATGCACACTATATACTGCCCATGTCCAGAAAGGGAATAAAAACATCATCACAGTAGTCCATATGGGACATCAGTTAGTTCATTAGAGTCTCTTGAAGCAGCGAAAATACATTTTGGTCCAAAAATATCAAAAACTACGACTTTATTCAGCATTGTCTTCTCTTCTGCATTTGTGTTCAATCCTCAAATAAAGATTCAAACGGTTATGAATCAGCGTTTTGATTCATGATTCGGATCGCGTGTCAAACTTCTAAAATCACGTGACACTGGCGATCAAAATAACGATTTAATCCACCAAATTATTGGCGTGAACTCGACGCATGCGCGAGAATATGTCGCAGCTCCACTGTTCAACACATGACCCGGAAGAGGAGGAGCGCCGCTATCGCGTGAGTTCCAGGTGAGTTCACGTCAGAGACCCACACGGAAGACAATAACTTGGCGGATAAAGTCCTTATTTAGATTTTTTAAATTTTCATTTTTGGGTGAACTAACCCTTTAATGCTAACATATTACAGCCTCACCCTGAGAACGCCTCTACAGTCTTCAAACACTATCTGTAGGAGCCATATCTAGAGTATTGTGTGCACTACCAGAGAGAAAAAAGATTTGTTTAATTTGTTTATTTAATTATTTTCTATATTTGGACTAACCTGTCCACGTGATTATACTTGCTCCTCCTCCTTGACGTGTGCGTCAATACGGCGCGAAAGTGCAGGTCTTAAGGCCGGGGACACACTGCAAGCGTGCAGTGAGCGTCTCGGCTGCGTGGCGTGTCCGTTTTTATTTTGGCTCCCATGTTAACCGGTTAGAGCTTGCACACTGCCTGCATGACACGCGCGGCTCACACGCGGCCTGAGCCGCGCGGAAAACGCGTGCATGCTTCAAATAGAAGAGACCCCTATTTTTCACGCGACACGCGAGCGTGTTGGAAGCGTTTCCAGGCAAAATAGAATAGGAAAAGATGTTTATATGTAGACTAGAAATCTAGATGCACCCTAGCGGCAGCAAATCTAATCTGCCGTGAGTGTCGTCTAGCAACTCTCAATACCCTTCTGAGCTGTAAAAGCCAAACTCTTGCCGGGCCAATCACATGGTGTATAGAGTCGGTGGGCGGGGCCATAATGACGACGGCCGAGTTGCGTTTGCGTGCTTCTAGTAAACACAGAAACTGGCGAACGGCGGCGGTCTTTCGAATCAGCTTTGACCGCGACTCTGGAAGACTTTGAGTTAAGCTTTTCTCTGAGAAAAGAACAAAGAACGGCACTGAAGTCATTCTTAAAAAGGGAAGATGTGTTCGGAGTTTAGCCGACCGGATACGGCGAATGTTTAATCTGTCAGCTAGCTCCGCTTCACCTTCGTTGCTCTGGTTGGTGTAGCGCTATCCTATCGCGTGCAGAGGGAGTTTGAAAGACAACCGTTTATCCGCCCCTCGGATTGAGCTGTCAATGGTGAGTTTCCAGACCAAACATCTGGATGTGGGTCTGGCTTGTCAGGCTAGATTATATGTCATTTTGAAACAAATACATATTAATAAATTACATTTTCATGTTTGAAAGTTTGTAGGTTAACATAAATGCAGATATAGGCCTAATTGTAATAATAAAAAACAACATAATTATCGATTTTGAAATATTAAACCTGTCAATACAGAACGAAATATTCTGTAGCCTATTTTGCCGTCAATACCATAGATATGTGGTCAATAGGCCACTGCCGACGTTGTCTTTGCTGTATCAATAGGCTATATATTTATATTTAACATGAAGTATAGGGCTTCCCTGTACATTAATAACAGCAGCAGCGCCTTCTGGTGTGCAAAGACAGAGACCCTTCTGAGCTGTAAAAGCCAAACTCTGGTCGGGCCAATCACATCGTGTATAGAGTCGGTGGGCGGGGCCATAATGACCACCAACACAGCAAGGCAGCCGCCCCGCGGATGACACGCAGCAGAAACGCCACGCTCACACCACACTTGCAGTGTCTCCGGTCTTAATAGTCAGTGAGAATTGTTGAGGTGAGAGTGTAGAGGGCAACAGTTTCTTCAATCGCATGTTTCTTCACACGAATGTTTCTTTGAACGTTCAATTTTGTATTTTGCTGGAAAGTAAACCGGAGATCGTAATCAATAAACCGCAACCTTTTGTTGTTATGAATGCATCTCCGTGCGTGCTTTGTGGACGTGTGTGTATCGGGAGAGACTCCACCGCTAACCTCAAATGGCTAAAGAAATTGAAAAACGAGATTAGCCTGAACACTATCACTGTCTCTGCTGTGATCTCTTGAGCGCAGCATCTTTAGTACTTCTGTTCCTCAGCTGCGCAGCTTAGGCCTATACCTGAAACCCCTCCAAAGTCCCTCTGAAATGAAGTTTTATTCATGGCCGGGAGATCACTGGTCACAACAACCAAATGAGTCTCCTAAACAGTACATTTACAGTTTGAGTGAAAATCAATGTCACTTAAGTTTCCTAAACTGTGATTGGTTTATAATGATCTATCATATGACTACTATTTGTGTTGAGCACCTTTTTGGGTGTCTACAAGTCTACATGGTCTTTGACCTGAACATCCTTAGTCTGTGTTTTTCTGTAGTTTAATGTTAAATAACCCTTTTACCACTTGTACCATTATCAAATATTTCCATCACAGCGTCAACTCCTCATAACTAGATAAACAAGACCAAGAGTACACTGTAAAAAATAAAAACAGAAAATGTACTGGTAATTTTCTGCCAGTATATTATCATGTAATTTTAAGGAAATTTCCGTTAACCCTTAAAACACAAACTAATGCAACGTGTAATTCGAAATACAGGTAAAACACCTGTAAAAAATTATGAGGAAAATTCCTTCATATTTATACAGTGCATTGTGCCCTATTTTTATGGACTTTTTTACAAAATAAATGGAAGTTTAATTATATCAAGTGCCGTGAGAAAAGGCTATAAACCTCCACCTCCAACATCCTCACGCCATATCTTTGTGCACAGATGTGATCTAATGACGCAAAAATATGCTTACATTTCCCGCAGAAATCCACCAGTACCACATTAAAAACATTATTAGCGTTGTAAATCGAGCTAAAGTAAGCAGATACAGTTACAGACTCCAGCTTTAATGCATTATACTTTCTTAAGGTATGATCAATAAATAGATAAGAATAATGTATTATAACGGTGTTTGCAATTATTCCTGAGACCATATAATGTTGCGTTTGAAACAAAGGAAAACTGGTGCATGGACTCAAGCAGTGAAGATTTATTACAAAAAACATAAATACAAAACAAAACCCACCAAAAAATGCAAAAGAATACAACTAAACACATATCAGAAAGGGTCACGGGGAGCCGTAGACAGAACAGACAACGATCCAACAAAGACTAACAAACACAAGGAGCTTATAAAGGGAAGAAATCAAGAGGGAACACAGGTGAGGCAAATGAACCAATAATGAGATAACAAGGGGGGTGAGATCTCGACAAAAGACAGGAGCACATGCCTGAATAACAAAACACCACACGAGACAGGACAGGCATGTGACATCCAATGCATTAGGGTGCATAAAAAAGCATAATTGCGGCATTAAAAAAACGTATAAATTATAAAGCATTACGCATTAAAGGGGTGCGTCATGCGATTTTACTTTTTTAACTTAAGTTAGTGTGTAATGTCGCTGTTTGAGCATAAACAGTATCTGCAAAGTTACAGCGCTGAAAGTTCAATGCAAACGGAGATATTTTAAAGTTACGGCAGTTTATTGCCCACAAAAGCGGCCGGTTTGGACTACAACGAGCTTCTTCCTGGGTTGGTGACATCATAAACCCTCACTACTCTCCGCAGATGTGACTTCTGCCCGTAATGGGAAGGGGCGTGACGTTTCCATGACAACCTGGCTGTGCTTGGCACTTCAGCCAATAAAAATAAAGGAAACTACATTTGGCCATCTAACCAATCTAAGACCATTGCGTTTTTCAGAGGGATGGGCTTCATAGAAGCAGGAAGCAAACGAGCCGTTCAGAGGACAGTGGAGACAGCGGTGTGGAGTAAAGGGAGAATAGAAGAATAAATACAGCGTTAAAAAAAGAAGTATTAAGACATGTTATACTGCACCCCATAAACACAACCAAGCCTAGAAAAAAGGTGCACTATGTAGTATTTTTGCAGTAAAATAAACAAAAACCGGCCAGTTATATATTTTGTTCAGTTGAGTATTTCCAATATCCCAAATGTTTCCAACTATTTGTAAATTGTGAGAAAATTGCTACACTGTAAAAAATTATTTAGAAAAAAAGTTACCTGGTTGCCTTAAAATTTTGAGTTCATTGAAATTAAAATTTTGAGTTAATACAATGAACATTTTTGGAGATTCGACAACCTTTATGAAAATATTATTAAAAGATTTTGTAAGCATATTGGGTAATTGTGTGTGTTTTATTTCTGATGACGCAGTGAAACATGCCAAATTTTTTCATGATTTATCACATTTTTTATGTGGTTCAGATACAATAATATTTTGAGTTTCTATTTATTAAACAAATTTCCTTCATTGTATCAACTCAAATTTTTAAGTTCAATAAACACAACATTTTAAGGCAACCAGGTTACTTACTTTTTTAAGTTAAATCAACAAAAAAAATGTACAGTGTATTTTAACTCAGGACCGGGACGTGTCAGCATAGCGTTTGAGGAGTCGCCTGTCAGTCGGGTCATATCTGCGTTACGCTCGGTTTTATTCTGCAGAAGCGCTTTACTCTTAGCAGTGTGAACATGTCACAGCAGCGCCGAGCGCACGCACAGAGTAACGTCATAACATCATTTTAAACACACTTAAATGTATCTAATATGATAAACAGAGCTGCTTTACCTCATAATCATAACCGGAAAAGAGGAAGTGCGCGCACCCGACGACTCTGTCCCGTCCCGTCATAATAAAAGTCCCGCTGCTCGCGAGCCGTGTGTGTGTGTGTGTGTGTGTGTGTGTGTGTGTGTGTGTAACAATCTCTCCAGCGGCCGTGCTCAGCTCCTCAACACTCGGTCCTGCTCTGCTTCACACTACAGTAACGTTAATAACCGCATCCATCAACATGATTTCTGCCCGAGTCCTATTTCCCACCGGCTGTGAGGTGAAGACCACATGTCCCAGGATACTGCGCTCACACTTGGCGTCATCAAACTACACCTTTGTTTAGAATAGGCGCCATCCAGTGGACGGAAAGTTGCATAGTGCACCTTTAAGTGTTACAGTTTGTTTGCCATAGCAACAAGCCTGATTACTTTGACAAGCTGAATTTAACTTTATGCAAATGAGCACCGATTCAGCGTGAGATACAGATCTGACCGGATAACACAGTTTGACCAAAATGACAGGGCAGTATATTTTGTGTCCTGGCTCATGCATGATTGCTTCTTGAGGACACGTCTCCAGAGTCAGCTACAGTATCACGCTTTTATCCTCGAGCTTAGCCTCTTTAGGACTGACCCTGTCCTTGTATGGCTTAATAAACGGCCCTGTGGCTGTTGTTGGAGAGGATGTATCGGTTTCTGCCTCCTGTCACTGCGGTGCGGGGAAACATCCACCTTATTCAGGCATGGAGATGGCCAGAGGCGCAGCAGGCCGCTCTCGGCACTAATTACGGCGGAGGATAAGGGCACTGGAGCGAGTGGAGATTGTGGCGTGCTGCTTTTTTTAACCTCTTGCTGCTGAAGTAGAGTTCTTCGAAAAGGGGAGGAGAGAACGAACACTGAAGATGGAGAAAAATTTGATGGTTGGATGATTTGTTTCTGTGTGTGTGTGTGTGTGTGTGTGTGT
The DNA here is from genome assembly GCF_024679245.1 of Pseudorasbora parva. Taxonomy (NCBI): domain Eukaryota; kingdom Metazoa; phylum Chordata; class Actinopteri; order Cypriniformes; family Gobionidae; genus Pseudorasbora; species Pseudorasbora parva. The sequence continues at coordinate 61,482,067 of NC_090172.1, read as the reverse complement.
GTGTGTGTGTGTGCCTGCATGTTTGCCAAGCATGTGACGATGAAATGTATTCCCTTTAAAGATACAATTTACACATATATATCAAAATTCTGTCATTTACTCACTCATGTCCATATGACTTTCATTTTTCATTTTCATTTTTGGTCTGAGTTTGTAATGGTGGGCAGAGCAGTGTTACATTAAGACTGTAAGAGAAATAGTGAGGCAAGTGAGCCTGACATATACATTTCATCCGTCATTAATAGGGTACTAAAGCAATTATAAGTGAGCTTACCAACAAAGCAAAGGTTTATGAACAATATTTTTGACTGATTTTCTAATCTTTGAAAATTTGTTGTGGCACACTTAAGACAATAGTGCACTTTAAGCTACACTGTGTAACTTTTTTAGTTTATTCTTAGCTAAAAACACGTAGTTCCTTCAAAAATATATGTGCTCATTAATGTATATTTACTTCTTTCAAGTAATAAAGTATTCTCGTAAGTTTATAATATGCCATTGAAAACACATACGGGTGAGGGGTTCGAATGCCGGTCGCCATGTTGCCCCTCCATCTTGAAAGTACATTAGCCAAAGAGGGACACACCCGTAAATTCAAGCTTTGCCTTTCGCGTTTTAACACTCGATGGCACCGTGTCGAATGTGAAGAGGGGGATTGCCATGTTAATCTTGGACTAATCGGCCACCGTAGGAGTTAAAACGAAATCAGTATTGAGAGGAACAGAAACTATTGTTCACTGGATGGTCATATACCTTTACACCGCTAGATGGGGGAAAATATCACACAGTGGTGCTTTAAAAAATATGTTAAAAAATAAAATGATTTCAGCCGAAGTGACCTGTTGTTCTCTTTTTATATTGGCCCTTTTTACCTCTCATAATTTTAAAACAATCACTTTTTCACATTTAAAGTGTATATGCATATTTAAGAGACCCATGCTAATATATATATAGATATATTTAATATAATTAGATCTCATGCATAGCTTATTTGAGTCATTTACCAAAGCGTGGCCTATTTTATCTGACTTTACACTACCAGCTTACCTCTGGACTGACGGACGAATGTGAGGAAGTGATAACGTGTACCTGCGACGGACCGAATGGGGTCAGGAATTATATTTATATATATTTTAAACATTTTATATACACTGTAAAAAAATATTTTAAAAATGAGTTACCTGGTTGCCGTAAACATTTGAGTTAATACAATGAACATGTTTGAGAATAAACATTAAAAAATCGAACCTTTAATAAAATATTATTAAAATATTTTGTAATTGTGTGTGTTTTGTTTGTGAGGACGTAGTGAAACCAAATTGTGCTTTTTTTATGATTCATCAATATTTTTTATGTGGTTCAGATGCAATAATATTTTGAGTTTCTATTTATGAAACCAATTTCCAAAATCAAGCTTAAAATTTTAAGGCAACCAGGCTACTTATACTTTTTAAGTTTAAGTCCTTTTTAAGCCATTTTTTTTTTTTTTTTTACAGTGTAGGTAAAAATCTCTGTCATGATCTTTTTGTCCGTCTCTCTCTCTCTCTCTCTCTCTCTCTCTCTCTCTCTCTCTCTCTCTCTCTCTCTCTCTCTCTCTCTCTCTCTCTCTCTCTCTCTCTCTCTCTCTCTCTCTCTCTCTCTTACTTCACTGTGCGTTGGCTACAAATACCTTTCTTTCCAAGTTTAATGATACGGTTTTACCTGAATGTTCTCTTTGTAAGGCTTCTGATACTGTATTTCATCTATTTTGTGAGTGTCCAAGGCTGGTTTCACTGTTTGCACTTTTGGAAAGATTAATTATGAAATTGGGATTTTCTTTTACAAATAACCTTTTTATTTTTGGTTGTAAGTACAAACAGGTGTGGCGTGAACAGTGTGTGCTTGCCAACTTTTTAATGGGTCAAGCCAAGTTACCAATTAGCAGTTAGCAAGTTAACTCACATACTGATATTGCACTGCACTTTATTCTTGTGTTCATGTAACTACTCATTATAATGCTGTTTGCACATTACACTCCTGCACTTCTGTTATCCACAGATTTATTTTTATAGTCTCCAGTTTACTTTATCTCACTTATTTTATTCCACATCTCTTATTTCTTTTACTTGATTTATTCATAATTCTACATATGTATATATATATAGCACCTTATCCTATTCCTATTTTATCCTATCCCTATTTTATAATTTATTGTGCTTTTTTTGTTAATTGTTATTTGCTGTCCATGGAGCGGACCTGTTTACATTTCACTGCCGGTTGTATTCTGTATAACTGTGTATGTGACAAATAAAACTCTTGAACTTGAACTTGAACTTGAACTTGAACTTGAACAATCTTGAAAACGCATCAATGTAAAAATGCTGGTCAAGATGTTGATTTATTGTCTCTTTTTAAATCACTGGTAGAATTTAGGGTTGCTATTGAGTTTGCATATTATAAACAAACTGATAATGTACCTTATTTTGAAATGAGGTGGGAAGTGAGAGAGGCTTTAGTAACAATGAACTTGAGTTTGGAAACATGGTTTTTAATTGGTAACTTTTTTGGTGTGCATCATTAGGTGTCTTGTATATTAAGATTGTAATGTTTTGAAAAATGGTGTAAATTAAAAGGGTGTTAAAAGTCAAAAAGTCTCTCTCTCTCTCTCTCTCTCTCTCTCTCTCTCTCTCTCTCTCTCTCTCCTCTAGCGACATCTAGCGGATGTAAAGTGAAATGCACGCGCTGTAAACGCGCCTGATCACGTGGGCTGCGTCTTCAACACTTCCACTCGTGATTTATTTCTGTCTCATTTATTATGAGAAGTCACATATTTCAGTGTTTGTACGTTCACGTGTTCCTTTCTTTTATATAAAATTAGCCATTCATTTTATATTTAGCATACTAAAATAAAAGCATGGTCATGGCAAAACTCTAAGCGATCAGTTATTTTTGTTTTATTATTTGATTTTATATTTTTGTGCAAAATATTTGATTTTTATTATTATTATTATTATTATTATTATTATTATTATTATTATTATTATTTTATTTCGACTTGATTTGGCTGAGCTAGGCTTTGGGTGCGCGCGCGTAGTGGCAGAAGAGTTTGTGTCGCGTGGGGAAAGTTGCGCGAGGATCTCCAGTGCGCGTGAATCACAATGTGATAAACACGGAGGATCGGTTAATGTTACCAAACTCACCGAATCACACGAACGAGGACCATCTCATTAGATCAAACACACACCATCACAACACCCGGTGCTTCCGAACGGATCAAACGACGCGCGCCTGAGGATGGACGCGAAGGTGAAGAACTATTAACGGAGAAGGTAAAGTTACTCTTTCATCCACAGTCTTTTCCTGGCACTAATCGAAAAATATCGCCGTATTACAATGCTTTGTACATGTGCAATGCTAATACATTGTTTTAATACAGCCTGCTACATTCCTTGATATTATTCGATGTCTTGTATCTATCTTTACCATGTTGGTCATCATTTAGTACCATGGTATTATGATATGGCACCATAGTATTTCCAAGATAGATAGATAGATAGATAGATAGATAGATAGATAGATAGATAGATAGATAGATAGATAGATAGATAGATAGATAGATAGATAGATAGATAGATAGATAGATAGATAGATAGATAGATAGATAGATAGATAGATAGATACTAACAAAAAAAGTACTTTATACCATGATGGCACTGTACATATGATCTTTTAGAAACCTACCATGCTACAAAAAACCTCATAATACCACATTATTCCTATCTGATAACATCAGTGTCTGATCCTTCCTCGGTATTTTCAAGAATAAAGTGTTGGACATGGAAAAGTATGCAACTTAAAAGTATCTCCACGCTTTTTTTCGGATGTGTACCATGGTAATACCATGTTATATTTTAAAGACACTTATGGGGTACCATGGTATAGCCTAGAGATTATTGTATACCACTGTATTGTGGTACATTTTTTTTTTAAAAAAAAGCTACTTTTAAAGCTCGTCATATTTACATACAAAGCTTGTGAATCACAGTATTAGATGTTTGTTTGCCAAACTGATTTGTTAAGTACAAATTCTTTCGATACATCTTCTAAACTTATAAGATATATGATATGGTTTGATACAGGTGGGATCAGAGGCAGTCCTCTTGATTTATGGTCTTTGAAAAGATTGATTTCTAAAGTCGAGTCAATCTTTACTTCAGTTGTGCTTTAATATATATATATATATATATAATCTTTCGTTTGGAAACCTTCCTTTTTTTAGTATGTACAGTAGGTTTGTTGCCTGGTGGTACTTAGAGAGAAAAACCACCACAGCTCTGAGCATCTTTGGCTGCGGGGGTGGCAGTGTGAAAAGTGTGTGGTGAGCCTCCTGGGAACACACACACACACACACACACATACACACACACATGCAAGCAGTCTGTTCACACTTGCAATGGCTTTGTTCGAAGCACTTTGACTGATGGATGAAACTCATCTTATTTTTCCAGTGCAATAATAACCAGTCTATTAGAGTGATGTCATTTGTGTTGTCATGTCATAATTTCTCATTGTGAGCACTATATATTTACATATATCCTGTCTGTCACTGATATACCCTGCATGCATAACGCCCTCACCATTATTCGTTTTTGTTTTGGGGTTTTTGTGTGCAAACCTTCAATGTAGAACTCTTTTTCTCTCTCTTTTGTTCTTGTTGAATGCAATTTTATTAAATTAGCAAGCAAAAACAGGATGACACTGGCAATGCCGATGATCATAATTCCTAGAGGAAGCATGTAATTTAAATTTCCCTATTTTGCTATTTTAAAGGTTTACAAAAAACAAAACAAAAATCCCTAATTTTCTCATAATATCTAGCCTGGGAAAACCCAGACAACTTCCGGCATATTTAGATTTGCTCTGTAAGTAGTCTGGCAAAGAGCTCATTCAAGCCCATGTCTAATCCGTCGAAATCGCGGCACCAATCAGACACGTCGGGGCTTTACACGATGACGACAGCGCAGCGACGGGGAAGCAGATTTTGTACTTTACTAAGATGGATGCCGCCGCGGAACATCACTCGCTCTAATCAGCGATCGCGTCTGTTTTAAGCCATTTAAACTTTTCCTTTTCGTTAAAACCCGAGCAAAGAACAACACTCGGCTCAGATGTGGATTACACCGGCTACTGAGATGAGGAGGAGGAGGAGTGTGATCATGTGCTCTCACACACACACACACACCTCTGGATCTGGCCTTTCTGTGGTTATTTCCTCACACTAGATCTGGTAATCATGTAAATAATTGTAAATAAATATCTAGCGTAACTATGCTCAAGTCTGAAAACGTTCTAACACATCTGAAATGTCTGAATTTGAATAAAGTTTGAGACAATTTTCCAAAGACTCCTGAATATTATTTTATTTTCAAAATATTGCAAATCGCGTTCTAATCGCGAAACAAATGCCTTACAGCGGGGCGAATGCGATCAGAGCTCGATGTTTTCTGTTCGACCGTCAATCCGAGATGTTTCAGTCGGTCTGAGATGCTTTTAGGTTTCCCAAATTTGTCAAAAATGTTGATGGAGTGGCGGTGGACTCTATTATCAGCTATTATCATATTTCTTTTACAACAACGGCAAGAGTCGTCAGACGCCATTGCAACACCTTCCTGGAAATCACAAATTGTGCCAAGAAGCATTTGAGCGACATCCGTTGGTGACGCCCCTTTGGAAATGACTTCTCTATGAAGCTTTGCCAGCTTTGCCAGTTCATTCAGTTTAAACCCCGCCTTTCTGAGAGCTTTCTCTGCTCTGATTGGTCAGGACAACCCAGTCTGTTTTGATTGGTCGACTGCTTACAGTGCATGTCGGAAACGAAACAGCGCATCTCATTAGCATATCTAAATTTCAGCTCTTCCTCAGCACTCGATACACAGTGTATGGCGACGATGGCGTCGTTTTACCGTATCAATCTCATCCTTTGGAAGTGCTTTCGCAGCTCTTCGACATGTAAATCTTACTATCTCAGCTGCAACTACATAGCCTGACAAGCCAGACCTACATCAAGATGTTTGGTCTGGAAACTCACCATTGACAGCTCAATCTGAGGGGCGGATAAACGGTTGTCTTTCAAACTCCCTCTGCACGCGATAGGATAGCGCTACACCAACCAGAGCAACGACGGTGAAGCAGAGCTCGCTGACTGATTAAACATTCACCGTATCCGGTCGGCTAAACTCAGAACACATCTTCCCTTTTTAAGAATGACTTCAGTGCCGTTCTTTGTTCTTTTCTCAGAGAAAAGCTTAACTCAAAGTCTTCCAGAGTCGCGGTCAAAGCTGATTTGAAAGACCGCCGCCGTTCGCCAGTTTCTGTGTTTACTAGAAGCACGCAAACGCAACTCTGCCGTCATTATGTTAAGCCCCGCCCACCGACTCTATACACGATGTGATTGGCCCGACCAGAGTTTGGTTTTTACAGCTCAGAAGGGTAATGAGCTAGACGACACTCACGGCAGATTAGATTTGCTGCCGCTAGGGTGCGTCTAGATTTCTAGGCTAGCAACTACAGTGTTTGAGGGCGGAGCAGCCAATGAAAACCATAGGCTGGCATTATGCGGGTACCCGCATAAAAGTGGCTAAAACGGGTGGATTGTGACATTTATAAAATTCTCAGGTGGGGATGTGGGTGGATAATTAACTCTGTGCAGGCGGGTATTAGCGCGGATGAAAAATATGTGCAATATCTCTGTGGCGAGGTGGACGAGCGGGAGAGCGAGACTGGGGTGTGATGGCGAATGAGTGTCACCTGCGAGCCACACCGGTCTCGAGTCGTCATGAGGGAGCTCGGAGGCATATGAGGACAAGCGAAGGACGAAAGAGGACCAGGCCTGGATTTGATGTTGAGTTGTGTTTATGTTTTATTATCTGTGTGCATCAGTTGTCCGTGAGGGGCTGCCCACGTTACTTTCATTTTTTTGGGTTAAAGTCTTTCAAAAGTTCGCCGGTTCCCGCCTCCTTCTTCCCCCCGAACACTGTATTACATCTACAATGTCCAAGTTTCCATTACACATACACAACAACGATACGGCATTTGACCCATCACGTCACCACCACTGCGACTTTAGTTGATGCCTCTCGTAGCCCAGTTGGAGCGAGCGTTGCAGGAGTAGCAATTGATGAAGTAAAAGTAAAGCTGGTGAGTGAATCTAAAATTGTTGACAATGAGTCTTTAAAGGCACTTTAGCCTGTTTCATTAGCCATTCATGACACTGTTGATGTTGAGAGAGGTGCCTGATAAAAAATAAAGCATTTATATTGGAATGATTTTATTAACCAAATATTAACAGGTCTGGGCGGGTGCGGATTTAATTTTGATATTTTCATGAGTCACGGGTCAGATCTGGTGCTGAACCTTGTGGGTACGGGCGGGGGCGGGTCTCCAAAAGAAGGAACCATGCTGGACTCTGAAGCACAGAGCTGTCGTATGGCTTCAGAAACTTCCCCTCGATGTGAGTCGTGTGTTTAGGCGTGATTCACCGCTGCAGAATCAGCACACAACTCGACGATATCAAACTGCTCTTATCCAGCTGTGGATATTTCCCTTATTTCTGCATGTGGAGAGCTCTTCACCAGACCAGTTATATTAGTCATTCACTCGCTCACAGGCCAGAACTTTCCATTACTGTGGGCTCCTCGACTTAACTGTAGTGATGCATTATTTCAGTTTTGATTGTGCGGGGAAGGCAGATAAAAACTCTATAGCCTAGTGTTAGGGTATAACAGTATATGACCCAAGACCAGTAGTGAAAAATGAAGACCAAGAGTCAGGAGTGTAATTAATTAAAGGAAATGTACTGAAGAATAGTTTGCAGTTTTGTCAGCAGAAGCCAGCTTCAAGTCTCACAAGCAGTTCGTAGGCCGCGCTCCCTTTCTTCCTGTCTCGTCGCCTCGCCCTATCGTACATACAATTGTCCAACATGGCATCATGACTTTGCGTAAACATACACACCACTTTGTAAACCCAAGTGGCGTGTTATCTGTACGCATTTTGAGCTTTGTCTACGACGTGTGATCCCGCGTGACTGTCTACGCCGAAATGAACCATTATGTGTGTGTGTGTGTGTGTGTCCACAATGTAAATGGATTTATAAACATACAAAATTATGTTTTTTTGAACATCTAAAAATGCAGAATTTTTCTTGTGGTGGTATGTTTAGGGGCAGGGGGAGTGTGTGTGTGTGTGTGTGTGTGTATGTGTGTGAGTGTGATGGGTAGGTTTAGGGGTAGGGGCAGTGTAGGGGGATAGAATGAAACAACGTTGATAAACAAGCTAAAAAGCGATTATGCGTCTTGATAGCACACCAAAATGGCATAAGAATTGAAGAATTGAATCTCATTTCATGAGATCAGTCTGAATTGTCTATCCACATCATTACTAGCCTAGAAATATAGACGCACACTAGCGGCAGCAAATTTAATTTGCAGCCAGGGTAGTCTAGCAACTCTCCGTTGGATTGTGAGCTGTAAAAACCAAACTCTGGTCAGACCAATCACATTTTGTATAGAGTCGGTGGGCGGAGCTTAACATAATTACAGCAGAGCCGTGACGGTTCTGAGAGGGTCTTTCGAAATGGCTTTGGCCGCAACTTTGGAAGACTTTTGGAGTTAAGCTTTTCTTTGAGAAAAGGCCTAAAAAAATGGCTAAAAAGGGAAGATGTGTATATGGCGAAAGTTTAATCAGTCAGCGAGCTCTGCTTCACCTTCGTTGCTCTGGTTGGTGTAGCGCTATCCTATCACGTGCAGAGGGAGTTTGAAAGACAACCGTTTATCCGCCCCTCAGATTGAGCTGTCAATGGTGAGTTTCCAGACCAAACATCTTGATGTGCGTCTGGTTTGATGTGCGTCTGGTTTGATGTGCGTCTGGTTTGTCAGGCTACATCATTACTGCAAGGTAGATGATTCTGATTGGCTCAGAGAAAATGCACAGTCATGGTAAATTTCCACACATTCTCAGTTAATCAGATGCGAGTGTCCATAGATCATGTGTTGAAGCTTCCAAACTTCAAGCTTCCAGACCTGGAAGGTCACTACAGGCCTGATGAACCCCAGGAATTAGGCCCATAGTGTCCTTCCAGATCTGGAGCAGGCGCCAGCTTGTCCAGAACAACAAGTCCACTCATCTCTTAGGATGTCCATTCTCAACACTGATCTGTAACACTGAACAAATATACACAGTCTTGCCAAGGTTGGAGCTGATTAAGCTCCAGTGCTGCGTTCCAGTTTGTTTTTATTATGCCCTTCACTCGCGAACTTCCCTCCGTCTCGTTCACTTGGATGTGTGTCATTGCTTAGGTTGCAAGAGTTCCCACTACTGACCGAAACTTTGTAATGAGCTGAACTGGGATGTCCTAATCACCTGGAATCCACTGTGGGGGTGTTTTATTATTTATTTTTTCCTTTTTCCTTTTTTCCTTATATTGTTTAATGCAGCCTTCAATGTGTATATAGGTGTTTGGGTTGTTTTAAATGTTTTTAAAAATAATTAAAATATAGATTTGTTTGTGGTGGGGTAAATTAAATGCAATATGTGGTGACGTCACAATCGTGTTGCATTGTGGTATATGAAGCAGCCTGAAGTAAACATATGAAGTAGACTCGCTCCCTTGGCCAAAATCGAGGGTGCGAGGGTCTGTCCATATAAAGTTCCCGTGTCCACTCTACGACGTGGAACGCACTTCAAAATGGCGGCGGGGATTCCCCCGAGGGGAAGTGCTTAGGGAAGTTTGAAAGTGCGTGTCTAAAAGTGGAGTGGAACATACTGATAACGCGCTTTCTTTCAGTGAGAGGGACAGACGGTAGTACAGGCAATATTCATCTTGACTCTTTAGTGTTTCAGTAAAAGGAAATATAAAATGAATAAAATACAAACCCGGTTCCGAAAAAGTTGGGACACTGTACAAATTGTGAATAAAAAAGGAATGCAATAATTTACAAATCTCATAAACTTATATTTTATTCACAATGGAATATAGATAACATATCAAATGTTGAAAGTGAGACATCTTGAAAGTTCATGCCAAATATTGGCTCTAATTTTGGATTTCATGAGAGACACATTCCAAAAAATTTGGGACAGGTAGCAATAAGAGGCCGGAAAAGTTAAATGTACATATAAGGAACAGCTGGAGGACCAATTTGCTACTTATTAGGTAATTTGGCAACATGATTGGGTTTAAAAAGAGTCTCTCAGAGTGGTAGTGTCTCTCAGAAGGCAAGATGGGCAGAGGATCACCAATTCCCCCAATGCTGCGAAATAGTGGAGCAATATCAGAAAGGAGTTTCTCAGAGAACAATTGCAAAGAGTTTGAAATTTTCATCTTCTACAGTGCGTAATATCATCCAAAGATTCAGAGAATCTGGAACAATCTCTGTGCATAAGGGTCAAGGCCGGAAAGCCATACTGGATGCCCGTGATCTTCAGGCCCTTAGACGGCACAGCATCACATACAGGAATGCTACTGTAATGGAAATCACAACATGGGCAATCCCTTGCCTGACTGCATTGTGCCAAGTGTAAAGTTTGGTGGAGAGGGGATTATGGTGTGGGTTGTTTGTCAAGGGTTGGGATTGGCCCCTTAGTTCTAGTGGAAGGAGCTCTTAAAGGGTAACTAAACCCCTGTTCACAGCCTAACTCCGCCCTCTGGCAATATTTGAAAAATGCTGCAAAAGTGGGCAGAGCCCAGCGGAGACAGAGGGGACGAGACGAGGGCGGGGATGAGCGGGGGGGCACCTGAGACCCGTAGTGACAACTTGTTTGACAGTTGTCAGACTCGCAAAGATGGATAGTGACTGGAGTGAGGACAGTAGTTTTGCAACAGAGCAGTCATCTAAACTAGAGGACTTTTCTCCACCACCTTCACCTGAAGTGGACTGGAGGAGGGTGAAATGTCTGTAGACACAGAGTTTGTAGGCTCAAACTGCTTTAACTCCCGATGCCGACGATGCTTTCATTCATTCATTCATTCATTCATGCTAGCGAAGCAGCAGCGCAAGAGAGAATGAGATCACTAATCTATGAACACTGAACAGCCATATCCTTATACTGAATGCCACTAAAAAAGCGCAGGACCAATAAGTTCAAACCTAATAGCCTATTACAACAGATTTCCTCATATTAAATATTCCTCATGCATTAAATAAAAGTTAGACTACATACGCCAGCAGTCTAGCACGTTACGGATTTGTTGTTTGTTACCACGGCAACCATTTGCGTGTCAGGGTTTGTCTGAAAGCGTCTGAGGTATGAAAATGATCTGTAGACATGACAGGCGGCAAACATATCAGAAGAAAAGCTAAACATGTACTTACAACTGCATTATATATCTGTATTTTCTTCATTAGGATGTTGAAAGCAAGTGAAGAGAACTTCTAACAATGCTACACTAACAACTATGCTAATTAACTAACTAGGCTACACAAATTAATCTAAATAACTATACAAATGGCTGTGCTAACTAGATGATAATATATGCTATCCTGATAATTTTCTATACTCGCAATTACAACTCCTGACTCGCTACAGAGGTTTTGAACTGAAACAGGATGCTTTTATACCAGGGGCGTTGTGAGTTCGCGCCAGGGGCGTGGTAGTGAGCCGTTGGAAGTACAAACCTACGTAATGAAGTACCACAACGTCCAATAGGAAAATTCAACTGCAGTAGCCACCGTTCAACCTTAAGAGGGCAGCACTAAGACGTTTTTACACCATATATTATAGAATTTAAACACTTTAAACCCAACTGTCAAAACATTTACTCGACTCAATGAACAATAATAATAAAGCTCCATTCTTGCAGATCACTAACTAAAAAAAGTTGTTCTAGGGTTTAGTTACCCTTTAATGCTTCAGCATACCAAGACATTTTGGACAATTTAATGCTCTTAACTTTGTGGGAACAGTTTGGGGACAGCCTCTTCCTGTCCCAACATGACTGCACTCCAGTCCACAAAGCAAGGACAGCAGAGATTTATATTACATCTTGTGAATAGGGGCATAATGTGTCCACATTAAGTCGCATGGAAAGAATTTTAGTTGTTTAAACTAATAGTTTAGTTGTTTAGGAGTTAATAGTGAGAGTTGGATCTAAACTAAAGTGTTTATATGTAAAATATTGAGTCTTGTAAATAACAAGATGTTTCATGCCTTTTAGTACCTATATATTATATTAAAACAAATTATATTAACATTACTAAAACTTTAAGGAACTCTAGAGTGAAATGTTATTGCTCAGAGGATGTAGTTTTTCATAGTTTAAGTTCATATTGAGATCTGTTGATTGGTCTTGATATGGTTGAGATTTCTTCTGAAGCTCTGGAGGAAACATGTGATCCTCAGATGACTCAGTTCTCTAATAATCGTCGTTCTCATAGTCCTTCATCTCTGTGTCATGTTTGTTTGCGTGTGTCTGACCGAAAACTTCCGTCATCCTGTTTTAATGAAGGGCATCTTTATCTTCCGGCTCCTCAGTGGGCAGCTGGCATTAGGACCCCTGATTTCACACATCCCACCTCATCTTATCCGTCACTTTAGGCCTGTTTTAGACACAAGCACAATCCGCCACGGCTGCGGTGTGTCAGCGGCTTAAATAGAGTATGACAGCATCTCTGCGCTAATAATGAAAATCCCATTCAGACACATTTCAGTCAAATGACACGCGATCACTGAGAGATGTTAACGGCTAATAGTACTCTTCAACTGAGTCGAATTGAGGCGAGTTTGAGTTGAATTTAAACCGAGGTGAGATGAATTATATTAAAGAGACCATTCACCCTAACATCTTTGAGCTTTATTGGCTTTCAGTGTGAGCAAAAAAGAATGTATATTTTTTTAATAACATGTCTTATCACAGAAAAGAAGTCAAACCAGAGTTAAACAGGTTTGGAATGACATGGGTGAGTAAATGACGACAGTTTTCTTTTTGGGGGGTTGAACTAACCCTCTAAATTGTTAAATTTAACCAAGCTAATGAAATTTATTTAATAAACATTTTTTTATTTTTTAAATCAGCTGACTAAAGTAATCCCTTAACTGATTTTTGACTTAAATGAATTGTGAATTAACAATTAATTAACAATTTCCTTAATAAATTAGTCCATAAAATATAATAAAATAAAAAAGATATAAATAAATACTTATATTAATGCTAAAATTATATATATGCTAAAATGTTAAAATTGATTCTACTCAATATTATTGCATTAAGTCTATAAATAAGGGAAAATGTACACCCAGCCGGTTGTTATCGCAGAATAAACCCCGACAGTGTGATCGCGAAGCGGAGCGTCACTCTGAAGGGGTTTATTCTGCGATAACAACCGGCTGGGTGCACATTATCCCGCTTATTACACGGCTACTAGTCTCAAATAAATTAGACACAAAATATTGTCTTGAGATTAAATATTTTATTAGCTCTTACGCAAAGCTTCCGCAAAGAAAAACAGTTCCATCCTGCTTTAAGCCTTTATCTATCGCTGCTAAATGTTGAAAATGAGCTGAAAGGGTTAGTTCAGCCAAAAATGAAACCAAGCCTATGATTTACTCACCCTCAAGTCATTATAGGTGTATATGACATTCTTCTGTCAGACAAATACAATCAGAGTTATATTTAAAAAGTCCAGGCTAACGTTAATCCCAGCAGTAGTTGTAGCGTTAGCTGTTTTTGAAGTCCATAAAAAATGCAGCTGTCCGTCAAATAACGTGCTCCACACGACTCTGATGGGTTAATAGAGCCTTCTGCTTCGAATCGATGCGTTTGTGTAAGAAAGATATCCATATTTAAAACTTTATAAAGGAAACCTGCCTTGAAGTCTTCCATTGTAAGCCACGGCTACCAGTCAAGATAACTCGTAGTAGCCGGATGAACCCGGATGAGCGGTGGTTATCTGGAAATAACCATAGATATCCATAATAAAGGCTAGATGTCTCGTGCGCGTTGTTGGCCGATGGAGGTTGGCGTCCGCAACTGGCGGCCATCTTGTCAATGGTGCATGCACTTTTAAATAACCATAACTTGCTAAAATTGCGTTTGTTATAAACGTCAGAGATGTAGTTATGACACTTCATACTTATGAATAATTATAACCATGGACTTCAATATGAAAGTAACATTGAACAGAACAGATTGGTGTGATGAATATACACACGCACAAGGTATTTATGTTTAATCAATATATAGGCTACTAAAACTATGTAAAATATCATATATATATATATACACACACACATATACAGCTCTGATTTTTTTCCCCAGAGCTAGCTATAGCTTTATATATAAGTGTGTGTGTGTGTGTGTGTGTGTGTGTGTGTGTGTGTGTGTGTGTGTGTGTGTGTGTGTGTGTGTGTGTGTGTGTGTGTGTGCTTGCGTGTGTGTGTATAAACTTTATAATAAAAATATCACTAATAAAATAAAATAATTTGTATTTAAAAACAAACAAAACCCAACAAAAAAACATGCAAAATAAATTTATTTTAACTTCAAAAACGCAATTTGCTAGGATTTTCTCCCCTACATTGCACTGTGCCTACTTCAGAGATCACTTTTCCCACCTAATTTTGCCTACCATCAAATGCCTTACCTCTTCAGAAAGCTGAGACCCTGTAGTTTCTTAGGAAACGAGCAGAATAATTGTGTGAAGTACTGGCACAGAGTTATAGCGGCTAGAATGTTTTTTTTTACACAAGCTGCACGATTAAGTCGTTTATCAAAACAAAAAAGCTGCAATTTCAACGTGTTAAAGCATCCAGATTTGTAGCCATGTTAATAACGTTTGTAAGAAACCAAACCATTTGTAAATCCGTCAAGATTTCAGCGAGATGAGAGTATTTATGTTCGTACAGATCACTCATCTCACATCAGGCTCCACAGAGCCCGACAGAAAGCTTGCCTGTGACAAGATGGCCGCCGGTGATGACGCTGGTGACTCCGCCGTAAGACATCTAGCCTTTATTATGGATATCTATGGAAATAACATACCGCTGGAATGTGCGATTGACCAATCAGAATCAAGTATTTCACAGAGCCGTGTAATAATATAAAATAGACACAACATTTTTATATACACACACACATAGCCTACCTAAATGTAATTATTTATTTTATATTATATACAAATCTATATATTTTAGCTTGTATAAGTCTAAATATAACGCTAAAACTAGAATATATTTTAATATATATTTTTGTATATTATAAGCATAGACTTTTATTATATACGAAAACGCTTTTTTCCTTTTTTTGTAGTTAATTTTTATTGCATTAAGTCTATAATATAAAATAGACACATTTTATATACACATACATACGTATATGTAATTATTTATTTTATATTATGTACAAATCTATATATTTTAGCTTATATAAGTCTAAATATAGATTTATATAATGCTAAAACTATAGGAAAATTGTAATATATATTTCTGTATATTATAAACATAGACTTAAATTATATGAAAACTCTTTTTTCCCCCTTTTTTGTTGTTGTCATGAACATAATTGTTTGCTGAGACAAAAGCTTTAGGTATAAGATCATATTGTGGAGTGGTTCAGTGTGACATTTGTGCTCGACATGTCCAACATGGCCACACAATATCCTTCTCACAATCGTCCCTGCCACGGATCTCATCCTGAAACTTTCTCCTTCTGAGCTCCATTATTCTGACAGCTGCTTCTGCTCATTTTACAGCTGAGGATACAGCGCTCTCCTCCTCTGCAGGGCTTCCTGTCTTTCCTCTCTTCCTCTATTCTCTCGTTTCTGTCCCTGGAGATGTTTCCCAGCAGGCTTTTGCTGCGACTCGTGTTTGGTCTCCCACACTTTCGGCTTCGTGAAGCCATCTCTGTGTCTCTCTTAGTCCTCATCCTCGCCTTCTCTCCATCGTTGTGCTTGTTACTGGATTAATGTTGAGAGCTGTCTTGCAGAAGTGCAGCAGTTGTCTGACAGACTGTCCTCGTGTCCCTGAAGTTCACTTCTTCGCTTACGCAGTGACCACCTGCTCCACGGCGCGCTCGTTTTATGTTTTCACAGCGTGGCCTCAATAAGTATTTGGATGCTTCATTTGAAGAATGTATTAAATGTAATTGGATTGCAAAAAATCAATCTGAGCCCTTCTCAGAATCCTCCCCTCTGCTGTAACTCTCAAATCTCATTTACAGTCAAACTTCCTTAAAGGGACAGAGCACTCAAAAATTAATATTCTGTTATTTACTCATCTTCATATTGTTGAAAACCTGTATGAGTTTTTTTCCTTCTTCAGAAAATAAATAAACTGATGTTCACTTTGAATTTGAATTTAAACGTGACAGTAAAGACATTTATAATGTTAAAAAAGAGTTACCGTTTTTTAAAACAGTCCATTCCTCAAAGAATAACAACAAAAAAAATCCACAAAAATATGAAGCAGCACAACTGTTTTCAACACTGATAATAATCAGAAATCATAATATTATAATGATTTCTGAAGGATCATGTGACACTGAAGACTGGTGTAATGATGCTGAAAATTCAGCTTTGATCACAGGAATAAATGACATCTTACTCTTCACAGATCAGGCATAACATTATGACCACTGACAGGTGAAGTGAATAACACTGATGATCTCTTCATCGCGGCTCCTGTTAGTGGGTGGGATATATTAGGCAGCAATTGAACATTTTGTCCTCAAAGTTGATGTGTTAGAAGCAGGAGGAATGGGCAAGCGTAAGGATTTGAGCGAGTTTGACAAGGGCCAGATTGTGACGGCTAGACGACTGGGTCAGAGCATCTCCAAAACTGCAGCTCTTGTGGGCTGTTCCCGGTCTGCAGTGGTCAGTCTCTATC
Source organism: Pseudorasbora parva (assembly GCF_024679245.1). NCBI lineage: Eukaryota > Metazoa > Chordata > Actinopteri > Cypriniformes > Gobionidae > Pseudorasbora > Pseudorasbora parva. Next base: position 61,465,213 of record NC_090172.1, on the reverse strand, counting down.
AAAAGTGCTCCAAGAGGAACAGTGGAGAACCGGCCACAGGGTCATGAGCGGCCAAGGCTCATTGATGCACGTGGGGAGCGAAAGCTGGCCCGTGTGGTCCGATCAAACAGACGAGCTACTGGAGCTCAAACTGCTCCAGAAGTTAATGCTGGTTCTGATAGAAAGGTGTCAGAATACACAGAGCAGCTCAGTTTGTTGTGTATGGGGCGGCATAACCGCTGACCAGTTAGGTTGCCCATGCTGACCGCTGACCCCACCGAAAGCACCAACAGTGGCACGTGAGCATCAGAACTGGACCACGGAGCAATGGAAAAAGGTAGCCTGGTCTGATGAATCATGTTTTCTTTTACATCACGTGGATGGCCGGGTGCTTTGCTTACCTGGGGAACACATGGCCCCAGGATGCACTATGGGAAGATGGCGAGCCGGCGGAGGCAGTGTGATGCTTTGGGCAATGCTCTGCTGGGAAACGTTGGGTCCTCCATCCATGTGGATGTTACTTTGACACGCTCCACCTACCTAAGCATTGCTGAGACCATGTTCAGCCTTTGATGGAAATGGTATTCTGGCGGCTGTGGCTCTTCCAGCAGGATAATGCTCCTGACACAAAGCACAAATGCTTCAGGAATGATTTGAGGAGCAGAACAACGAGTTTGAGGCGTTGACTTGGCCTCCAAATTCCCCAGATCTCAATCCAATCGAGCATCTGTGGGATGTGCTGAGCAAACAAGTCTGATCCATGGAGGCCCCACCTCGAAAATTATAGGACTTTAAGGGGTGATGAATTGAGAAATCAACTTTCTCTTGAGCTTTTGATAGATAAAAGGTCATGTTAATATAAAAATATCCTGTCAGTTTCAGAGCTGAAAACCTTGTCCTTGTTAGTCAAAGAAAAGCTTGTATTAACACCAGGCCAGGCCCAGCAAACGATCGATCTCAGATCCCTAATTCTGTAGCCCCGTCTGACATGACACAGGCCTACATAGAGCTAAACCGGATCGAACTTTTGAGCAAAAAACACACTGCATAAGCTTCACTCAGATTCCAATATTATGAATGCATGGATGAACTCGTTTCTGTCCGCTGGCGTGGGGAAGACTGCGCGTCTGTTCCTTCATTTCACCACGGATTCCTTTGTAAACAAGAGACTGGATTTGCAGACAGGATGGGTTTACCTGAATGAATTAGGCAATGCACTAATGTGAGTAAAAAAATTGTTTTATATGTGATAGTATTGCATTGTTACAGATCGTACTGACTGATGCTGTCACAGGCTGGAGAATCCTTTATTTGTTGGTTCGTTGCGATTCGGGATCAGACTCGGGTATGTGTTTTCTGAAATAGTGAAATAATATTCCTTTCTTGATGTGCGTTGTTCTCTCTCTTGACTTGATATTTGTAGGAAAAATACAATCACAGAAGTTTTGAACATGCTGTCTGCAACGTACAGTGTGTGTGTGTGTGTGAGCTGAAAGGGGAGACGAAGCTCATTAAATATCTAAATCTTCTCCAATCCTAGCCGTGGGCGTTTATTTCCAATTCTTCAGTACGTCAGGCCCATTAAAACCCAGCGTTCAGGAGAGAGACAAAACCAGTGTAGAAAGTAGCTTATTACTTATTAGTTATGATGTTTTTGAATGTAAAAACCACACGGGTCAGGGATGTTTTGGCAACAAAAGGGGGACCAACACAATATCAGTTCATAATGTTATGCCTGATCGGTGTATGTAGTAAACTATAAGTATGATGTTATGTTCACTAAAAGAAAACTTACAAGTACACTTGCAGTGTAAAACTACTAAACTATAGTAGTTTACTGAGAGTACACTTTAAAGTGTAGTTTCTAGGGGTGTCCCCGACTAAGGATTTACACATTCGAATCAGAATTTTCGAATCTCTCTATGGTCGACCGATAGTCGAATCATCTGTGTGTGTAAACCATAGACCGGAAAAAAATTAACGGTATAAACGAAGGGCAGGACACTAGTCAGCAGGAGGCTAAGACTATTTTTATTGTACTTTACACACGGCACACAGCCACCACTTTTAATAAAGTGATCAAAACTAGGCTACACTACATTCGTAAATTAACCGTTCTCTCATAACACTTAAATCAGTATGTACATTCACGATTTGAGGGAAATATACATTTAATCGTCGCTGACAGATGTCGAATGCTGCCGTCGGTGTATGTGTTTAAATTTTAAAGGCGAGTCCCGCGACACGTCTTTATAACACTAATATTGAGCCCCCCCATATTGCCAAAATGGTATGATCCTCGTTTCATAACACCCGCGAAGATTCGACCATGAGATTAGTGGTCGAATCCGGTCCTGCATATTGATGCATCGAATCTTCGACTATTAGGGGTCACCCCTAGTACTTTCATAAACTTAAAAAATTTGCTATTTGACTTGTAAAGTTCACCAGTATACTCAAAGTTTACTAATGTTACACTTAAAAGTGTACTTTTATACACTTAAAAGTGGGCCAATTTAGTCTGAAGCAGCATTGAAATAGTACACTTACAAGTATACTAGTACATTGATATTGGTAAACTTAAAGTATACTTGAGCTTTACATATGTATACTTACACATAAAATGAAAACAAACATTTTTGTAGTTTAATTGTGAAATTTACTAGCAAATTTACTGTTTCAAAGTGAATCCTCCTAGCCTGGATAGCAGCCGAACTCAGCCCCGCCTACAACATCTGAGCTCGGGCGGTTCGGTCTGGCCTCGCTCCATAGAGGAGTAATTATGGCCGAACAGAAACTGACCAATGAGATCATCAGGGCGGGCTTTAGACGATGACGGACTGATGATGAACAGTAACGTAATCATCACGTCATCAAAGGGGCTTGGGTTATATTTGTTCAAATCCTAAAGGGAGAGCTTGTTTGTATCTGCATTCACCTTCACTATTTCTCTCAGAAATGATGATCATGTTGGGTAAGTGCTCTGTGTATCATTCAATTCTTTTATTTTTACAACACCGGCAAAGACTGTTTATTCCAGTGCACGTGCAGACAGGGCTACCAAGTTTTTACAACAAAACCCGCCAACTACTAGCCCTAAACAATAGCTTCTCAGGGGGGTGTTTTGGGGGGGTAAAATGTGTGTTATTTTGGCAAGGTTGCTGCTAAAATTCACACTCATGGGTCTATATATCACATAATAGTCACTTCAACAAGCAGACATGGAAAACAACCTGCGGAAAAAAACGTGGACCTGGCAACACAGTGCAGTTGAGCTCTGTTGACGTCGCTCCGCTGCTCTGATTGGTTGTCGGTCTGTCCAATCGAGGTCTTTCCTGGTTCGGTTGAAACGCCCCATAATCACAGCCCAATGGAGCAGCAGACTCATATTCTGACTAAATTAAGTATGACCACGTCAGGCTAGAATCCAAAATCTGACGTCTTTCAATAATGATATCTCTGTTGTTTCTGCAGAGAAGAATCTCACATGCATTTGCTCCAGAGATCTCAGCAATGTCTCGACCTGAAAGAGCAACCGCTGAGCAATAACGAGGAGCTTTCAGAAGGCTCAGAAACTTGAAAATTGCCTTTTTATGAGCTGATAAAAATGCACGACTTCCTTGATTCGTAATTATAATCTTCCTGAACTCAGACTCAAAAATAGCCTCGTGAAAAAGAAAAAAAGTTCTTCAAGAGGAGAAACCGACTCGCTGTTTAAACCGAACTCACTCCCTCTTCTTCTTCTCTTCCTGTTTTTCTCCCTGTATGAGGCTTAATTGCATAACTGTGTGTGTGTGTGTGTGTGTGTGTGTGTGTGTGTGTGTGTGTGTGTGTGTGTGTGTGTGTGTGTGTAGGCTGTTCAGGGCTTTATGTAAGGAGGCCTACGCTGCAGTCGGACATCATCTGTCTCTCCTCGGATGTTATCTGGTTAGGGTTTACGCTATGAAGGTTTCTGACCCATCAGTTTGGTGTGCGGCTGATGGCACTCTCTCGCAGTGCTTTAGTGCTTGTGTTTGTGGGTGGTGATGTGATGTTTATGTAATAAACCCTCTCCATAAACCTCAGATGAGTGTTAGAGGTCTACATTGTACACATGGCACAAACAAAGCAGCAGTGAGGTATAATAGCTGCGATTGTGCTTCTGAATGGGATACTGGCATGCCAGTCAAACCACTGAAGAGTTTCCGGCTGCGCTGAGCCAGAGGAGAAAGTGTTTCATTGCATCTGAACTTTTGAGGGGGGAAAAGCTGCATAGCTGGACGGAAATGTCAAGGTTTATGACTCAGTGTTGAGTCTCTTCTGCTCAGCAAGGCTGCATTTATTAGATATGTAAACATATATAGTGTATATTATTACAAATTTAAAATAACTATTTGAATATATTATCAAATGTAATGTATTCCATTACTCCAGTCTTCTGTGTCACATGATCCTTCAGAAATCATTCTGATGAGGATTTATTATTATTATTGTTGAAAACAGTTGCGCTGATTCATATTTGTGTGGAAAAAACAGAGATGCATTATTATTTCAGGATTCTTTGATGAATAGAAAATGTAAAAGAACTGCATTTATTTGAAACCTAAATCTCAAATGATAAATGTTTTACAGTCTTTACTGTCACTTTGATCAAATAATAGAATATTTATTTATTTACTTGTCCCAAACTTTTGAATCGTACTGTATAAATCTATATTGAACTCTATCTATATAAAAAAATAATTAGTTTATAATTCTACAGGTGATGCATATTTTATAGGGAAAGATTTTTCCTGGCACAAAGAACCAGTATTTACTGTAAACCAGAGTATTAACTGTAAATGTTGGTGTGATGTGATATTCGCTCAGCCATCGAATGTTTCTGCCAGGACATTTTTACCACAAAACAGTGGTACATTTTTATAGTAATAGAGTTCAATTCTGTTCATTTGTTTATTTACAAGGCACACATAATGGGTGATTCAACCAGAATATTCTTCTTAACTCAAACTGATATGATAATTTATGCACTAATAGCACATATTTCTAAGAATGACCAATAAAGAAAACATGCATAGCCAACACATTGTGTGTGTGAGTGAGTGAGTGAGTGAGTGAGTGAGTGAGTGAGTGAGTGAGTGAGTGAGTGAGCGAGTGAGCGAGTGAGCGAGTGAGCGTGTGAGCGTGTGAGCGTGTGAGCGAGTGTGCGAGTGAGTGTGCGAGTGAGTGTGCGAGTGAGTGTGCGAGTGAGTGTGCGAGTGAGTGTGCGAGTGAGTGTGCGAGTGAGTGAGTGAGTGAGTGAGTGTGTGAGTGTGTGAGTGTGTGAGTGTGTGAGTGAGTGTGTGAGTGAGTGAGTGAGTGAGTGAGTGAGCGAGTGAGCGAGTGAGCGAGTGTGTGAGTGTGTGAGTGAGTGAGTGAGTGAGTGTGTGAGTGTGTGAGTGTGTGAGTGAGTGTGTGAGTGAGTGTGTGAGTGAGTGAGTGAGTGAGTGAGTGAGTGTGTGAGTGAGTGAGTGAGTGAGTGAGTGAGTGAGTGAGTGAGTGAGTGAGTGAGTGTGTGAGTGTGTGAGTGAGTGAGTGAGTGAGTGAGTGTGTGAGTGAGTGTGTGAGTGAGTGAGTGAGTGAGGGAGTGAGTGAGTGAGTGAGTGAGCGAGTGTGTGAGCGAGTGTGTGAGCGAGTGTGTGAGCGAGTGTGTGAGTGTGTGAGTGTGTGAGTGAGTGTGTGAGTGAGTGAGTGTGTGAGTGTGTGAGTGAGTGTGTGAGTGAGTGTGTGAGTGTGTGAGTGAGTGAGTGAGTGAGTGAGGGAGCGAGCGAGCGAGTGAGCGAGTGTGCGAGTGTGTGAGTGAGTGTGAGTGAGTGTGTGAGTGTGTGAGTGAGTGAGTGAGTGAGTGAGTGAGTGAGTGAGTGAGCGTGTGAGCGAGCGAGCGTGCGAGCGAGCGAGCGTGCGAGCGAGTGAGCGTGTGAGCGAGTGAGCGTGTGAGCATGTGAGCGTGTGAGTGAGTGAGCGTGTGAGTGAGTGAGCGTGTGAGTGAGTGTGTGAGTGTGTGAGTGAGTGAGTGAGTGAGTGAGGGAGTGAGTGAGTGTGTGAGTGAGTGTGTGAGTGTGTGAGTGAGTGAGTGAGTGAGTGAGTGAATGAATTTGTGTGTGAGTGAGTGAGTGAGTGAGTGAGTGAGTGAGTGAGTGAGTGAGTGAGTGAGTGAGTGAGTGAGTGAATGTGTGAGTGAGTGAATGTGTGAGTGAATGTGTGAGTGAGTGAGTGAATGTGTGAGTGAGTGAGTGAGTGAGTGAGTGAGTGAGTGAGTGAGTGAGTGAGTGAGTGAATGTGTGAGTGAGTGAGTGAGTGAGTGAGTGAGTGAGTGAGTGAGTGAGTGAGTGAGTGAGTGAGTGAGTGAGTGAGTGACTGAGTGACTGAGTGAGTGAATGTGTGAGTGAGTGAGTGAGTGAGTGAGTGAGTGAGTGAGTGAGTGAGTGAGTGAGTGAGTGAATGTGTGAGTGAATGTGTGAGTGAATGTGTGAGTGAGTGTGTGTGTGAGTGAGTGAATGTGTGAGTGAGTGAGTGAGTGAGTGAGTGAATGTGTGAGTGAGTGAGTGAGTGAGTGAGTGAGTGAGTGAGTGAGTGAGTGAGTGAGTGAGTGAGTGAATGTGTGAGTGAATGTGTGAGTGAGTGTGTGTGTGAGTGAGTGAGTGAGTGAGTGAATGTGTGAGTGAGTGAGTGAGTGAGTGAGTGAGTGTGTGAGTGAGTGAGTGAGTGAGTGAGTGAGTGAGTGATTGAGTGAATGTGTGAGTGAGTGTGTGAGTGAGTGAGTGAGTGAGTGAGTGAGTGTGTGAGTGAGTGAGTGAGTGAGTGAGTGAGTGAGTGAGTGAGTGAGTGAGTGAGTGAGTGTGTGAGTGAGTGAATGAGTGAGTGAATGAGTGTGAGTGAGTGATGAGTGTGTGAGTCAGTGAGTGAATGTTTGTGTGAGTGAATGAATGTGTGTGTGAGTGAGTGAATGTGTCAGTGAGTGAGTGAATGTGTGTGTGTGAGTGAGTGATTAAATGCTTGTTTTGTGAAATATGAGGACTTTGTGTGTGTGTGCGCGCGCTCGTGCTTTGGCGAACCTCTTGTACTCGCTCTGTAGATTCTGTAGAGACACTCAACACTTGAATGCAATTACATGCACATGTGTTTTGGAAAGCTGCTTATCTACCACAGCAGTGTGTGTAGATTGCGCTTATGACGAAAGTGTGTAAGTCCATCACTCAAACGAACCCTCAATCAGTGCTAGCACACTTTCGGCAGTGGCACGGCTACTTTTATGTCATCAATGGGCTTTTCTTCATTGTGAAGCGTATAAAACACAGACAGAAGCTGAATCTACCTGTCTGACGATGAGAAAAGTGTGAGGAGGGGATGTGGGCTTCAGAAACAAGATAAAAATATCGCAAAGAGTCCTGATTGTGCCGGAGAGCTCTCTGACACCGCCCGAGAGAGAAAAAGGGCAAGAGAACCAGGAATTAAAAAACATCCTATTCACTTTGCCAACAGTTCCTCGCCTTTTTAAGCGCAGTCTGTCTTGTGTGTGTGTGTGTGTTTCGGGTGAGTAGGTGTCTGTGGATGAGTGGGACTGCCTGGTAGAACGTGTAGGCATCTGTTGCCATGACAACCATCTGCTGTTATGCATAAGCATCCTCTCGGGTTGCCCACACAGTGTCATCGCAGCGAGATCTGGAGCGAGCGAGCGTTTGAAGCAGTGACTGCTGCACGGTTCATTGTCTGCGTGTTTCATGTAGGCCCAGACAGAATCTGCAGAGATTTCCAAAAGATTCTGTGCTGAATTTTTGGGGGGAGGACTGCAGGTAACTGAAAGAAGAATCAAGAAGTATCACAAGTATTTAAAGGGTTAGTTCACCCAAAAATAAAATTGATGTCATTAATGACTCTCCCTAATGTCGCTCCACACCCGTAAGACCTCCGTTCATCTTCACACACAGTTTAAGATATTTTATATTTATTCCGAGAGCGTGTGCAAGTGTATGCACACTATACTGTCCATGTCCAGAAAGGGAATAAAAACATCACAGTAGTCCATATGGGACATCAGTTAGTTCATTAGAGTCTCTTGAAGCAGCGAAAATACATTTGGGTCCAAAAATATCAAAAACTACGACTTTTTTCTGCATTGTCTGCTCTTCCGCGTTTGTGTTCAATCCTCAAATAAAGATTCAGACGGTTGTGAATCAGCGAATCGATTCATGATTCGGATCGCGGGTCAAACTGCTGAAATCACGTGACACTGGCGATCCGAATCATGAATCAATAAGTCATTAATAATCATACATTTAATTTTTTGGTGAACTAACCCTTTAATAAATATATTGTTAACACTTTAGAAGAAAATGAGAGCTGTACCGATATATCGGCCGATAATTGTCAATGGCTGATGAGAGCCATTCTTTTCACTATCGGCCGATTGTTACAAAAAAAAGAAAGGATTAAATCCTGTCAATAAAAAGGGTGCAAGAAAACGTGCCCAGATCGTATTGTGTTTGAATAAACATCTCTTGCACTAAATTTAGGGCAGGTTCATGCGACAATAACACATTTACAGTTACAATATAGCTTAAAGTTAAAGGGACAGTTCACCTAAAAATGTAAATGATCCCATTATTCTACTCAGCCTCAAGCCATCCTAGATGTATATGACTTTCTTCTTTCATCCACACACAATCAGAGGCAATGAATGGAACTAAGACAGTGGACATGGTCATCATGTAGGATGTTTTATGTGACATAAAAAGTTTACTTTAAAACAAGTAATTTTGAGCCCTCCATGTAGCCTGGCTCCGCCCGCCTACGTACTTCCGCTGAATTTTATTTTTCCTTCAGTACTCCGTCTGGGATTGCGGTGTATTCTCTGGTTTTCTCTGGTCAAATTTTAACCGGCCGAATCAGCGAACAGAGGGAGTGGCTGAGAACGATGGCGTTGATGTCGTGCGCTAGTTTGAGATGACATACGTCACGCGTATTAGTGATTGGTTATGGCAGATCTATAGACTGTAAAAAAAATGAACGTAGTGTCCGTGACGTCACCCATAGGATTCTGAAGAGCAGATTTGAAGCGTACGAGACAGATAACAGAAAATGGGCAAAGAGGCGGGACGTGGGCGGAGCTTAGATGACGCGACGACTAACAGCGGATAAATGGCTCTCCACCTGTCACTGAAAGTGGCCACGCCCTTAATTATGCATAACTTTAAGGCTTTATATAATGTAAACGAATGAGTTATAAACACATTCACTCCCCTCACAGTCGTCATGAAGGGCAAAATTAGCCGTATAGACCAAAACCACAATTTGTCCCAGGCTGTAAACATGTTTTTTTCTGCTGTAAAGTTGGACATTTTAACACGGGGCTCAATGAGATTCTGCTCCTTCTGGAGCCGCTCTAGTGGCCAGTCGATGAACTGCAGTTTAAGTCACTTCTGTATTGGCTTCAACAGGAACTGGGGGAGGAGCCGCTTGGGCAGATCCAATAGAGACAGAGCCATACGCATCATAATCTGAAAGCCACGCCCACCGGGGGAAAAAACAAACCAACCGTCTCCATTGACTTTCTATTGCGTGATGCTGCCTCCTTGTCATTTCTGACTTATTACAAAAAAACTAACAATGTCTAAAAGCTGATATGTGACAATTGTGTTCAGAAAACAAGCAAAAAAAAACAGAACGAAAAACCCAGAAGTTTTTATAAGCTTTTGCCCCAAAAAACGAGCGTTTGAAATCATAAAAGTGCATACATGCAATAGAGACAGAGCGCGACATGTTATATTACACTGAGAACTACTGGAGGGGAAAGTAGTCAGTGACAGAAAATATAACATATAAAACAGACATTTGGATATTTTACAAAATATTTACTGCACACGTGGGCATACTGAGTGTCAGGATCACAAAAATGACCCATTCTTCCTGCTGAAGCTTCACGTCTTATTGCCTGTATCCACTTTTGACTCCTTAAATAAATAGCGTGTGGTGTGGCCTAAATGCGCTCGCTATAGTTTTAAAGGTCCCGTTCTTCGCGATTCCATCTTTCAAACTTTAGTTAGTGTGTAATGTTGCTGTTAGAGCATAAATAATACCTGGAAAATTATAAAGCTCAAAGTTCAATGCCAAGCGAGATATTTTATTTAACAGAAGTTCCCTTTCAAAGCCTACAGCGAACGGCTGGTTTGGACTACACCGCTGCACTTCCTGCTTTAATGACGTCACTAGAACCGTTTGTTGACGAACCCTCCGCCCACAAGAACACGCACAATAGGGGGCGTGGTCTCGTTGCTCTCCCACGTGGAGAAGAGCGCGCATTCAGCGCTTGCATCTCCCCGTTATGGTAAGAGGCGGGACCTTTCCGGGCAAAGTGCGCTAAGCTGCTGTCCAATCACAGCGCGGGAAGCGCTGGCCCAATCAGAACTCGTTACGTGTTTCTGAAGGAGGGACTTCATAGAACAAGGAAATCATCAGGCCGTTTTTAGGACAGAGGAAACAGCGCTGTACAGATAAGTCAATTGTGTGAAAAATACTGTACACGCGAAACATGAACTCATGTTATATTGCACACTGTAAACACAATCAAAGCTTCGAAAACACGCGAAGAACGGGACCTTTAAAACTCAAAGAGTTCCTGTCTTCAAGAAAGTTAACGCTTGTCAATGGAGAGTGACCAGGCTACCCTGCATGTTGACTAATGTTAACAAATGTAACCTTACTGTAAAGTGTAACCAGTATATTTAAAAAACATAATTTTGCAAATGACAGACTTTTCAGTGAGCTGAGATTCTCGTGTGTTTGCTGACCCCTGTCCTCTGTGTTATAGATGGACCAGAGGAGTTTGAGTGTTTTGGATCGTCTTCTCCTCACACACTCCATATGGTTGCAGCTGTCAATCAACCCTGACTCCGCCCGCCAAATCCTGCAGCGAGAGATAGTCGGGGTGAGAAAATCACAACAGCCTCTTGGAATCAAATCATGTTTTTCACTGTTACTCACAATATAAGTGGTAATTACAGTAATCATGCAGCGATGTATCTCTGTATAACCTCTGCCTGCGTAACAATAGCCAGAAAACTGATGTAATTAACAGCTAATCAACCAATTACACTTCAGATAAACACAGAGGCTGTTGCATTACATTCAAATGGATTTTACTTTATTGATTCTTTTTTTTAATCATTAATCATCATTTAACAATTTCCTTGACAAAAGAAGCAGTTTTGAACTTATTTTTTGTTTGTTTTTATATAATAAATGAACATATGCATAACATTATAGTCATTATATATTATTTATTTATTATATTAAATCATATCTAATAAGGCTTAAAGGGACAGTTCACCCAAAAATGAGCCTGTGATGTTTATCTGCTTACCCCCAGGGCATCAGATGTAGGTGTGTTTGTTTCTTCAGGAGAACACAAATTAAGAATTTTAACTCAACGGTTGCCGTATAATGCGTGTCAATGGGGTGTATTTCTATGACAGTAAAAAACACACACACACACGAATCCATATTAAACCCTGCTGCTCGTGGCGACACATTGATACCTTAAGACACGAAACGATCGGTTTCTGCGAGAAACACAACAGTATTTGTTATTTTTTACCTCATATCAGACAAATCTTGATCTAGTGTCCCCCAGCGCCATTACTTCCGTCAAATAAGGTCAAAATCCCGACGCGATCATAGATATGTGTACATAGATGTCTCATTTGACAGGTCCGCGCAGGCACTAATGAGGCGTCTATGTACACATATCTATGATCGCGAAGTAATGGGGTTGGGAACACTAGATGAGATTCGCCTGCTATGAGGTAAAACAATAACATAAATACTGTTGGGTTTCTCGCTGAAACCGATCGTTTCGTGTTTTAAGACATAAGTGTATCATTACGAGCCGCAGGGTTTAATATGGATTTGTATATCTATGTGTTTTTAACTCCCATAGTGGCTCTCATATAAAAAAAACCCATTGACATGCATTATACGAGCAACGGTTGGAGTTAGAAATCTTCATTTGTGTTCTCCTGAAGAAACAAACACACCGACATCTGATGCTCTTTGGGTAAGCAGATAAACATCACATTCTCATTTTGGGGTGAACTATCCCTTTAATGTACACTTTATCTCCCACAGACGTTTCTGGTGTGTAAGTGTAGCGCCACCCACAGGAAGGTTCTGTGTGTGCGAGTGCAGGATGGAAGTGTGTCACAGTATCCCATCCGTGAGGAAGACTCCAGTGAGTTTTAAACGTCACGCATACACACACTTTAAACTGAGCTTATGGTATTTTTTATCCCTTAAGCCTAACACATAAACATTTGGGCTCCTGAAGCGTATGTTTGTTGTCATACTGTGCCATTTATGGTTACTATAGATTAATGCAAAACCTTAACACCTGGTATTTTTACATGCGATATCAGATATTATTTAGTCTATATTTGGTTCACCAACTTGGCGTGCATGTTATTTGGTAGCCATCCAGTTAGAAATTAGTTTTGTTCTATTAATATTTTCAGCGGCAAGCTGAGGACTAATTCTATTTTTCTCAGTTATTCTGCTTTATTTCCAGATTTAATCATAGTTTGATTTTACACATCTTCAAAAACGGTGCTTTAAATCTCTTGACGAACTAAAATACGTAAATAGCATTTGTAGATATTCTAAATAAAAACTATAGATTGTACTAAACGTCATCTTGCGTATTTTGCTCAAGATAAGAGTTTATTAAGTCCACATGTCACGCAAACAAGAAACTGCTTCTAATCTCCGGTGACGGGAGCTGTCGCTCAGACTATAGGATGGATACCCGACCCGAGCCCGACGGGTTCCGAGTCTTCCGACGGGTCGGGCCGGGTTCGGACAGATATTTAGAAATGACGTTCGGGTTCGGGTGGGGCTCGGTCACGTCAGCGTGATAAGGCATTGAACCTTTTAAATTTAAAACTGCTTATTATGCAAGTAGCCAATGGGTCTGTTTAACTTGATGCAATGGTTTGTTTTGTGATTAAAATACATGCATAATATTACCCTAACATCCGTCTTCCTGCATGCAGAAATTTGTTTATGTCGCCGTGACAACAACGCGCAACACGTGCGTGCATATTGCCCGCGGCATCCTTGTCATTCCAGTGAGCGCAACTTCAGCGCTGCTGGCAGCAGGACAGCCTTGAAGCCATCCGCAGTTGATGCAATCCTTTTTCTGCATAAAACCTCGATTAGCCTAAACTTTGATGGATAGATTATGTAAATAGATCCCATGTTGCAGTTTAGGAAACATACAGTTTAAGAAAATTGGTAAGATGACTTTCATTTCAATAAGGATTTCAATTGTGTTACGTTAATGTTTTGTTCTGTTAGCTTGGGCCATTTTTAGCAGACCTTTGTTCATTTAATTTCAGTTGTCTATTTGATTGGGCTCTGTGTAAGGTTTAATGCCCCATGCGTGCGCTGATGCGCTCGTCTGTAAACATTTCAGAATGCCTTCCTACAGCTGCTTAATAAAAGCGGGCTTTCCACACAAACAAACGTGCGTGTCATTAGTATAGAAAAAATAGATTTTAACTGTCGGGCTCGGCTCGGGCTCGGACATAAATATTTTAATGCCTGTCGGGCTCGGGTCGGGTTCGGTTACTGCTCTGTCGGACGCGGGTCGGGCTCGGACAGAAAAATGCGGCCCGATCCGCACTCTAGCTCAGACCACACAACTTTGGGATGCTGTTTGCGAATGTTCGTTGAAACTAAGTGCTTGAAGTGGAAAAAATAAAGTGCCGGTACTCACCAAAGGGGGAGGGGCTTTGTTTTGTGGCTATGGAGGGATAGAGGGATAGTTTAACCCCTGTTTCACACCGCAAGCGTGGCGTTTCTGCTGCGTGTCAGCCGCGGGGCGGCTGCGCAGCGTTTTCTCTGTCTTTGCGCACCAGAAGCGTGTCTGACGCGGCGCTGCTGCTGCTGGGAAGCCCTATACTTCATGTTAAATATAAATATATCGCCTATTGATACAGCAAAGACAACGTCGGCAGTAGCCTATTGACCATACATATATTTGGCATTGACGGCAAAATAGGCTACAGAATATTTCGTTCTGTATTGACAGGTTTAATATTTCAAAACGATAATGATGTTGTTTTTTGTTATTACAAGTAGGCCTATATCTGCATTTATGTTAACCTAAAGACTTTCACACATGAAAATGTCATTTATTAATATGTATTCGTGTCAAAATGGCATATAAACTCCTTTTCCTATGCTGTTTTGCCTAGAAACGCTTCCAACACGCTCGCGTGTCGCGTGAAAAATAGGCGACTCTTCTATTTGAAGCATGCACGCGTTTTCCGCGCGGCTGACGCAGGCAGTATGCAAGCTCTAACCGGTTAATATGAGAGCCGAAATAAAAACGGACACGCCACACAGCTGAGACGCTCACGACACGCTTGCAGTGTGTCCCCGGCCTAACTACACCGTCACTGCAGCTGCGGACGCGCGAGAGTATTCACACTGGAAGCGTTGGTGCAGCGTCACAGCAGCGGCTCCCACAATGCTAGAGCGTATACCTGAATATTACATACTAAACTAAAATAATTTTTATTATATTTTCTGGCTAGCTTTCTTTACTTTTTATAATACTTTCACCCAAACTGAATAATTAAAACAAGTTTAAATGGGTAAATCTTCTACAGATGATTATTATTCTTCGTTTTCTTTAATGACATACTCCAGTTATTGTTAAAACACAGCACATGTGCTTCTTGTGTGCATTTTGAGCGCTTTTGTGATATTATATTTATTTTGTCCATCAAAAGTGTGCTTTCACTTTACCGTGACTGCAGCTGCAGACCGAGAGCCTATACCTGTCTGAGTACTAATAAATACTAAACTAAACTAAAGTTTATTATATTTTCTGGCTAGCTTACTTTACTTTTTATAATCATAACCATACTTTCACCCAAACTGAATAATTAAAACAAGTTTAAATTGCTAAATCTTTAACAGATATTTTTTATTCTTAGTTTTCTTTTCTGACATACTTCAGTTATTGTTCAAATACACTACATGTGCTTCTTGTGTGCCTTTTAGACACTTTTTGTGTGAAATCATTTTTATTTTGTCCATTAAAAGTGTGCTTTCACTTTAATTGAGCGTCAGGAGCGTCAGCAGCGCAGCAAAAATAGGCTCCCCGCGAAACCCCCGCTTCACTGCTGCTCACGCGACGCTCCTGCTCCCGGTGTGAATGTACTCATTGATTAAGATGGGCGCCGGAAAAAAAACGCACTGCTCACGCGCCGCTCACGCTTGCTGTGTGAAACGGCCGTAAGAAGGCATGGGTGTCGGAAGCAAATCAAATGTGGGTGGGTCCTCTCTCTCTCTCTTTTTTACTGGAGTAGCGTTAGATACTATTTAAATTAAATACAAATATATCACTGTTTACTAAACGATCGATTGGGCCAGACAAAATTATAGAAATCACTGACTTTTTTACGTTGGCAATAGTGTAGGGGTAAGACACATGGCATAAAAATTTGATGCAAATCGATCAGAGGTTTGAATCCGCCTTTTGCTGAACTCACTCTACTCCCTTTTTCCATCACATATCAGATCGGAAAGGGGTTTCTTTTCAATAAATATGGAGAAAATATTAGAAAAGTGGAAATAAAGTGTCTAACACGTGTTTAATTATAAGTGTTTATCACTTATAGGGGTAGGTGAACAGACATGTGCTGAATTAGAGACGATAAAAGTGAGTAGGTCCGATATCATTGGTCGTAAAAAGTGGGCGGGTCTTGTCCCACACACACACACACACAATGGTTCCGACGCCCATGCAAGAAGGTCCATATTTTAAAGCTACACTGTGTAACTTTTTTGTTTTATTCTTAGCTAAAAACACGTAGTTCTTTCAAAAATATATGTGCTCATTAATGTATATTTACTTCTTTCAAGTAATAAAGTATTCTCGTAAGTTTATAATATGCCATTGAAAACACATACGGGTGAGGGGTTCGAATGCCGGTCGGCATGTTGCCCCTCCATCTTGAAAGTACATTAGCCAAAGAGGGACATACCCGTAAATTCAAGCTTCGCCTTTCGTGTTTACCTCTCCCTCGTACCTCCGTCACATCAACTGATCTCGGCTCACGGAGAAAATTATACAGCCAACAATGTAAACTTTGCCTTACGCTAGTGATGTCGTACAATATACAGAATAACGATAGCACTGATAAAAGTTACTTTACTAAGATTAGCTTGTATTCGTCTGGGAACCTGATAGCTGATTTTAGCAATGAAATGGTAAAACAATTACGAAAACATAAAGCTATTATTCATTTTACATAGATGTCATAACCTACATGTTAACTGACAAATTAAATAACTGCAAACAATAATAGTTTTCTAAAGTAACCTCATCACTTGAACACACACTCATGGACGAGGTCGAACTGGAAGCCGTGTTAATCTTGGACTAAATTGGCCACCGTAGGAGTTAAAACGAAATCAGAATTGAGAGGAACAGAAACTATTATTCCCTGATGGTCATATACCTTTACACCGCTAGATGGGGGAAAATATCACACAGTGGAGCTTTAAAGTTCTTTCTAACTTGTACCCAGTCTTAAAAACTAACATAATAGTTTTTGTAATTGTTTGACTATAGCATTTGTTTTAATAAGGGTTTATTTACAAAGCAAGACCATTACCATGCAGGCCAATGTTAACTTTCTTCTTTCGTTTTTTTTTTTTTTAATCTATAGTTTTTGTTCTGAAAAATAGCAACAATTAGAAACTATAACTACAACATGCCACAGGTACAATATGCATCTTTAGTGGAAAAACTGTTCCCTCAATCTATTATAAACTCTACAACTAGTCAAAATTTAACACAATAAATGCAATAGAACGTGATCAATTCTAGTTACTGTGGTCATCATGAGTTTAAAAAGCTTGATGTTTTCCCCTCTTTTTATTTTAGTGGCGGTCTTAGATCATGTTTGACTTTCGCTGTGGTGTTTTAATACCAGTGATGCCAGTAACGCGTTACTCTAATCTGAGTACTATTTTCCAGTAACGAGTAATCTAACGCGTTACTATTGCCAAACCAGTAATATATATATATATATATATTCCTTGCGTCTCAGGGAGAGTATTTTTTCAAGGAAATATTTTTTTAATTTCAACTTAAAATGTCAGGAGATACATTGTTGACGTTACTGTTAAAAATGCAGTTCCAATAAAGTGAGTGTTGGCAAAAATGGTCGTCATTTCTATGTTGAGGCGGCAGGGGTGTTGTCAGCAACTGCTGAATGTAACTGGTAAAGTGACTTGTAATCTTACTTAAGCCCCTTTCACACTGCACGTCGGACCCGCAATATTCCCGGAGCATTGCCGGGTCGCCTTCTGTGTGAAAGCAGCCACGTCCCGGGATTGATTACCGAATTGAACCCGGGTCGGGGACCTAGTAACATTGCAGGATTCGACCGGGGACGAGCGCTGTGTGAACAAAAGCCAAAACTAATGCCGCAACGTGTACGTAGTTATCGTGCGACTCCTAGAGCTTGTTTTTTCAATAACACAGCCCTGCAGTGCCAGAAGAGCTGGTCAGTGTTTTAAACGCAGAGAGTGTTCGTATACAAAAGAAACTAAAATTAAACAAGCAGAAATGTGTGCAAACTGGACACAAGTGGAGACCACGGAGCTCCTTACTATCCGCGCTGAAGCTGAGATCGCTCGCCATTATACGTCACATCAGGATGTCACGTGTCAACTCGACCCGGGACCGTTAAGCGTTGTGTGTGAAAGCGCAAATATTACGGTATTTCGCTGGCAGTGTGAATGGGCCAAATCTAGCGGCCCGGGAACAAATGCCGGGTCGCATTATCCGTGTATTTGCCGGAATCGCAGTGTGAAAGGGGCTTTAGTTACTTTTAAAATCAAGTAATCTATAAAGTAACCAAGTTACCTTTTAAGGGATTAATCAGTAATTAGATTACTTTTTCAAAGTAACTGTGGCAACACAGTTTACTACATTCTCAATCGAATTCAAATGGGTCGCACATTTGATCATCAACATCGTATAGGAACGGAATGGTGAGAGTAGCTGTGTGCAGGCGGGGAGGAGTTGCAAACGGAGACGTGAAGTCGGACACTTTCTGCTTCCTGTGGTGACGCTCACGCTATATTTGCATACTTTATCACAGCTGAAATGCAATATTTGTTCAATTCACACTAAACAGATGTTTCATAAGACATTTTCATTCAATACTTTATGTACTGCATAATACAGCATCTGTACAAGAGTAAAGTTAAACATATTATCATTGAAGTGGGGTCTACGGTTTTAATAAGTTTTATTTTGATAGACATGACAATATAACATCGTGACTACATGACAAGATGTTTTACCATTATAAAAAACAGATCTGTGAGCATTAGTAGAGCAGAAGGTTTTAGAATAAAACACGTGATCGCTGTCATGCGGTGGATCCAGCCAATCGTGGATCAGCTGTGTCGTCATCAGAGTTTGTGCATCCGCTCTTGAGAATCTGCAGCGGCTGCATCAGCCGGCTGCTCTCGAATCGCTCTCGCGGTACTTTGTTGACAGACGCGGTACTTTGTTGACATGTCTCCTGTCCCACACGAGGAGCAAACACACTGGATCACTGCTATTCTCTGTTTAAGAATGCCTACAAGGCTCGTTCACTACCAGCTTTTGGTAAATCGGACCATGCCGCCATTTTCCTTACACCAGAGCACAAACAAAGGCTCGTTCAGGAACCCCCGGTGAGGCGGGAAGTTAAACGCTGGTCGCCTCATTCAGAGATCACGCTACAGGCAGCTCTTGACGACGTT
Source organism: Pseudorasbora parva (assembly GCF_024679245.1). Lineage (NCBI taxonomy): Eukaryota > Metazoa > Chordata > Actinopteri > Cypriniformes > Gobionidae > Pseudorasbora > Pseudorasbora parva. The sequence continues at coordinate 61,446,385 of NC_090172.1, read as the reverse complement.
GACTGGGACATGTTCCGGGCGAGTTCATCGGACGTCAGCGAGTTCACTGATGTGGCGCTCTGCTTCATTAACACACTGACAGAGCAAGCCACACAAACAATAACTATAACGTCCTTCTCTAATCAGAAACCGTGGGTGGACAGTTCAATCCGCGCTGCAGTGAACGCCCGCACTGCCGCATACAACGCCGGTCTACTAACAGGGAATATGAGGGATTATAAATCATCCTGTTATGCTCTCCGACGCGCCGTTAAAGCCGCAAAGCTCCGTTATAGGGATCGCGTGGAGTCTTATTTCCAACTCAACGACTCCCGGCGGATGTGGCAGGGACTGAGGACCATCTGTGCTTTTGGAACGAAATCCTCTGCAGAAGTGAGAGCTGATCCGTTGCTTGTGAACGAGTTAAACTCTTTCTACGCTCGCTTTGATGGCAATCGCGGCAGCGCGACACCGCCGAGTGACGCGTCAGACAGAATCACTCAGAGCTGCAACAATCACGTGATCTCTGTCTCGGAGGATGAAGTTCGTAGGACACTCAAACGTGTGGATGTTAGGAAAGCTGCTGGTCCGGATGGCGTTTCAGGTCGTGTCCTGCGGTCCTGTGCTGATCAGCTCGCCGGACTCCTCACATCCATCTTCAATGAGTCCCTTGCTACATCTGTGGTCCCAACCTCATTCAAAAAATCCACCATCATCCCTGTCCCTAAGAACAGTAAACCCTCTTGCCTAAATGACTATCGCCCAGTGGCTCTCACGTCTTTAGTCATGAAGGTCTTTGAGAGACTCATCAAAAACAACATTTGCTCCTCCATCCCTGACACCTTGGACCCTCTTCAGTTCGCCTATCGTCCCAATAGATCGACTGAAGATGCAATCTCTCACGTCCTCCACTCCTCCCTCACACACATCGACAGCAAGAATGGGAACTATGTAAGACTGCTATTTATTGACTATAGTTCAGCCTTTAACACCATAGTTCCCATTAAGCTAACTAACAAACTCCTGGATCTCGGACTGAACTCTTCTCTCTGTCACTGGATTGAAGATTTCCTCACTGGCAGACCTCAGGTGGTGAGAGTAGGACAGTTCACCTCCACCTCCATCACCGTGAGTGTGGGAGCTCCACAGGGCTGTGTCCTCAGTCCCCTGCTCTACTTTCTCTACACACATGACTGTTTGTCCACACACAGCTCCACCTCTGTCATCAAGTTTGCGGATGATACTGTTGTCCTGGGCCTCATTTCCAACAACAATGAGACCGCATACTTGGACGAGGTGGAGCAACTGACATCATGGTGCCAAGACAACTGTCTCCTTCTGAATGTGAACAAGACCAAAGAACTGATTGTGGACTTCAGGAAGAGACAGCAGCGGTCATATTCCCCTCTCATGATCAGCGGGACACCAGTAGAGAGAGTGAGCAGCTTCAAATACCTGGGTGTGAACATCTCCGAGGACCTGACCTGGACTGCACATATCCAGTCTCAGGTGAAAAAGGCCAGGCAAAGACTGTACCACCTGCGCGGATGAGGAAATTCCGGGTCTCACCCGCTATCCTGAAAACTTTCTATTCAGGGGCGATAGAAAGTTTACTGACTCAGTGCATCACAGCGTGGTATGGTAACAGCACCAGTCACGACTGCAAAGCCCTGCAAAGAGTGGTGTGCTTGTCTGAGCGCATCTCAGGGTCAGCTCTCCCGTCTCTGCAGGACATCTACATCAAACGATGCAGAGGCAGGGCAGAGCTACAAAAATCATCAAGGACATTAATCACCCGGCTGCCTTCTGGTAAGCGCTTCCGTAGCCTGATGGCCAAAACTGAGAGACTCAGGAGGAGTTTCTTCCCACAGGCCATCAGACTCCTGAACGCTGTCACTTAACTACATGTGACTTCACCTCACTTCAGTACTAACAAACTCACATACTGATATTGCACTGCACTTTATTATTGTGTTCCATGTAACTACTCATTATAATGCTGTTTGCACATTACACTCCTGCACTTCTGTTATCCACGTATTTATTTTTATAGTCTCCAGTTTACTTTATCTCACTTATTTTATTCCACATCTCTTATTTCTTTTACTTGATTTATTCATAATTCTACATATGTATATATATAGCACCTTATCCTATTCCTATTTTATCCTATCCCTATTTTATAATTTATTGTGCTTTTTTTTTGTTAATTGTTATTTGCTGTCCATGGAGCGGACCTGTTTACATTTCACTGCCGGTTGTATTCTGTATAACTGTGTATGTGACAAATAAAACTCTTGAACTTGAACTTGAACTTCACAGTCACGTGGCGTCGGTGCTGCCTAAAGTCGGACAACATTTCTAACCAGAATGCACTGCTTCAAGTCAGCCGCCGTTCGGTCTGCGCATCACTGCATCAAGCCTTGTCACATGTATCTCTTTTCTTGTTTGGCACATGTGGGCTGTTTCCGAAACCTCTAAAATACTGCCTTTGAAGGACACATTTGAAGGCAGGAAGGCATCAAGCCACGTCCGAATCTATTGTTAGCTTCACTACCTTCATCTTATCCAGTTTTGATAGCAGCATAGATGTATCCTTCGCTGTTTTTGGTATCCCACAATCCTGTGCTTTCCATTCAGTGACAGTTGAGCTGGGGGAAAAGATGGTGTCCGAAAGGTGCGTTTGCTGGTCAGTTTGTGTGTAAATGTATGTTTCTTACCAATATTTTTCCCTTCTGCTGTAATTTCTAGAGAGAAATCACTACTGTAGTAATAAAATATGTGTTTAGTTTTTACCAAAGCTCTCTATTTTTCTGTAGATCATTGAACTGTTACACTGCCTTATAAGTCTGTCTGAAATCAGTTTTATGAGGTGCCTTCATGCCCAAAACGCTGCCTTACAAGCCATTGCCTAGGTTTTCGGATGCAGCCGTGGTGTGTTGGGCAGTTCCTGTCTTCTGTCTTGACCCCACCCCTCTTGTTATCTCATTATTGGTTAATTTGCCCCACCTGTGCTCCCTCAATTCCTGCCTGATTTGTCACCCTTTATATTCTCATTGTGTCTTCAGTCCTGTGCTGGTTCGTTGCTGTGAGTATGTCTTTCGTCATCCGTTCCCCATTGTGCTACATGTTCTGCTCCAGATGTGTATTGTATTTGCTTTTCCCCCTCGTGGGTTTTTGTTTTGTGTTTATGTTTATTTTTGTAGATAATAAATCCCACCTTTATTTCTGCAAATAAGTCCTCGCTCTTGTTTTTCCCTTTCCTTACGTGACAAGTTTAAATGTTGACGTTTTATTGAATGTTTCATTTGAAGTCACCATTATGGTGATCAGTGTTTGCTTTAGTTGTGCAGATTGACTTTCACATTTGTTTTTCTCTGGCTGCTGTGTGTTTATAAAACGCAGTCACTATGTTGAAAAAGACGAGAGAAAATGTGATCGAGTGATATGATCATATTAACTCTCAATAAGAACTTCTGTATGTTTTTTACAGCATGAGATTCAGCAGTGTTTGAACTCCTGTGCCTATTAAGCCCCTTTCACACTGCGATTCCGGAAAATACACGGATAATGCGTCCCGGGCCGCTAGATTTGGTCCATTCACACTGCCAGCGAAATACCGTAATATGTGCGCTTTCACACACAACGCGTAACGGTCCCGGGTCGAGTTGACACGTGACATCCGGATGTGACGTATAACGGCGAGCGATCTCCGCTTCAGCGCGGATAGTAAGGAGCTCCGTGGTCTCGACTTGTGTCCAGTTTGCGCACATTTCTGCTTGCTTAATTTTAGTTTCTTTTGTATACGAACACTCTCTGCGTTTAAAACACCGACTAGCTCTTCTGGCACTGCAGGGTTGTATTATTGAAAAAACAAGCTCTAGGAGTCGCACGATAACTACGTACACGTTGCGGCATTAGTTTTGGCTTTTGTTCACACAGCGCTCGTCTCGGATCGAACCCCGCAATGTTACTAGGTCCCCGACCCGGGTTCAATTCGGTAATCAATCCCGGGACGTGGTTGCTTTCACACAGAAGGCGACCCGGCAATGCTCCGGGAATATTGCGGGTCCGACGTGCAGTGTGAAAGGGGCTTAAGACTCACTTAGACCTCAGTGATGAGTGTATGAATCTCAATAACAGTGAAATGATTCATGCTTCTGTGAATGAGACCACGTAATGAATGTCTTATAAACACTCAGTTACAGCAGTCTGAGAAAAACTAATGTTAACAAGTCAAGGGTCAAGAGCCCAACTAAAGCAAACACTGATCACCATAATGGTGACTTCAAACTAAACTATTATTTTCATTAAAACATCAACATCTAAACCTAATTAAGCTGGTAATGCTGTTTATGGAGTGATCCACAACTTTATAAAAGTGTTAGGGGATAATGTTCTAATAATGTTACCAGTAAGCACATTTATAACCGTTTTTAGAGAGTGTTATCCTACCTTTTAGGACACAATTCTGGGAACAAAAATAAAACCTGCTGCTAAAAAAATTTGTTTTAACTGCCCAATTCCTAAATGAGACATGCTCACACAGTTTCATTAATAATCCACAGCTAAGGCTGGTAAACCTGGTTTTATGTCTGGTTATATTTTTATGTCTTAAATCCTTACATCTGCTTTTGTCACTATTTAGCATTTTCCCTTGAAAGTTCTGCCCTGAGCTTCCCTGATCTCTGCAGACTAGTTGCGTTTTACGCCATCAGCAGGTACATCAAACCAACAAACATTATACGAGTCAAGTACATTTAAACAAGCGTTTTATTTATAATGTATTCTGTAATTTCTGCTTTTTGTGTATGTTCAACAGAGATATATTACCTTTCCCACTGGAGCTCCCAGAAGCAATTATACAGGCCACAACACACAGCCAGCTGGAAAGCATTTCGCATCTGGGTTTAGGTAGGAATACTTGTTTTTCACGACCATTTCCACCCCCTTACTGACCCTTAAAACTAAACTAGCCTTTTTGCTGCTATACATTTAACAGTTATATGTAAACACCCACTTAGTATCCTTAACACCCTCTTATAATCAATCACAGCGCTTTGAAATGCTTGCATCAGTCTCCAGGTTTGCAGTTTTGTCCACTATAGTATTTAATTGTCCTGTCCTTCAATAACAGCCTCTTTACAAAGTTGGCATATCCCTGTGGCTGGATCACCAAATCAGTTAGCACTGAAATGTGATGCTCAAACTCAGGCATTTTTGACTCTTTCCCTGCCAGTGTTTAAAAAAACAAAAATTGACAGTCACCACCACTGTTCATTTTCACAAAAATGTCATGGCCCCCAGAATATTGAATATCTGAACATGAAATATATCAACAACAAAAAAAAAAGCCTCTGCTTTTAAATGAAAAATTTCCTCTAGGCATATTTTTTTATCATCACTTGAATGTGGGTTTCATAAAAAACTGCACATTTTGAACAAAAGCTCAGATAATCTCTGAAACTTGTATTGTTTGTGTGTGTTTTGATCTGGAGATTCTGTACTCGATCATAAAATGCATAATCCCCGCCAACTAGCACATATACTAGCACATAAACACCGCAAAAAATCCTCTTCCTATTTTTTTTCTTGTTTCCAGTCCAAATAGCTAAAAATTATTTAATCAAGATTAATTTACTAGATAAGAAAAATTTAATATGATATTTTTCCTTGTTTTCTTAAAAATCAAATCAAAATGAAGAGAGTTTTTGCTTAAAACAAGCTAAATTATCTGCCAATGGGGTGAGAAAAATTATTTAGTTTGGGAACAAGAAACAAGATTTCAATCAGAAACAAGATTATTTTCCCACTGGCAGATAATTTGGCTTGTTTTAAGCAAAAAACTCACTTCATTTTGATTTTATTTTTAAGAAAACAAGGAAAAATATCTTATGTCATTTTACTCATCTAGTCGATGAATCTTGATTTAAGATTTTTTAGATATTTGGACTGGAAACAAGACAAAATTACTGAGTAAGAAGAGCATTTTTTGAGTGTACCAGCTGGCTAATAGCATCAGCTAGCATGCCAATGAGCATCCTTATAAAACCATAACTGGCCAAGCCAAGTTTCACATAAATAGATGTTGTTTCAGGAAGTTGAAAAATTTGTGATGTTATGTTTTCATGTTGCATTGAAAGCTTTAATTTCAATAGATCTACAAGCTATGACTACTCTTAAATCCTCTGCTCTTCTCTGCTGTAAACACTGCCAAAAATGCTCTTCTTACTTAGTAATTTTGTCTTGTTTCTAGTCTAAATATCTAACAATTCTTAAATCAAAATGCATTTACTTAGATAAGTAAAACAACATGAGATATTTTTTCAAGCAAAATGATCTGCCAATGGGCTGATTAAAATAATCTTGTTTCTGATAGAAATAAGATTATTTTTCTCACCCCATTGGCAGATATTTTTGCTTGTATTAAAGGTCCCGTTCTTCGCGATTCCATCTTTCAAACTTTAGTTAGTGTGTAATGTTGCTGTTAGAGCATAAATAATACCTGTAAAATTATAAAGCTCAAAGTTCAATGCCAAGCGAGATATTTTATTTAACAGAAGTTCCCTTTCAAAGCCTACAGCGAGCGGCCGGTTTGGACTACACCGCTGCACTTCCTGCTGTAATGACGTCACTAGAACCGTTTGTTGACGAACCCTCCGCCCACAAGAACGCGCAAAATAGGGGGCGTGGTCTCGTTGCTCTCCCACGTGGAGAAGAGCGCGCATTCAGCGCTTGCATCTCCCCGTTATGGTAAGAGGCGGGACCTTTCCGGGCAAAGTGCCCTAAGCTGCTGTCCAATCACAACACGGGAAGCGCTGGCCCAATCAGAACTCATTACGTGTTTCTGAAGGAGGGACTTCATAGAACAAGGAAATCATCAGGCCGTTTTTAGGACAGAGGAAACAGCGCTGTACAGATAAGTCGATTGCGAAGAACGGTACCTTTAAGCAAAAACTCACTTCATTTTGAGTTATTTGTCCCCAGAAAACAACAAAACATATCTTATGTCATTTGACTTGCATCCTGATTAAGAAAATTGATATTTGGACTGAAAACAAGAAAAAAAATTCTAAATAAAAGCATTTTTTGCAGTGAAAGGCTCATATAGTTTTTTCCATTTATTTTTCACTCTTGGCTCTTTCAGAGTTCTGGAGCTCTCAGACGTCCCCCGGCCTTCCTAACGGCCCCCCTCCGCCATCAGCGCCCCACCGGACTTCCAGATTGTTCAGCCCATGTTTTGTCAATCCCTTATTTCTTCAGCCTCCCCAACCCAGCAGAACCGCCTCACACAAACGCCACCGCTTCAAACGCAGCCTCAGGGTCCGTGTGTCCAACGAAACCTCTCTCAGCCTCTCGGGTGGCGAATCTGACCTAACCCAGGGCGAGACAAATGCACAAATTGCCAACCAGGGCGGCCCGAAACGGACTGGAGGATTGAGCGTGCTCAGGAGGACTCCGGCACTCACTCCCACTTCAGAAGAGGAGGACGATCAGATGTTGGGACAGATACCACCCGTAAGTTTGTGGATCCTTAAGGCTGACTGAGGTTTGTTTTCCTAGTAAGGCATACTTATGAACCAACATACTTGCTGATCCCTGGAAAACATTAGGGTTAGGTTTTGGCTTTAAGTGGAAGGTGTCTAATTCTGCTCCTGAAGGGAGTTTAGCTCCAATAAACCTGCCTGGAAGTTTCTGCCCTTACGCAACAAAAATATATTTCTCAATATATTAGTTGACAATATATTTCATGTGTCTCCATATATTGTGAAATTTACATGGTAATATATCATATGATATATTATATAATAATATATTATATATGCAAGTTATATATTGCAATATATGGGACAATACTGCAATTATTGCCGTTTTCATATATTGAATAAATACATATCATTATACTATTCAATATATTGCTATGTATATTGAAATATATCCTACAATATATGAAATTATATATTGGAAGTCATTGTATATATATGTAAATATATATGTAAAATTATATGAGATAATATACCTCAATGTACTGGATAATATAATCAGATTTATATGGGAACATATGTCTTAAATATATTGATTTATATTACATAGTATATAATTATCATATATATTGTATACATGGTAAATATGAAATAATCTAATGTACACTGTCTGTCATATATTTTAAAATATAACAGATTAAAATATAATATAGAAATTAGGGCCGCGACTCGATTAAACAAAATAATCTAATTAATTAGAGGCTTTGTAATTAATTAATCGCATTTTAATTGCATATAAATATTTGACCTGAGAACAATGAGAAGTAATTTTTCACATGTATTTTTAGTATACCATTGAATAATGACTGAATACATAAGCTTAATCAACAAAATATTGTTTATTTATTTTAGTCCAGCAGACCAGTGCATGTTTGCCAGTTTAGCAAAAGCATTTTTGTGATATTTGAGGCTCAATGTGCTGCGGTGATACGCGAATTCCTTGTTGTATAGCTTGCTCACAACCATGCTCTTGACGACGCGTCCATTCTTTCGTTTTTAAAACAAAATTTCCCATCCCCGGGGCCAAGCAAAGCAGTCTCATCAGCTTCTTCGTTCCATAGCTTCGTTCATGTTCACATGGTTCGTTGTTGTCGTGACTCCGGAGCGCTAGTTGGTGTTCCAGTATAATTGGTCCGTCGAAACTCATTCATTGAAAAACGTTCCGCGGTGCAAAAATAAGTGTGGTAAAAAAAAATTTTTTTTTTTTTTGCGTAATTAATTAACGCGTTAAAGTCACGTAATTAACGCGTTAAAGTCACGTAATTAATTAATCTTAATTAACGGGTTAAAGTCCCGGCCCTAATAGAAATATTTTCTTAATATAGAAAATATATTGAATGTCATGCACCATCTGATTTGGGCTATTGTTAATCAACCTTCTGTAAACATATGCAGGAGCTTGCTTAACTCACAAAAAATACTTTGTTTCAATAAACATACATGAAATAATTCAGTTTTGTTTGTATATCAATGTATTTTAATATATGAATCAATATATAGCAATAGGTTGTCCATCCATATATTGCTATATATTTTCAAATATATGAGGAAGTTTCTGATACATTGAAATATATTTTCTAATGTATTGCAATATAAATTCTAGTATATTGCAATATATTTTTGTTTCGTAAGGGTGGTGCTCTTGATTAGCTGGTTTAGATGTGTCTAATTAGGGCTAGAGCTAAACTCTGCTAGAAGTTTAAAACTTCCATAAGGACTTCAATAAACAGAATTGGATAAACCTGGATTAGGAGCTAAAACAAGATAATCACTTTACTGTATGATTTCCCGCTGATTTTGGGTCTAATTAGGCCTGGGACACACTAGACGATTTTCATACACTGCAAAAAATGCTTTTCTTTCTTAGTATTTTTGTCTTGTTTCTAGTCTAAATATCTAAACATTCTTACATTAACTAGACAAGTAAAAATTATTGTCTTGTTTTGGGTAAAAAGAACTGAAAACGAAGAGAGTTTTTGCTTAAAATAAGATAAATAATCTGCTAGTGGGGTAAAAAAAAATTATGTTGTTTTAAGATTATTTAGCTCACTCCATTGGCAGATTATTTATCTTATTTTAAGCAAAAACTCTCTTCATTTTTAGTTATTTTTTCCCAAAACAAGACAATTACTTTAGCTTGTCCAGTGAATACTTCTTGTTTTAAGAATTTTTAGATGTTTGAACTAGAAACAAGACAAAAATACTAAGTAAGAAAAGCATTTTTTGCTGTCCATCTAAACTGATTTTATAACAGTAGGAGACCACAGACATATGGGCAGTTTCAACCGATCTTTGGCATTTGTCCAGACCACGAGACCGCACCTGTCGATTGCAACATTTTCACAGTTTCACGCTTAGCGAGATTAAACATGACTTGAGGAGAAAAACTAATGGAGGAAAGTCGACGACGTTGTTCTCCTGGCGTGAGTTTTGTTTTACGGGAAAAAAAACTAAGGAGAATACTCCAATATTAGTGGCTGCCAAGTTTCAGCTATAGAAGCGCGCAACACCCAGTTGGCTATTGTGAGTATCCCGTCAGAGACAGCCCGAATCAAGAGTCTTGTGCGGTCTCCGGCGCGATCAGGAGCAGTAAAATGACACCTCACAATTGAGGATTTTTTTTTTTTGTTGACAAAAATTCAGTTGCGAGAAGCCTTGAATCGGGTCACACACCCAAGATTGTTGGGGGTTGCAAATCAGGATTAAATTTCAAGTATGTGGCCAGCCTTAAAGGACAACTCCGGTGAGAAATGACCCTAGGGGTAATTAACAGATGGTTACTGAGTAGATCGTTCTCTGGGATGCGTTTTCATGAAAATCGAATGTAAAGAGTTTTATCTCTAAAAACAGATTAGCTTATAACACTTGTCTATGGGGCACAGTGTAGTGAAATTAAATCGCTAGTTAATACCACTAACAAGGCTCAAAATAGCCTCACACTAACATGGTAGCATAATGAGGGTCCCTACATGCAAACCGAAGCATTGAGAACTTTGTAAGTGTACAAACAGTTTAATAAGAAGATACTTTATAAACATAGGACATTGTGCGTTTACGGACAGCAGCCATCTTGGAAAAAAAGCCTTGACGAATCGAGCGACGAGCGCTGGTAAAGAATACTGGTTTTAATGGTTAAAGTTGGGGTTAAGGTTAGGATTAGGACTGTTTACTTGACAGAAAAGTTGGTGCATTTAATTGGCTAGATCATAGTCACCATAACTGTGTAACTTTGCATGCGTTTTGAGAGTAGGACACATTTCTGGATCAGTGTTCTTGTTCGTCCTGGACCAATAATCCAATTGGTTTTTAGGTACATGTAAAGGCGGGCGTACACTGTGCGAATTCGGACACTCGGAAGGTCGTGAGATATTGCAGACGCTACTAATCATTTAATTTGATCATCGCATCAAATCAGCTGGTACACGGCACGATTGTTTGCACCGCGAGCCGGCCGCGATCACACAAGCTTTCGTGTAACACAGACACCGGAGCTTTCAATGTTGCTGCTATAACTTCAGATACAAAAAATAAATAAAAAAGGTGTGCAAATGATTTGTTGAAAAGAGAACGGTAGCCATTCCTTTTAACCGAAACAACCAGAGGGAGAGAGAAGAGTGCACGTGAGAGAAAGTGTGTGTGTGTGTGTGTGTACGCAGTATGTGGCAGCCACTGAGCTAATAATAGTCATAAAGATTGAGCGTATGTGACGTGCTTGTGCATGATTTGGCTATAGGGGACAGCCATATGCTGGTAAAAATCGGGCCGACTCCCCGAACTTTTTAAACATGTTTAAAAATGATCGTAAGGTCGGGAGGTGCTCTTAACGTGCTCGGCTCGTCTCGTATTTCCTCTCACACGGTGCGAGCCGCGACCATACGAGCATCCACGATGTCCACGAGATTTCTCCCGAGAGAAAAAAAATCGTCTGCGAGTTCGTACGACAGCAAAAATCGCACCGTGTACGCCCGCCTTAAGTGTCCAATCCTGCTCCATTCCTGCAGAATTTAGTTCTAGACCTAATTAGACACACCTGAACCACTCAATCAAGGTCTTCAGGATCACTAGAAACTGTCAAGTGTGTTGGAGATAAACTTTGCAGGAAAATGGTCCTCCAGGAGCAGGATTGGACATGCCTGGGTTAGGCTTTGGGGTAGGATATGGCATGGGGTGACAGATCATGCTCCTGGAGTGCTACCTTTCGGCAGACTTCAGCTCTAGCACTCCCACCTGTTCATTTTCAAGTAATCCTGAACATCTTGATTAGATGGTTCAGGTGTTTTTGATTAGGGTTGGAGCTAAACTGCAGGATAGCTGCCCTCTTAGGCAGTATTTACACTGCATGTCTTGATGCCCAATTTCGAGTTGGTGACTATATCCGATTTTTTTTTGACGACCCGCTTACATCGTCTTTTAAAAACGACCCGTATCTGATATTTGCATTTACCCTGGCGTAACAGCCTAAGACGTTCTTAACCGGAAAAGGAAGTAAAATGGCGCGACATGCAATGGACGCAGACAAAATGATTTTTCAATGTTTAGCTTTCCGCACTTTTCCACCCATCTTTAAAGGTCAGAAAAACATTTCTCTCATAAGGCGGAGAAAAAAAGGAGAGACCTTGATCGCAGTTCGTGTCCACCTGAGTTGACGTTATTCGCCTTCGTCCCTTTTTCAATGACGTATGACTCGCGTTTACTGGGGAAGATCCGATTTGACCGCTTACATGGCAGACGCAAATGCACGTATCCGATGCATGCAGAGTAAATGGGGCCTTGAGCACCGTTGGGTACGCCTGGCATTGATATGGGGTTAGACAAAATCCTCATTTAACCTCATGTTAGGGCTAGTTAATAGTTATAGGCATATGGGAAGGGTTATGAGTCTGTGTTTTACAATAACATTTCAGGACCAACTAAAAAAATGTAACAGGAGCACATCCTACTTGGCTAAATCATGGCCCCCACACAACTGTGCAAAAGTTAGTGCGGGTGGAGAGAGGTTAGCACAAATATAACCTTTATTAGTTAACTGCCTCCTACAAACAATATAATGATTTTCCACATACTGTGCCTACACTGCACTGTGGTTCTGGAAGGTCATGATCGTGATGTGTTTTTGGAAAATATTTCAGTAGTGCCATGTTTTAAAATTAAAGGAAGTGTATGTAAGATTGTGGCCAGAACTTAGCCTGCCGTGGTCATACTCAACTCTAGTCAGAATGAGTCTGATGCTCCATTGGACTGTGATTATGGGGCGCATTTCAACCCAACCAGGAAAGACCTCGATTGGACAGACCGACAACCAATCAGAGCAACGGAGCGACGCATTACGTTAGTTGTCGAATGTCAATAGAGCTCAACTGCACTGTGTTGCCTAGTCTGCGTTTTTTTCCACGGGTCACAAGACTATTATGTGATATATAGACCCATGAGTGCGAATTAGCAGCAACCTTGCCAAAATAACACACATTTTACCCCCCAAACGCCATTTTTTTCCCCGGAGAGGCCCGGAGAGGTTGTCTACAAACCAGAAGGTTGGTGGTTCAATCCCCGGTTCCACCTGACCAAGTGTCGAAGTGTCCATGAGCAAGACACCGAACCCCAGCTGCTCCTGACGAGCTGGATGGCGCCTTACATGGCTGACATCGCCGTCGGTGTATGAATGGGTGAATGTGAGGCAAAAATGTAAAGCGCTTTGGATAAAAGCGCTATATAAATGCAGTCCATATATAAATGCAGTCCATTTCTGAGAGAAATAGTGAAGGTGAATGCAGATACAAACAAGCTCTCCGTTTAGGATTTGAACAAATATAACCCAAGCCCCTTTGATGACGTGATGATTACGGTACTGTTCATGATCCATCCGTCATCGTCTAAAGCCCGTCCTGATGATTTCATTGGTCAGTTTCTGTTCAGGCATAATTACTCCTCTATGGATCACGGCCAGACCGAACCGCCCGACCTAAAAATGTTGTGGGCGTGGCTATGTTCGGCTGGCATCCAGGCTAGCCAAAATTGGTACTGCAATCACTTTCCAATGACTGTAGAGCGGTGTATCCCCCTCCCCCTGACTCGAGGTTGCCAGATTGGCTGCAGGATCAGCAGGAACGTTTGTAGATCTGCAGCTGTGATAACTAGAGCAGATCTGGCAACCCGAAACACTTCTGACTTCGTGATTGGTTAATAGGTGGAGGGCGGAGCTTCAGGCCAAAACACAACATGACATCATCAACATCAGTTGAGCTGCAACAACAACTTTTAAATGACAATATCCTGGCCGGACTACTGTTGTCAGTGATAGAAGTGTTTGAGATTAACATGATTTCATAATGTCTAGAGACATATCAGGGCCATTTCATGATGAATTGAAATACATTTCTTACATACAGTTCCTTTAACATTGTTTTGTTTGTTTTTTCACATTACCTCCCTCCACATCATGTGGTTTTCTAGAGTAACTCCTTACCCCAGAGAGACAACGCTGAACTCAACAAAGATCCTGAAGATGGTGCGGTGTGTCTCGCTTTGGAACGAACTCGCGCTCCTTCTCTTGCCGAATTGGACAGCAATAGTTCTTTCAGCAGCCTGGAGGAAGAGGAAACTCAGGACCTCGCCCAACAATGGCCGCCTGCCGCACGTGGTACACGTTTCCCCTCCGCGAACCCGACCTCGACGCTGCGCCGCATGACCGCCGCATTTGTCTGCGTGTTTGCCCCTGAGCGCAGAGTTGCCCGATTGGTGGACGAACTCTCCCATGACAGGCGCTCCACGTTTGGGTCACTGGTGCAGGACTTCTTAGAGAAACAGAGGCAGGAGATGGAGGCCTCAGTGCATAGTTCTGCCGCGGATCTGCTTCAGGGCGTGAGGAGGTTTCTGTCTCAAGCCAAAATTCTCCTTCTTGAAGCCGGAGAAATTGAACCTCCAATTGAGACACTGGTGCCTGAGAACGAGAAAGGTAAGGATTGATCAATGACATTACTGAGACCGTAGTTCCTATAGCTCAAACAGTAGAGCATACACTAGCAACGCCAAGGTTATGGGTTCAGTTTCCAGGGAGTGTATGAACTTATAACATGTATATCCTGCATGCATTTGTTGGAAACTCAGAAGTGAAGACCAGGGGCCGTATTCACAAAATATCTTAAGGCTAAAAGTAGCACCTAACTTGCCGATTAAGTAGCCTGACGTGGTCATACTCAACTCTAGTCAGAATATGAGTCTGCTGCTCCATTGGGCTGTGATTATGGGGCGTTTCAACCCAACCAGGAAAGACCTCAATTGGACAGACCGACAACCAATCAGAGCAGCGGAGCGACGCATAACGTTAGTTGTCAAATGTCAACAGAGCTCAACTGCACTGTGTTGCCAAGTCTGCGTTTTTTCCGCGAGTTGTTTTCCATGTCCGCTTGTTGAAGCGACCTCAATTATGTGATATATAGACCCATGAGTGTGAATTTTAGCAGCAACCTTGCCAAAATAACACACATTTTACCCCCAAACACCATTTTTTCCCCCGAAGAACCCCCCCGAGAAGCTATTGTTTAGGGCTAGTCTGCAATGCATGCGCGCTGAAATAAACGATCTTTGCCGATGTTGTAAAAAAATAAAAGATTTTAATGATAGACAGAGCACTTACCAAACATGATCATCATTTCAGAGAGAAATAGTGAAGGTGAATGCAGATACAAACAAGCTCTCCCTTTAGGATTTGAACAAATATAACCCAAGCCTTTGATGACGTGATGATTACGTTACTGTTCATCATGTGTCCGTCATCGTCTAAAACCCGCCCTGGTGATTCGGGGATAATTACTCCTCTATGGATTGAGTCCAGACCGAACCGCCCAACCTAAAAATGTTGCGGGCGGGGCTAAATTCGGCTGGCATCCAGGGTACCGATTCAGGAGAAATTCTTGAAAAAAATTGTCATGTCAGTCCTAATTTTAGAACTCCTTAATTTTTGCTCTTAGAGTATTTAATGTTGTATTTAAAGGGACACATCCAAATAATTTGACATGCTATAATACATGATCTGTGGGGTATTTTGAACTGAAACTTCACAGATACATTTTGGGGACACCTGAGACTTATAATGCATCTTATAAAAAGGGGCATAATAGGTCCCCTTTAAAGAAAATAGACCTTTTTTATTTTTGTGGAAGAAAATGTTACTGGTGATTACACAAGTCGGCACCACAATGGTTTTGTGAGTGGTTGGCAGAACATTGCTAAGATGGTAGGTGGTTTGTAGATGATTGTTCCAAGACTTTATGGTGACCCAAATCCGATTTTTTTTTCTCTCCCATGTGGCATAGATCGGATATAACTAACAAATTTGTAAGCAGTAAAAAAACATGTGGATTGCGACATTCTCTGATCGGTTTCAGGACTCATTCATTTGTAGAAATTAATCTGATACGAATCGGATACGTGCATTTGCTTCTGTAATGTAAGCAAACTGATTGGATATTCACTTCAATTGTAAAAGTGACGGTTGCGAATGACTTTAACTCAGGTGGACACGATTACAGCGGACATCATGGCTACATTCGCCCAGGCTGCAACAAAGACTCTCCTCTTTTTTATTTCCTTGCCTTAATGTTTTGCTGACCTTTAAAGGTGGTGCGGAAAGCAAAAGCTTGTATTACACTGCCAAAAAATGCTCTTCTTATTTAGGATTTTTTTCTTGTTTCCAGTCCAAACATCTAAATATTCTTAAATCAATATGCAATTACTAGATAAGTAAAATGACATGCAATATTTTTTCTTGTTTTCTGGGGAAAAATATAAAAATGAAGTAAGTTTTTCCTTAAAACTAGCAAATGATCTGCCAATTGGGTGAGAAAAATAATCTTATTTCTGTTTGGGACGGAAACAAGAAACAAGATTTCAATCAGTTTTCTCACCCCTTTGGCAGATCATTTTGCCTGTTTTAAGCAAAAACTCACTTCATTTTGATTTTATTTTCAACAAAACAAGAAAAAATATCTCATGTCGTTTTACTTATATAGTAAATGCATCTTGATTTAAGAATATTTAGATGTTTGGACTGGAAACAAGACAAAATTACTGAGTAAAAAGAGCATTTTTTTGCAGTGTATCATTTTTGTCTGCATCCATTGCCGAGTTGACCTCCTTTTAGCCCTAAACTTTTCCGTGTCATTATGTCTACCTTGGGTTATTTCGTCAAGTTTTGTAGTGTAATAGCAGTCATATCAGATAATGCCCAATTCCAAATTGACTCTAAGACTTGCAGTGTAAATACAGCCTAAAGCTCCGTTTCCACCAAAATTACCCGGAACAATTTGTACCAGGAACTTTTTTTACAGGAACTTTTTTCCCCCCAGACCTGCAGCTGTCTGCGTTTCCACCGCGATCTAAAGTACCGTGAAGATTAGGCAGATTAGTCCGGTGATGGAGAACTGCTCGCGACTGCTCCTCCAAGTCACTGACGGACAGTAATCATTTTTGTCATTCCGATTGATAGATTTAGTGAACTGTTTACATGAGACGTTATCTAAACCGATCTGGTGTTTACATGTGATGACTTTCAATCGCAATCATTTTGTCACGTGCAGTTTGTCTGCCGCATCAAAAATGTCACCGCTGTTTTCTCCAGCAGCTGGACTGTGTTTACTGTAGCCATAGCAACTCTTAACGGCCACCAGGACTAATACAGTATTATATAATAAGCTATTTATCTGTTGGAAAGTGTGATAATCATCTCAGGAAAAAAATAATTATTCTGTCAGGCGCAGAGTGAAAGTAAAAACTGCCCGGGGCAATATACGCTGTGTCATTCCTCCAACATTATCTTCATAACTTACGAAATAAAAAGTTTACCCCTCAGAAAAATTAACTTTCCTCTCTTGTCAACATGAGCGCGGCGCGCGCTGTCACGTCATGTAAGGACGCGCACTTAAGAGTAACCGGTCAGGTCGTTTACATGGTGAAAAAAAATGAATAACGAGTATGGAAGAGATTCAAGCTGTGCTGCTTTTGCTGGTTATGTATAACGTTAGGTTTACTAAAGAGGAAATTAACAACGACAGAAAAGAGCAGCATATTCAGAAAGCTTGTAAAGCTAGATTTAAAATGACAATGTATATTATTATCAGCTATTACGGACATTGCACGTGAGATGGCTGAGACGAACGCGCGCCATCAGACAGAGAGCAAGACTGATATTTACTGAACGAGACCGAACCTCGCAAAAGACTTTTAAAAAATGCCGAGTTGAACTAAAATGCTGCGTGTTCAGCGCCCAAGTCCCGCCCTCGAAAGTTCCTGAACTTTGAAAAAGTACTACCTCGCGAGCAGGGCCGTTTGGAGGGGGAAATATTTACCCAGAGCTTCATTTAGACCCTGGTTCCTGCGGTCTAAACACACCGAGTGCCACCCCAAAGTTCCTGGTTCCTGGGTAAAGTTCCTGCGGTGGAAACGAGGCTTAATATAGTCTTATCTTTACATTTGACTCGGGTCGTTCTTTTAATTAATGTCGGATATTTAGTTTGTTCTAATGTCTGGGAGGTGAAAATTAGAAGTCTGATTTGTACAAACAGTGCTGTAAAGTTACACAAGAGTTTAATACAATAGTATGCACTGGGACTTAGTTTGCCCTAAGTTTGAGCAATATTAATTTTGATGCTTGACTTGGCGAACCCCACTGAGGACTCAACGCTATGGATTGCATCCTGGAAACCAATCAGTTGGCTTTAAAAACTCTAAAACCTTTGGAGTGGATAAAAGATGTGATTAGTTTCCGAGGATCCTCTGATAAATTGAATTTCTGAAAAATAGTGTTTGTTACATCGCATAGAGCTTTTCTTAACACGGATGTAATGCAGTTTTGCTGTAAAATGATAACTCCCGTTCTCTGATGCACTTGTAAACTCTTTACAAATGTGTTCCTTAAAAATGATGTTCACGTTTATGCAGCATACTAACTGCAGTACGGCAGTGCTTAAGACTCAAGTTTAAGTTACCGTAGACCTATTTTTATACTGCAGAACAATCACGTCACTCAAACAAAAACAGCCAATCTTTTATAAACCTGCATAGCTGGGATTATGAGCTGATTATGAGATATCTTCCCCAAATCAAAGCAAGAAATCTGGCCACATCCCTGGGGATGGATGCTGTTTCAAATGTTGGTGGAGGCATTCGCATTTTCCACTTTGCATTTATCATTAGCTTATAGCACATTCCCACGCATACTTTAGGAAGCAGAGAGAGAGAGAGAGAGAGAGAGAGAGAGAGAGAGAGAGGGAGAGAGAGAGAGGGAGAGAAGGAAGGATGGGGAGGAGAATTTGCACAGTGCACAAGATTCTCTTGTTTGCTATAATGTGTCTGGCTCTTTCTTCTGCTCTACAAACATTCATTTGCTTTTGAACAGAGTGTGTTTATTGTCACCAAGCTGCTCAGTGGCTGTATATTCACTTCCACAGACATAGGCTCTGTTTACAGCTTGTGTTAAGATGCGTTTTGGTCGATCGGACCACAAGTAGATGAGGGAGACACATTCAAGTCAAGTCAACTTTATTTATATCGCGCTTTTACAATGACGATTGTTTCAAAGCAGCTTCACAGTGTTAGACAGGACAATACTGCAACAACATTTGATTCGGCTGTACAGTCGCTCTGGAGAAAACAGTGATGTTTTCAGTAGAGGTCGACCGATTCATCTGATTTGCCGATTAATCGCCACCGATAGCTGATTGGTGGAACAATCGGTTATCGGCAAAAATTCATACCGATAGTTTTTCCGGTCTGCGTCCGTTGCGGGAGCGGCTGAGAAGGCTACACAGTAGCCTACGAGAGCTCTGAGACGGGTCTGCTGGCATTATATAGCGCGAGAGCGGCCTCTAGAGGCCAAATAAAAAACTATCACTGATTACAATAACACGTGAGGACATGTGAGGCTCCTCGCTTCACAGCTCACGCTGCACAGAGCGCGCTTACACATCTGATGTGCGTTTAAAACACCAACAGAGAAACGGTATGAATACAGAACACTTCAGTACATGTTGCCAAATCATTATAAAGTAATTGATTTGTTGACTAGATGCTTTAGCAGGGGAAGAACAGCAGTATATGTACTGTCGTCGAGGCTGACAGGACGCTAATATTAGCAGCAACGGTTACCTCAAGCATTTAAAACGATGTAACTGAGAAACTTTTTTTGATGTGAGAAACTGTATCATGCATCCGACAGAAATATAAACGCATTAGATGTCAATATGTTGTTATTTTGATAAGAAAACCGTTGTGTTCTAAAAAAGCGAACTGTTTGGATTTATATGAAATGATAACACTTAATATAATACAATAATATTCAATTTGTAACATTAAGTCAGGTTAATAAATGCTGTAGAAGTATTATTCATTGTTAGTTTTATCTGTTAACCTTTTTTATGCACTATGAACTAACATGAATGATTAAGGTAGAATTGTACTGCTCGAATATTAATACATGCTGTAAAATGTACATTACATAATGCATTTAGTTCATGTAAGCTAGCTAAATAAATACATCATTGTTAACAAATGGGATTTGCAGTCTGTTACCTGACATTTACATACATGTTTCTAGGTTATAGCTAAAGAAACATTTATTTGTAATATTTTAATGTATTAGTTATTTTCTGTAGAATTTCTTTCTGTCAGAACTCATTTTAATATTTTCATATTTACCTATGAAATTTAACACATTTTCATGGTTCAGTACTTTTTAAATTTCTTGTAATAAAGTTCAGCACTGCTTTTTTACCTGTTATTTTATGTATTATTATTATATTTTAATCTAGTATCTTTTTAAAAACTATCGGTCGATTAATCGGTTATCGGCAAGCGAGGTCCAACCTAGCTATTGGTATCGGTAAAATCCAAAAATCTGTCGACCTCTAGTTATCAGCTTATTTTAATTTATCATGTAGCGACAATGTTGGCCGATCAGTATAATAGTTTATACAATTAATTAAGACCTAATACATTTATTTAATTTGGATATTTAGTTAATAATTAAATTTTAGTGTCTCCAACTGAGCAAGCCAAGCCAAAGGCAACATTCCCGTTCACACCTGGTGTTTTAATTCTCTTTTGTCCACTTTTAACCACTTGTGTCCTGATTTCTTCTTGAGGCGAGTGTAAATGTATGGGCTTTTTCAGATCTTTCAATCAAATGGACAAAATCTAATGGAGAAACACACTGAGAGCCGCAGCTTTAGTTTCTGCTCTGACAGACTCAAGACCAGCCGAACGCTGTGAGTGTGTGTTAGAAATCGGGAATTGGTGAGAGAACATTGAGCTCGGGACGTTTTTCATCTTCAAACCAAATTTAGGTCTCCAGCTGACAGAGTTTAAATGGCTAGCGCGCTTCCCATAATGCAGTAGGTCAGTAGGCAGTGACTGTTCCTGTGCATTTGACCCCATGACCGTCTACACCATAGGCGCCGATTCATGTTTTCCTCCGTGGGTGCTCATGGGCGCACGCGCCCTTTAAAAAAAGACGTAAAAAAAGTAGTCAAACATTTTTTGCATTTCAGAACCTTAGGAAATGGACAGCGGCCGACATGAACACACACACACACCTATTTAATTGATAATACATTTACATTTATGCATTTGGTAGACGCTTTTATCCAAAGCGACTTACATTGCATTCAAGGTACACATTTTTTTTTCCATTATTGTCAGTTCTTGCTTTCCCTGGGAATCGAACCCATGACCTTGGCGTTGCTAGCACCACGCTCTACTGGTTGAGCTACAGGAAAGCATAATAAAGCTGTGAAGTAGCATATCTTTCAAATCAGGACAGCACCACTTCTCACAAATGCAGACAGGTTTGGAGATGAAAAGTTTAACTGAGTCCTAACCTCGATCAGCTTCGTGGGAAATTAAGAATCAATGTCACACAAGTCCACACAGTAAAATTGGTGGATAGGATATTGGAGCAGGCGACTGACAGCGACACACAGCACCAACTTCAATGTTTAATTTTAAATGAATGTAGCCTACTGGCAGTCTGGCACACGTGCTCGGTATTTTCCGTGGGTGTTCGAGCCCCAGAGCACCCACGGTATCGGCGCCTATGGTCTACACTACGAAAGCAATCCGGTCGAATGCGCTTTCGACGACCTCTGGAAGTGGTCGAAAGTGTACAAGCTCAAAACCTTTTAGAAAAAGGTCTGCAAATTTCCAAAGCACAAAGTCCCGCCAAAGACAGGTTTCTCTATGTCCGTGTCACTGTTTATGAACTCCCAGAAACGCCTCCATTGTAGTCTTGAGTTTTCTTCCGGGAACAAACCCGTCAAAATATTCCTCATTTAAATAATTGAGGGGCGGGGCCTAGTTGAGTTGGTTAGTAGTGTGTTGAAAATGCCAGTTAGGTTAAGGGGCGGGGCATTTCCCAAACACGCTCGAAGCGATTGATCAATCACAACACACTGGTCCAGCCGACCAATCAGAGCACAGTGTGCTTTTCAGAAGGAGGGGCTTCATAGAGACAGGAGCTAAACTGAGTGATACTGACAGACTCGGAAAAGAGGAGCTGCAAAAATGGAGAATATGGGGGGAAATGGTTTTAAACATTCAAGCATGACAACCTAGCCCAGAAAAAAAATCACGAATGTGAAAGGGCATAGTTTCGCATCTTTATATAAAGATCGACAGCATTGATAGGAAAAATTGCATGTACAGTAATGCATTTACAATGGAAATCTACAGGCCAAGGCCTTACAATAACCATGAAAATGCCCTCTATGTCCAACGTATAGTGACAACTTTGTGTGGGAAATGTTTCAAATCACTAACCTTCAAGGCCATATAAAGCCAGTAAACACTGCATTTTGCACAAGGACACCAGACACACAGGGAGACGTTTAGAAATATTATTTCTGCTTTTAAAGTGCACTTTCCTTTCCTGTCACGTGACCCACAGATCTAGCCCTGGAAAAGGCTCTGTTTGGCTGCGTGTTGAAGCCGTTGAAGATCCAGCTGCACCAGACGCTCGCATCTCTGCACACTCAGGACGGCTCTTTACAGAGGATCACAGAGAGCATGCTGGCCCACCAGGAGGCGGCGCTGGAGGGCCTGGCGGTGCGCGTGGGAGTCCTGGACGCTCGCGGTTTAGACAGAGCAAAGGCAAAGCTCACGCTGATGCAGCGCAGCCATTCGCCCATTGACAAGGTGTTGCTTTTGCTGCAGGTGTGCAAGAGTGTGTACAAGGCCATGGAGACGCAACCTGGTGAGAAAAGATGGTTTGTCATTGGGTGTAGGGCAACTTGAAAGGGATACTTCACCGCTTTTATATATTAAACTATGGTGGGGATCAAAAGTTTGGGCACCCCAAGTAAAAATTTGTTTGCAGTTGTTTAGAAAACTGAAAATAGTTGACGCCACAAAGCAGGAGAAGGCTATAAAAAGATAGCAAAGCATATTCAGATGCCAATATCCTCTGTTCAGAATGTAATTAAGAAATGGCAGTCATCAGAAACAGTGGAAGTTAAAGCAAGATCTGGAAGACCAAGAAAAATATCAGACAGAGCGGCTCGCAGGATTGAGAAAAGCGAGTCAAAACCCACGTTTGACTGCACGATCCCTCCGGAAAGATCTGGCAGACACTGGAGTTGTGGTACACTATTCCTCTGTAAAGAGATACTTGTATAAATATGGTCTTCATGGAGTCATCAGAAGATAACCTCTTCTACGTCCTCAACACAAAAATCAGCGTTTGAAGTTTGCAAATGAACATATAGACAAGCCTGATGCATTTTGGAAACGAGTTCTGTGGACCGGTGAGGTTAAAATAAAACTTTTTTGCTGGAATGAGCAAAGGTTTGTTTGGAGAAGAAAGGGCACAGAATTTAATGAGAAGAACCTCTGTCCAGCTGTTAAGCATGGGGGTGGATCGGTCATGTTTTGGGGTGGTATTGCAGCCAGTGGCACAGGGAACATTTCACTAGTAGAAGGAAAAATGGATTCAATTAAATTTCAACAAATTTTGAATGCTAACTTGATGCCATCTGTGAAAAGCAGAATTTAAAGAGAGGATGGCTTCTACAAATGGATAATGATCCTAAACACACCTCAGAATATACGATGGATTCCATCAAGAGGCATAAACTGAAGGTTTGCCATGGCCTTCACAATCTCCTGACCTCAACATAATTGAAAATCTATGGATAGACCTTAAAAGAGCAGTGCGTGACAGACAGCCCAGAAATCTCAAAGAACTGGAAGACTTTTGTAAGGAAGAATGGGCAAAGATACCTCAAACAAGAACTGAAAGACTCTTGGCTAGCTACAAAAAGCGTTTACAAGCTGGGATACTTGCCCAAGGGGGCAGTACAAGGTATTAACTGTGTAGGGTGCCCAAACTTTTGCAGACGGCATTTTTTTGTTTTCTGTTTATGTGTAAATGATGGAAATGAAATCTAACTTTTTTAAAAACTTATTATAAGAATGTCTTAATCTGTCATTTGATGCCTTTTGGAGATTTTTCCATCTTTTCTTGGCGTCTTTACGCACAATAATAAAAAAAAAAATTACCTGGGGTGCCCAAACTTTCAATCCCCACTGTATGTTATTCCCTTAGCTAAGCCGAGTTGATCCATCCCTCTGTCGTCTCAGTGCGTGCTCTTAATCTCTCTGACGCGCGGTGACAATCTGATGTCCACTAAGCCCAGTTCATTCACTATGGTACCAAAAATGTAAAAAGTCCCGCCTGAAAAATCCTCTCCTCCTATTGACAGAAATGAGAGAGTGAGGGGGAGATGTGAGGGAGGATTTTCAGCCGGGACTTTTTACTGCGCTGAGTCGAAGTACTCTCAGAAGTGCTAATCCGCCACACATTATAGTTCTCCTTTTTAATCCGCTTAGAAAAGCGGCATGTTTTATTTTGTGCCATCACACTTGATCGTTCAGCTATTGGTGTAACTGTATTTAAATAGGGAAACGTGGCGGTGTTTGGCCGCTTCTAACTTGATCTCTGTTTGGTACCATAGTGAATGAACTGGGCTTAGTGGGCTAAGCTAAATGCTATCAGATCGTCACCGCACGTCAGAGAGATTAAGAGCACGCACTGAGACGAGAGAGGTATGCATCAACTCGTCTTAGTTAAGGGAATAACATAGTTTAATTTGAAAAAGCGGTGAAGTATCCCTTTAAGCCGTTAAAGTTGAGACTTACACATATTTCCTCTGCAGATCAGGAAGTGGGGTCTGAGGACTTCCTACCAGCGCTGTCCTACGTGCTAGTTAAATGTAATACCCCGCAATTGCTCCTGGAGACGGAGTACATGATGGAGCTGCTTGAGCCGTCATGGCTGACAGGAGAGGGTAAAGGACAATCCACCTCAAAAACTACATTTCTGTTTAAAGAGCACCTATTCTGATTTTTACATGTTCAACTTTATTTAAAAGGTTAGTTCACCCAAAAATGAAATGTATGTCATTAACTCCTCCCCCTAATGTCGTTCCTCACCCGTAAGACCTCTGTTCATCTTCACACACAGTTTAAGATATTTTATATTTAGTCTGAGAGCGTATGCGAGTGTATGCACACTATACTGTCCATGTCCAGAAAGGGAATAAAAACATCATCACAGTAGTCCATATGGGACATCAGTTAGTTCATTAGAGTCTCTTGAAGCAGCGAAAATACATTTGGGTCCAAAAATATCAAAAACTACGACTTTATTCAGCATTGACTTCTCTTCTGCATTTGTTTTCAATCCTCAAATAAAGATTCAAACGGTTATGAATCAGCGGATTGATTCATGATTCGGATCGCGGGTCAAACTGCTGAAATCACGTGACATCGAGTGCACCCATTCAATCCCACAATGCACCGCAATAAAGAGTGTACAACTGATGTATACGTTCAACAGCTAGATAATACCCATAATGCATTGTTGAGAGTAGGTGCTGAAGGCAGCTGACCAATCAGAGCACATGGTTTTTTAGAAGGAGGGGCT
The DNA here is from genome assembly GCF_024679245.1 of Pseudorasbora parva. Taxonomy (NCBI): domain Eukaryota; kingdom Metazoa; phylum Chordata; class Actinopteri; order Cypriniformes; family Gobionidae; genus Pseudorasbora; species Pseudorasbora parva. The sequence continues at coordinate 61,420,891 of NC_090172.1, read as the reverse complement.
TCATAGAGACAGAAACTAAACAGAGCGATACTGACAGACTGGGAAGACAGGAGCCGCAACAATAAAGAATAAGGGGGGAAAATAATGTGTTTTTTGAACATTTAACCGTGAAAACTTCTTCGAGTAGATCCAAAAATAACATCAAAACTTTGTAAAAGGGAATAATATGGCCTCTTGTTGCTTTTAATGTGAGGATTGTGTCATCAACTAGGTGGCACAAAAATGCTTCTGTGTACGATAACTGTTAGATAAATTGCAGACAAGACTGCATGAGCAATTAAAAATGACAAATATTTTCTTAAAGCGGGGGTGAAACACTCAGTTTCAGTCAATCTCATGTCAATCTTGAGTACCTATAGAGTAGTATTGCATCCTTCATATCTCCGAAAAGTCTCTAGTTTTATTATATTTATAAAAGAAATATGGGCTGTACCAAGTCTTTCCGGAAAAAACCGAGCGCCTGGAGGCGTATCGTGTGGGCGGAGCTAAAAAATGACGACCGCGAACAAAGCGGTGACGTCCTCAAGCGTGGAGAAACTCATGGATATCTCAGATAATAGATATGATCCAGAATCAAATCTGAGGCAGAAATAAATTGAACAGGAGAAACGGCAACAGCAGGACGTCCGTCTCTGTGGTATGGACTGTATTTAGTGGCCTGTCAACATTTGTGTGTCTTTACTCGCAGTTTATGAGAACATGATTCGGTTTATGGACTACTGTATGCGACTAAATCTTAGCAGTAGCAAGCAAAACGGGTTTGCACGTCAGACTAGTGTAACATACAGAGAACAACAATAGAGTCCGTTAGCGCATTTGAATGACGAAGCACGCGATCGTGTCGTTTACTGATGTTTACTCACGCGACGATAGCCAACAGCTCAGACATTTGAAGCAGTTTTACTCACCGGCTGCTTCCAAAGCAGGACCGAACCTTTATCGCTGGGACCGCTCCGTCAAAAACACACTTCTTTGGTATGATTTGGTGAAGTCCTGACAGCAGTGACCGTGGAAATCCACTTTGCGACGCGACTGAAGCGATGTTGTGAAGCTTCCCGTCATTTCTGCGTTCAAATCGGGTCAAATGCAGCGCTGCCTTCCCAGAATGCTGTGCTGAAGCGTTGAAGTCGCTCGACGTCACCCATAGGAATAAAGTGGAGCGCGGCGCGTCATAAGTGTTCACGGACGACTGGATCTGCAGCTGAGCGAGTGTTTACGGGCGTGCATTTCCTCTCTCTCGCTCTAGTCACGCGCACGCACCCTACCGTGAGAAGAGCCCGTACGGCCCATACAAGGACCTTCCGCTCTATTAACGTCAAGCCGACCCATACTCGAAAAAAACTCTCCGAAACTTGTGAGAAACCGGAAGGAGTATTTTTGACACAGAAATACTCCATCAAACGTCCAACATTAGTTTTTGAAACTTTGTCTATGTTTAGGATGGGAATCCAAGTCTTTAACAGTGTAAAAAGATCAGTATGCATGAAACAGCATCCCCCCCCCCCTTTAATAATGGAAATTTTGGTAACACTTTATTTTAAAGTTCAGTTATTAACTATTAACAAGTTGCTTATTAGCATGCATATTACTAGGATATTGTCTGTTTATTAGTTCTCATAAAGCACATATTAATGCCTTATTCTGCATGACCTTATTCTACATCTCTTAATCCTACCCGATTACTAAACTTAAACGCTACAAAAACTACCTTACTAACTATTAATAATGTTAATAGTGAATATGTGTTCCCCATACTAAAGTGTTACCAATTTTTTTTTTTTAGATCAGTGTTTTCGTTTAAAAATGAACCAATTAGCCGAAAACAAAAGTCTTGATTTTTAGCAATATTATACAAACCTTTCGAGGCGGTCGACCACGAGCTCTGAGCGTGTGATTTTTACTGGGCTTATCTTCATCAACTTCGACAGCCAAATTCCCAGAGAAGAAAAACACTACCTGAACAGAGCCACAGCAATCAGAAGTTGCTGTTACCATGGAAACCCAGCAACGACCACACATTCACATGAAGTCTTATGAATTATGTAATCAAGTTGATCTACCTACACTCTAAAACTATTTATATACAGAATATGTTTGAATTTGATTAATATCAATAATGATATGGTTCACGAAGTACAATGGATTTTTGCAGATTTTATAAGAATTAGTTGATGTTTTTAAGAGATGTACAGGGTGTTTGTGACGTCCCCAAACTAAGCAGTTTTCATGGTTGTTTGTTTGTAGGCGGATACTATTTGACGAGTGTGTATGCCAGCCTATGTCTGATCCAGAGCAAGCCTGGGACCACGCCCAGCTGCAGTCTGACCAATGAGGCTCAAGAGTACTTACGTGAGTGGAGCAGGAGGCGGGGTCAAGAAGCCAAGACCCAGAAGGACAGTCAGCAGAAACAGGTTGAAAACAACACGCGCACATCCATCTATCTATCCATCTATCTATCCATCTATCTATCCATCTATCTATCCATCTTTCTATCCATCTATCCATCTATCTATCCATCTATCCATCCATCCATCCATCCATCCATCCATCCATTTTTTGGTTTGGCGGTTGCCAGGAGAATGCAACTTGCCTGATTGCATTGGGCCAAGTGTAAAGTTTGGTGGAGGGGGGATTATGGTGTGGGTTGTTTTTCAGGGGTTGAGCTTGACCCCTTAGTTCCAGTGAAAGGAACTCTTAATGCATCAACATGCCAAGACATTTTGGACAATTTGATGCTCCCAACTTTGTGGGAAAAACAAACAACTTCCTGTCCCAACATGACTGCACCAGTCTATCTATCTATCTATCTATCTATCTATCTATCTATCTATCTATCTATCTATCTATCTATCTATCTATCTATCTATCTATCTATCTATCTATCTATCTATCTATCTATCTATCTATCTATCTATCTAATCTCAAATGATTGTTTATTTATTTAAATCAGATTGACCCCTAACTGTGTGTTTGTTTCTTGTTGTTTCCTGTCGGAGTGCAGCGGTTCATCCGTGTGTTGTTCCAGGATGACAATCGCAGCGGCGTGCGGACTCTTCTCTGGAAGGCCGGAGAGAAGGTGGAAGCTTTAGCCCAAGCCTGCGCCGGCCTGTTCGGGGTGAGCGATCCGCAGCACTACTGCCTGTTCTGGAGGAGCGAAGGGGAGATGCTTCCTCTGCCGGCCCACATTCAGCCCCATCAGCTGGGCATGCACGAGGGGGCGTCCCTGTCCTACCTCCGCTGCGATCACGACTTCAGCAAGATGCGCAGACTGACCAGAGGCGGCGCCGTAGATCTGGGGGAGTCCGTGTGTGAGGAGTGAGGAGAAGCAGGTGCACAATATGACTTTATATTTTTTTGTCACATTCGTGGCAAGAGGTTTATGGATGTCCCACAGTATTTGAATGCTGTATATGTGTTCAGTTCTATGGATGATGGTGATTATTTTTCATTTGTGTTGGGTGTAAACAGAGAGCACAATAGCATTTCCAATTAATCGAAGCAAAAAGCAAGATACTTGGTAATAATGCAAAAAGCAATATCTGCCAAACAGGAGATCTGAGATTCAGCTGTCAACTTATTGATAGCTTGCAGAGGTATGCATTGCAGAGTAATACCAAAGTGTTGAACGTAATAAAGAAAAAAAAAAAGTAATACAAATATTTATGTTTAAACAATCATATATGTACACATCCTACATGCTCTGAGTATTGGCACTGTATCTACACTGGATGTGCTCCTATTATAATCACCGGAGCTGTTTGCACTGGAAGTGTGTCGCGATGCACCTTCTGTTTTTGACACATTACTGCAGACTCTTTATTACTTTTCTTCATCTGAATTTCATATATATATATCGTATTTGAATTGAAAAGTTCTGGTCAACTGATAGTGATTATTATTATTTTTTAAATTTGATGGCTGATATCTTAGAGAGCAGAGTGTCTGATGGCCGATATAAAGCCAATAATAATAATATTAATAAGAATAAAGTATTAGACAGAACTGTTGAACTAATGAAGGAGGAAAATGGAAGTTCTTTTCTTAGCTTTGTCAAAATAAAAGTGATTCCGATAAATAAATACAATTTAAGTTGTAATGAAGTTTCACATGATCAAGACACAAATTAGCTTATTTTGCTGATTAGAAAATTGATAAAATCTTTTTTTTTTCATTTTACATCATAACATTTCATGATAGTGTTATATATATATGTATGTGTATATATATATTTATATATATATATATATATATATATATATATACACATAAAAAGATTTTATATGTTTTCTAATCAGAAAAATAAGCAAATCACAACCTAAATTGTGCTTTATAACATGCAACACTTAATTGTAATGCAGATTTTTAATAAAGATAAAAAGGCAAATATCTGGCAAACTAAAAAAAGGCAAACTAATATATATATATATATTAGTACATTTTACACCCATGCATTTTTGTTATATACTCTACTGTTCAAAAGTTGAGGGTTGGGTTAGTGTTTTTATTTTTTTCTTCAGATATTTTAATGTTTTTGAAAGAAGTCATTTGACCAAAAACAGTAAAAAACTGACATAATAATTTATTTCGCTTTTTATTTTGGAAACAGCAAGTGATAATTGTTTTTTCTTTGATTATTTGATGAATAGATTTATAGCATTTATTTATATTAGAGTCTTTTGTAACATCATACATGTCTTGACTGTCACTTTTGATCAATTTAATGCATCCTTGATGAATAAAAGTATTATTATAATTTTTTTTTTATCTTACTGTCCTCAAACCTTTGAACACTAAGTGTATATTTAAGAAACAAAAAAATGTAACAAAATGCAAATATACTGTAGCTTATTGGTTCGAGCTGATGTGCAGCGGTGACATTTCCAGTGTAGACGGTCCAGTGTGTAAACAGTGAGTCTGGAGTGTGAAGGTTTGAGTATATTGTGAGTTTTGCGGTAACACTGCTGTACTGCAGTCTGCTTGTGGTACTCTGAGTTTTACTTGAACTGCGCCGGCTATTTTGTTAGCTGAACATTAACTGAATGAACATCATCACTGAATCACCACTGGCCTGATATGTGTGTGTTTATTTGATTTATTCTTTAATATCCTTCAGAAAGCAGACTATTTCAGTGTTTGAAGGATGTAGTGAACATGTGGCATCATTATCATTTGTGAATACTCCATGTAAATAGACTCCAAAGAAACAAGCTGGTTGTGTTTTGCAGAAGTGTTCAGCACAGATAGTGTATTATGTCACGCTCGCTGAATGTACAGCTCTGCTTTCACCTCACGGTGGACAAATGAACTCGTCCACACTGTGAGGAGCTTGGATTACGGCTGCCCACAATTCAACTCGCACTGGAAAGCAAACTGTGTTAAAGTCGGAGAGGATTTCCCTCTTGGATTGAAGAGAGGAGAGTGAATCTCAAAATGGCCATCAAGTGTCAAACTTGAGTATTTCATTGACAGGTTTTAGTTTTAAGCCAGTCATCTGCAGGAAACGGTGCCGTTTGTGCCCGATAAATTCGGGATTTTTTTATTAAAGTGCCCGTATTATGCTTTTTTTTCAGGTATTACCTTTCATGTAGTGTGTACACTGCAAAAAATGCTTTTCTTACTTAGTATTTTTGTCTCGTTTTTCGACCAAACATCTAAAAATTCTTAATACCAGAAGTATTTACTAGACAAGCAAAAGTAATTGTCTCTCAAAATTAAGAGAGTTTTTGTTTAAAATAAGACAAATAATCAATTTATTGTAATAAATAATTTAAAGAAAAAGTTATTTTAATTCAAACAGAAAACAACATTATTTTTCTTATCCCATTGGCAGATTATTTAGCTTATTTTAAGCAAAAACTCTCTTTAATTTTGAGTTATTTTTTCCAAAACAAGACAATAATTTGTACTTGTCTAGTAAATGTTTCTTAATGTAAGAATATTTTGAAATTTTGACTAGAAACAAGACGAAAATACTAATTATGAGCATTTTTTGCAGTGTAATAGAGCTGTTTGTGAGCATAAAAGGTCTTGTCTGCAGAGTTTTGTCTGCCAAAAGAATCTGTCTAATCCGTCTGAAACGAATCGTTAATATTACTTGCTCGAACCTTTGTAACACATTTGCATAATGCCAGCCTTTGGTTTTCATTGGCCGCCTGCAAACAACGTTTGCCCCGCCCACTAACACTGCAGGTGCAGCTGAGACTGGAAGAGTTTGGTTTGTGTTGTTAACATGTCGAGAAGATTTTTATCCACTTCCAAAGGGCAAGATTGATATGATAAAAAAGCACCATCGTTCCTGTTGATATCTCTGTGTGTGTCCATTCAGGTATGCTAATGAGCGTTTGGTATCTGACGCAGTCGACCAATCACAGCAGAGGACGCTCTCAGAAAGGCGGGCTTTAGAGAAACTGGATCGTTAATTGAACCGTTTCAGACACTGTAAGAAAAGATCTCATGCTGCAATGGATATTAGGAGAAAATGAATGTTTTTTGACCTTAGATTTAGGATCTATTGTAGAAAACTCCAAAACAAAATGCCATATTGGGCGCACTTTAAAGCCATGCGGTAAAATAAACGCCATAGTTACTCTTCGTATCACTGTGTGTGTACAAGTGCCTCCAAAAGCTGAAATTCAGAAATGACTATGGAGGTCAACAATGCCTGCCCACTTTTTCAGGGGCGTTGATTCAGGAAGTACGTTTTCTATTCAATTCTCAAATTTAAAAAGAGAAAAATGTCTTTGTTAAAGTGTTATAAGCCATGAACCAATCAGCTGAGAGGTCAATCACAACATTACAAACTTTGAGCTGAAGTAAAAAGTACAAGAATGTGTACTGAAAGAACAATTTAATCAAACTACTCATTAAACTTGTTGATTATATACATGTAGATAAAGTTTATTGCAAAGTATGCATATATAAAAATATTCCATTACGTCATTTGCGGTGTATCATGGAATGGGCGGAGCTAATGAGATCTTTTGTTGCATTTTGCTTGTTTTTACTCTGATTGGTTTCTGTACAGCATCATGGGTAATGTAGTTTTTCACCACTGTTAAACACGATTCGTTTAATATTTAGTTGAAATGATACAGCAAATACCATCGGATAGCAACCTCGTAGCTCACAGTAGGGCTGTCTTTAAAGGTTTACAAGTTATAACCACAAATCAGCTTTCAAGAAATCAAAATTGCTGTTTTTTACTTCTGGAGCCAGACTGCTGCACTGTTTATGGGCGCCAGTCACCAATCAGTAGACCAGTCACAACTGATCTGACCAATCAGAGCAGGCTTTGGGAAAGGCGGGGCTTAGAGAGACTGAATCTTCGCTCGAACCTTTTCAGACACTGCAGGGCTCGACATTAACGCTTGTCCGGGACAAGTAGGTTTTTTGAAGGGACAAGTGAAAGAGAATTTTACTTGCCCGACAGACAATTGCCTGATAAAACAAAAAATAACTAGCGAATCACCAAAATGCAAGAATGATTGTGCATTAATTTAGTGTAAGTGGGGATCGATAGTCGGTAATAATATATGATGAACTGACGATTACAAGGTCGCCTCTAGAGCGTTTAAGCTGTTTCCTGAATACCATCACGACTAAAAATGACACTGATTTCATATGACAGCTCCATAAACAACTAATTAACATTCACTTTACGTCACTTTCATTTTAGATGCAATATTGAGTGTTTTGTTCTATTTTAGCAGTGAAAATCGTTCATTTGAAGAACCGTAACGTCCCACAGCAACAAGTGTTACTGAACGATTCAGTGTTTGAATGAATCGTTTGAATGAACGACTCAGTGACTCACTCATTAAGACGGCCACCTGCTGCCACCTACTGGAGGTTTAGTTTCCTGTTTAAACATTTCTTTCCAACATTTCTTGTTTTGTCTATTCAAAACTACAAATCTCGAAACATTATTTAACGCAGTTGTTATTTTTCAGTGTAAATGATTTAATTTAATTGGTAACAGCCCTTATAGTGTCTTAATTTAACTGTATTTATTGATCAAATTTAACAATATAAAATTAAACCTGAAGCATAGCCTATATTTAATAAGATTAGGGGGAAATGCCCTTTATAAAAGATAAAATTATCACAAATTTGAAATGGAAAAAATAAATATATATATATCACAAATATGCAGATTTAAATATGTCAAGGCTGATTGAACATTGGTAAGAATATTGCTTCAGAATAAATTATACAACCCCAAATCAGAAAAAGTTGGGACTGTATGGAATGTGCAAATAAAATAAGAAAGAAGTGATTTCTAAAATTACTTTGACTTGTATTTCATTGCAGACAATATGAACACAAAATATTTCATGTTTTGTCTGGTCAACTTCATGTCATTTGTGAATATGCATCCTTTCCTGTCATTCAGACCTGCAACACATTTCAAAAAAAGTTGGGACAGTAAAGCATTTACCAGTTTGTAATGTTGCTATTCCTTTTCACAACACTTAAAAGACCTTTAGGGACTGAAGACACCAAGTGATGAAGTGTTTCAGGTGTAATTTTGTCCCATTCTTCCTGCAAACAAGTCTTAAGGTGGGCAACAGTACGGCGTCTTCGTTGTCGCATTTTGCGCTTCAAAATGCGCCACACATTCTGTATTGGAGACAGGTCGGGACTGCAGGCAGGCCAGTCAAGTACCCGTACCCTCTTCCTCCGCAGCCAGGACTTTGTAATGTGTGCAGAATGTGGTTTTGCATTGTCTTGTTGAAATATGCATGGAGGTCCCTGGAAAAGATATCTTCTTGAAGGCAGCATATTATGCTCCAAAATCTCTATGTACTTTTCAGCATTAATGGTGCCTTCACAGAAGTGCCAGTTACCTTTGCCAAGGGCACTGACACAACCCCATACCATGACAGACCCTGGCTTTTGGACTTGTTGCTGGTAACAGTCTGGATGATCCTTTTCTTCTTTGGTCCGGAGCACATGGCGTCCATTCCTCCCAAAACAATACCTGAAATACTGATTCATCTGACCACAGTACACATTTCCACTGTGTGATGGTCCATCCCAGATGCCTCCGAGCCCAGAGAAGTCGACGGCGCTTCTGGACACTGTTAACATAAGGCTTCCTTTTGGCACAGTACAGTTTTAACTGGCATTTGTGGATGAAACTACGTATTGTGGTACTTGACAAAGGTTTGCCAAAGTAGTCCTGAGCCCATGTGGTGATATCGCTTCTAGATGAATGACGATTCTTGATGCAGTGCCGCCTGAGGGATCGGAGATCACGGTTGTTCAGCTTAGGCTTGTGGCCTTGTCCTTTACGCACTGAAATTCCTCCAGATTCCTTGAATCTTGTAATTATGTTATGCACTGTTGAATGTGAAATATCCCAATCTCTTCCTATCTTTCTTTGAGGAACATTGTTTTTGAACATTTCAATAATTTTCTCACGTATTTGTTGGCAAACTGGCGATCCTCGGCCCATCTTTGCTCCTAAAGGATTAGATCTTTCTTGGATGCTGCTTTTGTACCAAATCATAATTTCAATCACCTGTTGACATCACCTGTTTCAAATCACATCATTATTTAACCCTTTTACCTCATTACTAGCCCTAAATTGCTCCTGTCCCAACTTTTTTTGAAATGTGTTGCAGGTCTGAATGACAGGAAAGGATGCATATTTACAAATGACATGAAGTTTCTTTTTTTATTTGCGTTTTCCAAACTGTCCCTACTTTTTCTGATTTGGGGTTGTATTTACAACACACAAAAAACAAAACAAAAAATTCTACCTTTTTTCCGGACAAGCAAATGTTTTACTCGGACAGGTGAATGAACGATTTACTTGTCAAAAGGACAAGCTCAAGAACATGCTTAATGTCAAGCCCTGCACTGAGAAAAGAGCTGAAGGTGCAAAAGGATATTATGAGAAAATAAAGGAAACAAAACGATGAATTCTGCTTTTTAATCAGCATAACAGGGGCACTTTAAACACTTTAAACCCCAATCTGAAATATGTGGTTTGCTTTGCAAAGTTATTTATCGTTACTAACTGTAAATGTAAAAGGCGACATTATTTGGACCATGCACTGAGTATGCACTTTCAATACGTACAAGTTTAATAGATGATATAGATAATTCTACACTTTTGTGTGCCTTACAACATTATAATTGAAAAATGAAATGTATTATGGGTTTATTTAGGGTTGAACATCAGGGCATAAATGTCTGTTTTAATTAATACCAATGAACAATTAAATAAAAGTAATTATTATAACCCACTTATATCATTGTATAACCCAGTCAAATGTAATGATATATTGAAATATGCAAATATTGATTTATTGTTCGGTTCCTGTGGTTAAATCTCACGGCAGCGTTTCCTGCGGATGTCTGGCCACACGACTGTTGCATCAAAAGATATTTCGCCGGTTTCACTTTGACTTTGAATGTGACATATTTTCTTTCTCCAGTGAATTGTTGTAACTATAAATGTGATGCTTATTCTACATGGGGCTCTGATTATGAGTTGAGTTTTGATGCTTTTTATTGCTGGATCAGTTGAACTCTTGACCGATGCATGCGTTGGCTTGTGATGCGCTTCATTGTGATGCATGAATGAACAATATGCTTCATATGACGTCGCGCACAGATTCATTTCTCTGAATGTTTGCTGCCTACAGAACGGTGCTGTACGCTTGTTCACTGACTCTATTAAACTCCTATATGAATGCTATCTGTCTCTGGAGCTGTTGGTGATTATGGGTTATTGTTTGGGCTTTAATGCACTCACACACCTGAAGTCTAGGACGTTTGTAGTCCACTAGATGGCAGCAGCAGCTTAGTGAAAAAAATGTAATGTTGATTTGAGGCACTTTTCTCAGTTTTTCCAAGGAAATAAAGAGTAGAGAGATGAATTATCAACACGTGTTTTTTATTCAGTTTAATCTATGTTAGCATGTACAAATATCTGTAAAATAAGCCATTTCTATAGTTTTAAAATTACTATTTATTTTGTATATATTTTTCAAAGTAGGACAGATTTGCTTGTATAAAAGCCCAAGAATTGAGTTACATTTTTACAAAACTTCCTTTAGAAATTTGTTCAGAGGGAAAAGTTCATAAATAGCGTAGGTGAGTAATATAATTAAACTTACTTAAAATAATAGCTACACTGTAAAAAATATTGTTGGTTTAACTTAAAAAAGTAAGTAACCTGGCTGCCATAAAATTATGAGTTTATTGAAATTAAACATTTGCGTTGATACAATGAAGGAAATTTGTTTAATAAATAGAAACTCAAATTATTATTGTATCTGAACCACATAAAAAATGTGATAACTCATGAAAATAGCACAATTTGTCATGTTTCACTGCGTCATCAGAAATAAAACACACAATTACCCAATATGCTTACAAAATCTTTTAATAATATTTGAATAAAGGTTGTTGATTGTCAAAAATGTTCATTGTATTAACTCACATTTTTATTTTCAATGAACTCAAAATTTTAAGGAAACCAGGTAACTTTTTTTGTTAAATCTTTTTTTACAGTATATGATATCAAGTCTATAGTATGTCCTCTTAGAATCGATTTCCATTTAGATAGCTAGTTATAGTCACCATGAACTCAATACTTTTATGCAATACTGCAGTATATTATATGATTTATCCGTGCACGTCATTATTTTAGTTAAATTCACGTGCCTCGTTTAATCCGAATAATTCCCCTCCCTCTTGTAGTGACATCTCTTCTCTGATGAGGACGAGGGCGGGGCAATAACCTGTCAATCACATGAGATCCACCAATAGCAAACCACAACCATCCAATCAGTTCCCCGCAGACTAATCAAAGTCAAACTTTGCCCTACATTTGTTCTTGTTTGTGAAGCGTTTACTCTCACAATAGGGAAGAAAAAACGATCGCAACTTCAGTTTCGTGCCGACTTTAGTTATCTATCTATACGCTGTAAAAAAAGTATTTAAAAAAATAAGTTTCCTAGTTACCTTAAAATTTTGAGTTCATTAAAATTAAAAATGTGAGTTAATACAATGAACATTTTTGAGAATCGACAACCTTTATTTAAATATTATTAAAAGATTTTGTAAGCATATTGGGTAATTGTGTGTTTTATTTCTGATGACGCAGTGAAACATGACAAAATGTGCTTTTCATGATTTATGTGATTCAGATACAATAATAGTTTGAGTTTCTATTTATTAAACCAATTTCCTTCATTATATCAACTCAAACGTTTAATTTTAATAAACTCAAAATTTTAAGGCAACCAGGTTACTTACTTTTTTAAGATAAATAAGAATATTTCTACGGGCCAAACCAGGCAAATTAAAGAGCACAGATGCAGCCGGATCTTTTCCATAATGACCAACACAATCCACCAGTCTGGTTTAAGACATGCTTTTATAGGCGGTAAATAATGGCACAAACACCAGTACATTCACGAGCGCTAACCTTAGTAAATCACCTTGCATGATTTATTTCAATACTCTCCTCACGTAAATTATGCTTCTGAAAGGGAAACTCATACAAATGCATATGAAATAAGGTCAGCCGCAAAAATAACCCTGTCCACGCCTGTTCAGCGCTAATTTATCACTGTGTGTGTTTAGTGAATCCTGGCAGTAGTTTTCTAACACCAAAAGAGGGATTGCACTGGCACAAACTGTTCATAAATCTGTCCCTAAATGTCTCCAAACCTAATAATCCTTATCTGAACACATCAGACGTCTATGAGACGCCCTTATGGAGGTGCAGCAGTGAAGTGTTTGAGTCTATTTTAGGGTCAGGGTGTAGAAATTAAAAGGATAGTTCATAAAAAAATTTAAATTGTGTCATTTATACTCCAAACCTGTATGAGTTTCTTTCTTCTGCTTTCTTCAACACAAAAGAAGATATTTTGAAGAATGGTAATCAAACAGTCGAAGACAACCGTTGACTAGGAAAAAAAATACTATACACTGCAAAAAAAAGCTTTTCTTACTTAGTATTTTCGTCTTGTTTCTAGTCAAAATATCAAAAAATTCTTACATTAAGAAACATTTACTAGACAAATACAAATTATTGTCTTGTTTTGGGAAAAATAACTCAAAATGAAGAGAGTTTTTGCTTAAAATAAGATAAATAATCTGCCAATGGGGTTAGAAAAATAATGTTATTTTCTGTTTGAATTAAGATTATTTATCTCACCCCATTGGCAGATGATTTATCTTATTTTAAGCAAAAACTCTCTTCATTTTGAGTTATTTTTCCCCAAAACAAGACAATTACTTTTGCTTGTCTAGTAAATACTCCTTGTTTTAAGAATGTTTAGATGTTTGGATGAGAAATAAGACAAAAATACTAAGTAAGAAAAGCATTTTTTGCTGTGTAGAAGTCAATGGGGTCCATCGACTGTCTGGTTACCAACATTCTTCAAAAATATCTTCAGTAACACTTTACAATATGGCTGCACTAATCTGGATTAATTCATGCTTAACTGATGCACAGATAATCATGAATTAATGTATTTCTAATGGTGAACTAACCCATTTATTAATGATTACTGCATCAGCAACTAATGAAGATTCATCATGATTAATAGATCAAGTCATCATTAAATTGTTATTAGTTTAATGTGTCATAATGTATTAATTTCCTATTAACATATTGTATTAACTAATAATGTAAATGAATGTGTTAATTACCACAAGGGGTCAAAGTCATGCATTTCTACTTCCAGTTGTCTGCTTTAATTAATCATGAGCTAATGATTTATAAAGGTATCATTATGTCATGACTTTACTTTTCGGGGCACATGACTATTAACTAATTCAAAATTAATTAAAAACCCATAACTACAATTACATATCACTTAAAGGTGCACTATGCAACTTTCCGTCCACTGGAGGGCGCCTATTCTAAACAAAGGTGTAGTTTGATGACGCCAAGTGTGAGCGCAGTATCCTGGGACATGTGGTCTTCACCTCACAGCCGGTGGGAAATAGGACTCGGGCAGAAATCATGTTGATGGATGCGGTTATTAACGTTACTGTAGTGAAGCAGAGCAGGACCGAGTGTTGAGGAGCTGAGCACGGCCGCTGGAGCGATTGTTACACACACACACACACACACGGCTCGCGAGCAGCGGGACTTTTATTATGACGGGACGGGACACAGTCTCCAGGCGCGAGCACTTCCGCTCTTCCGGTCATGATTATGAGGTAAAGCAGCTCTGTTTATCATATTAGACACATTTAAGTGTGTTTAAAATGATGTTCTGACGTTCCTCTGTGCGTTCGCTCGGCGCTGCTGTGACATGTTCACACTGCTAAGAGTAAAGCGCTTCTGCAGAATAAAACCGAGCGTAACGCAGATATGACGCGATTGACAGGCGACTCCCTCAAACGCTATGCTGACACGTCCCGCTCCTGAGTTAAAATAGCAATTTTCTCACAATTTACAAATAGTTGGACACATTTGGGATATTGTAAGTACTTGGCCTAGTGGTTTTTGGATATTTTACTGCAAAAATACTACATAGTGCACCTTTAATCAATTAGTTAATAGTCATGTGCCCCAACAAGTAAAGTCATAACATAATGATACCTTTATAAATCATGAGCTAATGATTAATTAAAGCACGTTAATTAAAATTATTAGTTAATATAATATGCTATTAATCAGTTAATACACGACATATTTAAGTAATAACAATGTAATGATTACTTAATCTATTAATCATGTAATCTTCATTAGTTGCTGATGCAGTAATCATTAATAAATGCACTGTAAAAAATGATTTAGAAAAAAATAAAATTGAGTTCATTGAAATTGAAATGTTGAGTTAATACAATGAACATTTTTTGAGATTCGACAACCTTTATTAAAATATTATTAAAAGATTTTGTAAGCATATTGGGTAATTGTGTGTTTTATTTGTGATGACGCAGTGAAACATGACAAATAGTGTTATTTTCATGATTTATCCAAAAAAAAATGTGGTTCAGATACAATAATATTTTGAGTTTCTATTTATTAAATCAAATTCCTTCATTGTATCAACTCAAATTTTTAATTTCAATAAACTCAAAATTTTAAGGCAATCAGGTTACTTACTTTTTTAAGTTAAACCAACAAAAAATGTTTTACAGTGTGGGTTAGTTCACCGTTAACAATACATTAACTCTGTGTTAATTATCTGTGTTCATTAAGCATGAATTAATGCATATTAGTGCACTCTTATAGTAAAGTGTTACCATATCTTCTTTTGTGTTCAGCAGAACTAATAAACACATTTTTGGGTGAGTTATCCCACTAAAATGTTGTAATATTAATAGCAGTAGATATGAATGGGAGCATGCATGAGGAGGTGGTGCTCATCGCCGCACTTCTCCCAGTTTGTCCAGCACCTTCAGGCCTTTCTCCTCGTAGTCGGCTCGGGACAGCCAGAAGGACTCCTTATCTTTCATGATGTTGGCCAGCACCGCACCGCCCATAAACACCATGTGTTTGCGCCGCGGAGGGTCTTCGATACGGATTTTGAATTTCTGCGGTAGGAGAGAAAACGTCTCGCTTAAAGCAAAATTCATTTCAGACTAATTCAAGAGTTGCATTTCTGACATGGAGACTTAATATTTTCAAAATGCAATATTTAAAAGTTTCTTTACTGTGGGCCAGTACCTTCATTTACATGTCAGTCCCAGCACTCGCTTGCTTTTCAAAGGCCTTTGTGATGGAAATGGCTCACCTGGGGCCTCGTGTTTTGTACACAGAATGAGTTTTGGAAAAGTGCATTCATCATTCATGCATATTCGCATAATTAGGGTGTGGGGAAATAAATAGATTTCATGGTAATCAGTTAAAAGTTATATATTGAATTTGGTGAATCTTATATCAAGTCTTTTTAATTTACAAGATAAATTTATTTGAAAACAAAATTGCATGAGACATTAAGACTTCTCAGAGAAATCTAGAAATAAGTTTTATTTTTTTACTGCTCCAATCAGTGTTATATATATTATTTATATACTAGTATAGTATTTATTCATTTTTTAAATTAGCTTTTATTTTTATATTATTTTCAGTTTTCATCTTAGTTAAAATTTTTATTATTTATTGTATAATTTTATTTTATTTTTTAAATATGTCTATAGCTTTATTTCATTTTTAGTTACATTTTAGTAATTTAAGTAATTATACTTAAGCTTTATGTACATTTATATCAGTTAGTTTCCAAAGCAACATTTCTAATTTAATTTTACATTTTTTAAACATTTTATTCCAGCTTTATTTCAATTACCAAAATTGCATTACTTGTAATAGTTTTAGTTAGCAAACGCAAAATCCCGTACACCATTGCTGATTAGTTCTTTTCTTGTTTTAGGCACAAATATGAGGTTAATGTTTTAGTTAAAGGTTAGGTTGCACTTTATTTTAAGGTGTATAAGTGTACAAGTAAATAAATTATGCATAATCACAAGTAACTAACCCTAAACCAAAACTCTAACCCTCTAAAAAAATGCTGGGTTGTTTTAACCCAATGTTGGGTCAAATATTGACTAACCCACAGAGGTGGACAGTAACTAAAGCCCCGTTTCCACCAAAATTACCCGGAACAATTTGTACCAGGAACTTTTTTACAGGAACTTTTCTCCCCCCCAGACCTGCAGCTGTCTGCGTTTCGACCGCGATAAAGTTCCGAGAAGATTAGGCAAATTAGTCCGGTGATGTAGGACTGCGCGCGACTGCTCCTCCAAATCAGTGAAGGACAAGTAATCATTTGTGTGTGTAACGTTACCGATTGAGAGATTTAGTGAACTGTTTACATGAGACGTTATCTAAACCGATCTGGTGTTTACATGTGATGACTTTCAATCGCAATCATTTTGTCACATGCAGTTTGTCTGCCGCACCAAAAATGTCAACGCTGTTTTCTCCAGCAGCTGGACTGTGTTAACTGTAGCCATAGCAACTCTTAACGGCCACCAGGACTAATACAGTATTATTTATAGCTATTTGTTGTAAAGTGTAATAATCATCTCAGAAAAAAAAATCTTCTGTCAGGCGCAGTTAAAGTAAAAACTGCCTGGGGCAATATACGCTGTGTCATTACTCCAACATTATCTTCATAATTTACGAAATAAAAAGTTTACCCCTCAGAAAAATGTACTTTCCTCTCTTGTCAACATGAGCGCGGCGCGCGCCGTCACGTCATGTAAGGACACACACTTAAAAGTAATCGGTCAGGTCGTTTACATGGTGAAAAAAAATTAATAACGAGTATGGAAGAGATTCAAGCTTTGCTGCTTTTGCTGGTTATGTATAGGTTTACTAAAGAGGTAATTGACAACGACAGAAAAGAGCACTAATATGCAGATTCAGCAGCATGCAGCTGCAGCATATTCAGAAAGCTTGTAAAGCTAGATTTAAAATGACAATGTATATTATTATCAGCTATTACGGACATTGCACGTGAGATGGCTGAGACGACCGCGCGCCACCAGACAGAGAGCAAAGACTGATATTTACTGAACGCAGAACGAACCTCGCAAAAGACTTTTAAAAATGCCGGTTGAACTGCGTGAGCTCAACCAATCAGCATGTTCAGCGCCCAAGTCCCGCCCTCGAAAGTTCCTGAACTTTGAAAAAGTACTACCTCGCGAGCAGGGCCGTTTGGAGGGGGAAATATTTACCCGGAACTTCCATTTTACCCTGGTTCCTGCGGTCTAAACACACGAAGTACCACCCAAAGTTCCTAGTTCCTGGGTAAAGTTCCTGTGGTGGAAACGGGGCTTAAGTACATTTATTTGAGTACTGTACTTAAGTAGACTTTTTGAGTATCTGTACTTTACTGGAGTATTATTTTTTCTGGAATCTTATGACTTTTACTTCACTACATTTGAAAGACAAATATGGTACTTTTTGCTCCACTACATTTCTATCTAGGTCGAAAGTTGTTTCTGTAGCAGCTCTGAAAGTCAGAGGATGATTTTTTCCTTCTTTAAAAGGTTTTTTGGTGTTGTTGTTTCTGACAGTCTGTCGGGAATCGCTCTTATAGGGTCATATACATTTCCCCAACTTTTTTTGAACACTGATCAGTTCATAGCAAAATGTAAAAAGACGGTTCTCAGGCACAGTGTGCACCCATAGCCATACTTTGAAAGTATGTTTCAGTAAAAAAATAAAATACATCAAGATTAGTTTAGTTGGCATACACTTGGTGCATGTCTTATAAAATATAAAAAATATACACGTCTGGGAGAAAGAGAAGAGTAAAGTTGGGAGAATATCAGATGTGTATCAGTGTATTGGATCCGTGCATTTGGCCTTAAAGTGACAGCAGCTTTGTAAAGAACCTTGTAACTTATATACAAGTATTTAAATGAGTTTAAGTTAGCCGTTAGTATGTCAGATGGAGCATCACTGACTGGCTTAAACCATGATGGTATAATGTGCATTTATACAACAATAATAAAATAATGCATTGGCATAAAAAAGGAAATTTACTTTTATACTTAAGTACTTTTTAAAACAAATACTTCTGTACTTTTACTCCAGTAAAAATCTGTTTTTACAACTTTCACTTATAACGGAGTAATATTTGACCAGTAGTACTTTTACTTTTACTCAAGTAATAGAGTTGTGTACTTTGTCCACCTCTGCTAACCCAGCAATTGGGTTGTTTTAATCCTGCGGTTGGGTTAAATATTTGCTTAAGACAACCCAGTCGCTGGGTTAAAACAACCCTATTGCTGGGTTAGTCCATATTTGACCCAACATTGGGTTGTTTTTTACCCAGAATTTTTTAGAGTGTAACTAACTCTATAGTAAGTACATGTAGTTAAAGGGATAGTTCACCCAAAAAAGGAAATTCTGTCAAAGAAACTCAAACAGGTTTGGAACGGCTTCAGAGTGAGTAAATGATGACAATTTTCATTTTCGGGTGAACTATCCCTTTAATTAATTATTCAATGCTTATTTGTGAAAGACAGAAATCCTAGCATAGGAATCGGCATTAGCAGCTTACAGAAAGTTTGTCAGTGTCTCCCTTCAGCACTCTCTCCAGATAAAGCTGCTTAATTTCGCGCTCCAAACGGGACGGAAGCCCCGGGTACATGGTGGTTCCCCCGGACAGGACGATGTGCTTGTAGAATTCGGACCTGCAGATGGACAGCAAGACATGAAGCTCACCGGAGCACTCCAGGTGAAAACCAATTTAATTTCTTAATCAGAGACATCTGTGGCATGCTGCATGACCTCAGAAGAAATAGCTTTGCTTGTATTTAACCTGGAACATTCCTTAAAAAATGTACACTGCAAAAAATGCTTCTCTTACTTAGTAGTTTTGTCTTGTTTCTAGTCAAAAATATCTTAAACTTCTTACATTAAGAAACATTTACTAGACAAGTAAAAATTATTGTCTTGTTTTGGGAAAAGAAAAATAATGTTGTTTTCTGTTTGAATTAAAGGTAGGGTAGGACGGACTGATCTAAAACACTTTTGTCCAAATTTCGGCATTAAATTTGTTTAAACTTTCTTTATATGTCAATACATAATTAAAATGTAAGTTCTCTGAAAAGGAGAGTATAAAAATCGAGTGACTCTAGACTTTTTAATGTGCAATAAACACCGCTCATTATTTTTGTTCGGGCACGAAACAAATGATTGGCTTGGGCGACTGTCACTCTCTCTCGCTACCATGGCGACCACCGCTTTCACTACAGGATCCGCCCACATGCGCGCGCTCGTTTGATTGGAGCAGTTCAAGAGGCAAGAAACCCAGGCAAAATAATGGCAGAGAAAGAGCATTCAAAATTCACAGTGCAGGGTTTTACAGTCAGCGAAGGCAAACAATGCAAAAAAGGAAGACAGTACGAGAAAAGGCAAAGCACAGAAAGTCTTTGGATAAACAAAGAAATCAAACGCGAGTAAATATCTGCGTGGCTTTTCAACGATGGTGAGAACTGAGGGACCTGAAAAACGACTCATTGCTGGCTGTATTTCTGCTGGACAGCTAATCTTTCATTTTGATTATAAATTTTTTTGATTTATGTTTTCATGAAGCATGTATCAAGAGCACATGAAGCTGCCTAATATAGCTAATAACATTACTTAGCATAAAGTTACAATATTATACACTTAGTTATTAGTAGAGATAATAAATACTCAATATGCTTAGCTCAAGTTGATCGCTGAATTTCGCAAAATTAACTTTAGATAACAAAATGCATGTGTAAAAGCTAGTACATTGCATCCAGGAACGTTTTTTAGAGCTAAGTGAGCTTTAGCTGCTGATCAACAATGCTTTCATCATGGAGACTCTTACATGCAAAACACAGTATATGTTATGAATCTTACCTGAAATTCATCTTCATCACAGTATAACTGATGTTATTGGAAAAAACATGATGCTACCCGTTTTCTTTGCCTTATAAATATAACTAGCTCGTTACCAAATCAAACAAAAATATATTTTAAACTTTACCATTCTAGCTTGATAGTGAGTACTAAAAGACGTCTTATTTGTTTATATTCATACTGATAAAGTTCGATTTTTTTATTACATGTGATTCTGACATGATGTCACTACATGCATTGCACACTGCTCGTCTGAGGTAAATAATGCGTCTTCCAGCTGATTGGTCGGTGAGGCGCGTAACGCGAGTTCATGTGTTTTGGGGGCGTGGCTTTGGAAAGAGCCCAGAAGGGAGAAGGTGGAGTGAATGGAAATAATGAGCTGTCTTTAAAACAGTCGTGAGAGGTCTACAGACACGCATTTTTTATACTTTCTTTTTCAGAGTACTTATATTTTAATTATGTATTGATATATAAAGAAAGTTTAAACAAGCTTGGAAAAAAAAGTTTTTTAACCAATTCCTACCTTTCCTACCTTTAAGATTTATTTATTTATTTTTTACCCCATTGGCAGATTATTTATCTTATTTTAAGCAAAAACTCTTTTAATTTTGAGTTATTTTTTCCCAAAACAATACAATTACTTTTGCTGGTCTAGTAAAGACTTCCTGTTTTAAGAATTTTTAGATGTTTGGACTAGAAATAAGACAAAAATACTAAGTAAGAAAAGCATTTTTTGCACTGAAAAGTCTATGATCAAAAAAGTGAGGTGATTAATATCCTAAAGGTGCAGTATGTGATTGACATCTAGCAGCTGAAATGGGAACTGCAGTCCCTCGCCCCCTCCTCCTCAGACTCGATGGGTTGCCAGATTGAAGATGCAAAACTGTAATCTCTGAGTTTGTTTGTGAGGCTTCCATCGCTGTGTTTTCTGCCAATTGGCAACCCAGGGTGTCGAAATACTGTTGGGTAAACTAGCAGTGGGCAGGGTCACACAGACCAAAACAAAAACAGACATTCTGAAACTGAACGCACATTTCAAACTAGCATTGTTTTTCAGAGAAACGAGTATTTAAATTTATATATATGCAGACAAATAAGGCCATGTTATTTTTATTCTTTAGTACGCTCAAAAAAAAAATACATACTGCCCCTTTAAGACATTTTTCCACAGGTGGGACCAAGTCATTGTTTTGTGCGTCACAAGTATTTGAGTTAATGTTGTCAAATTCTAAATCGAGACCCAAGTCCTCAAATTTGGGACTCGAGTCCGAATCATGCGACTGTAGTCCACAACCCTGTATTTTGATTCCCAAATAAATGTATCTTAAATTAAGTTAATAAGAAATAAATTAAGTTTTGCAATTAAATGTATTGAAAAAAAAAATTCCCATTGTAAATAGAAATTTATGGAAGCTTGTTTTCGTCATGGAATAAAACTATGTAAAAGATAATTGCTATTTTTTTCTCACAATTGCGAGAATTCTCAGTAAAGAAGTTAGAATTGCAAGAAGAAGAAAAACGTATGATATTCTGACATTTTTTCCTCACAATTCTGACTTTATAACTCGCGATAGAGTTTATATCTCGCAAATCTGACTTTATAACTTGTGAACACGACTTTATCTCACAAATCTTACTTTATAACCCGCAAACGCGACTTTATCTCACAAATCTTACTTTATAACCCGCAAACGCGACTTTATCTCGCAAATCTGACTTTATAACCCGCAAACGCGACTTTATTTTGCAAAAGTGACTTTATCACAAGAATCTTACTTTATAACCCGCAAACGCGACTTTATCTCGCAAATCTGACTTTATAACCCGCAAACGTGACTTTATCTTGCAAACGCGACTTTATCTCACAAATCTGACTTTATAACCCGCAAACGTGACTTTATCTCGCAAATCTGACTTTATAACCCGCAAACGTGACTTTATTTTGCAAAAGTGACTTTATCACACGAATCTGACTTTATAACCCGCAAACGCGACTTTATCTCGCAAATCTGACTTTATAACCCGCAAACGTGACTTTATTTTGCAAAAGTGACTTTATCACACGAATCTGACTTTATAACCCGCAAACGTGACTTTATCTCGCAAATCTGACTTTATAACCCGCAAACGTGACTTTATCTTGCAAACGCGACTTTATAACCCGCAAACGTGACTTTATCTTGCAAATGCGACTTTATCTCACAAATCTGACTTTATAACCCGCAAACGTGACTTTATTTTGCAAAAGTGACTTTATCACACGAATCTTACTTTATAACCCGCAAACGCGACTTTATCTCGCAAATCTGACTTTATAACCCGCAAACGTGACTTTATCTTGCAAACGCGACTTTATCTCACAAATCTGACTTTATAACCCGCAAACGTGACTTTATCTCGCAAATCTGACTTTATAACCCGCAAACGTGACTTTATCTTGCAAACGCGACTTAATCTCACAAATCTGACTTTATAACCCGCAAACGTGACTTTATCTCGCAAATCTGACTTTATAACCCGCAAACGCGACTTTATTTTGCAAAAGTGACTTTATCACACGAATCTTACTTTATAACCCGCAAACGTGACTTTATCTCGCAAATCTGACTTTATAACCCGCAAACGTGACTTTATCTTGCAAACGCGACTTTATCTCACAAATCTGACTTTATAACCCGCAAACGTGACTTTATCTCGCAAAAGTGACTTTATCACACGAATCTTACTTTATAACCCGCAAACGTGACTTTATCTCGCAAATCTGACTTTATAACCCGCAAACGTGACTTTATCTTGCAAACGCGACTTTATCTCACAAATCTGACTTTATAACCCGCAAACGTGACTTTATCTCGCAAATCTGACTTTATAACCCGCAAACGTGACTTTATCTCGCAAATCTGACTTTATAACCCGCAAACGTGACTTTATCACACGAATCTTACTTTATAACCCGCAAACGCGACTTTATCTCGCAAATCTGACTTTATAACCCGCAAACGTGACTTTATCTTGCAAACGCGACTTTATCTCACAAATCTGACTTTATAACCCGCAAACGTGACTTTATTTTGCAAAAGTGACTTTATCACACGAATCTTACTTTATAACCCGCAAACGCGACTTTATCTCGCAAATCTGGCTTTATAACCCGCAAACGTGACTTTATTTTGCAAAAGTGACTTTATCACACGAATCTTACTTTATAACCCGCAAACGCGACTTTATCTCGCAAATCTGACTTTATAACCCGCAAACGCGACTTTATCTCACAAATCTGACTTTATAACCCGCAAACGTGACTTTATCTCGCAAATCTTACTTTATAACCCGCAAAAGTGACTTTATCTCGCAAATCGGACTTTATAACCCGCAAACGTGACTTTATCTTGCAAACGCGACTTAATCTCACAAATCTGACTTTATAACCCGCAAACGTGACTTTATCTCGCAAATCTGACTTTATAACCCGCAAACGCGACGTTTTCTTGCAAAAGTGACTTTATCTCGCAAATCTTACTTTATAACCCGCAAAAGTGACTTTATCTCACAAATCTGACTTTATAACCCGCAAAAGTGACTTTATCTCGCAAATCTGACTTTATAACCCGCAAACGGGACTTTATCTTGCAAACGGGACTTTATCTCACAAATCTGACTTTATAACCCGCAAACGGGACTTTATCTCGCAAATCTGACTTTATAACCCACAAACGGGACTTTATCTCGCAAATCTGACTTTATAACCCGCAAACGGGACTTTATCTCGCAAATCTGACTTTATAACCCGCAAACGGGACTTTATCTCGCAAATCTGACTTTATAACCCGCAAACGGGACTTTATCTCGCAAATCTGACTTTATAACCCACAAACGGGACTTTATCTCGCAAATCTGACTTTATAACCCGCAAACGGGACTTAATCTCGCAAATCTGACTTTATAACCCGCAAACGGGACTTTATCTCGCAAATCTGACTTTATAACCCGCAAACGGGACTTTATCTCGCAAATCTGAATTTATAACCTGCAAACGCGACGCTTTCTTGCAAAAGTGACTTTATCTCGCAAATCTTACTTTATAACCCGCAAACGTGACTTTATCTTTCAAAAGTGACTTTATCTCACAAATCTGACTTTATAACCCACAAACACGACTTTATCTCGCAAATCTGACTTTATAACCCGCAAACACGACTTTATCTCGCAAATCTGACTTTATAACCCGCAAACGAGACTTTATCTTGCAAATGCAACTTTATCTCGCACATCTGACTTTATAACGCACAAATGCGACTTTATCTCGCACATCTGACTTTATAACCTGCAAACACGACTTTCTCACAAATCTGACTTTATAACCCACAAACGCGACTTTATCTCGCACATCTGACTTTATAACCCGCAAACGCGACTTTATCTCACAAATCTGACTTTATAACCCGCAAACGCGACTTTATCTCACAAATCTGACTTTATAACCCACAAACGCGACTTTATCTCGCACATCTGACTTTATAACCCACAAACGCGACTTTATCTCACAAATCTGACTTTATAACCCACAAACGTGACTTTATCTCGCACATCTGACTTTATAACCCACAAACGCGACTTTATCTCACAAATCTGACTTTATAACCCACAAACGTGACTTTATCTTTCAAAAGTGACTTTATCTCACAAATCTGACTTTATAACCCGCAAACGCGACTTTATCTCACAAATCTGACTTTATAACCCACAAACGCGACTTTATCTCGCACATCTGACTTTATAACCCACAAACGCGACTTTATCTCACAAATCTGACTTTATAACCCACAAACGTGACTTTATCTCGCACATCTGACTTTATAACCCACAAACGCGACTTTATCTCACAAATCTGACTTTATAACCCACAAACGTGACTTTATCTCGAAAATCTGACTTTATAACCCGCAAACGCGACTTTATCTCGCAAATCTGACTTTATAACCCGCAAACGGGACTTTATCTCGCAAATCTGACTTTATAACCCACAAACGTGACTTTATCTCGAAAATCTGACTTTATAACCCGCAAACGCGACTTTATCTCGCAAATCTGACTTTATAACCCGCAAACACGACTTTATCTCGCAAATCTGACTTTATAACCCACAAACACGACTTTATCTCGCAAATTTGACTTTATAACCCACAAACGCGACTTTATCTCGCAAATCTGACTTTATAACCCGCAAACGCAACTTTATCTCGCAAATCTGACTTTATAACCCGCAAACGCAACTTTATCTCGCAAATCTGACTTTATAACCCGCAAACAAGACTTAATCTCGCAAATCTGACTTTATAACCCACAAACGCAACTTTATCTCGCAAATCTGACTTTATAACCCGCAAACGCGACTTTATCTCACAGATCTGACTTTATAACTCGCAAATGCGACTTTATCTCGCAAACATGACTTTATCTCGCAAATGCGACTTTATCTCGCAAACATGACTTTATCTCGCAAACATGACTTTATCGCGCAAACATGACTTTATCTCGCAAACATGACTTTATCTCGCAAATGCGACTTTATCTCGCAATTCTGACTTTATAACTCAAACGTGACTTTATCTCGCAAATGCAACTTTATAACTCTCAATTGCAAGAGAAAAAAGTCAGAACTGTAAAATAAAAAGTTGCAATTACGTTTAGAATTTTTTATTCCGTGGTGAAAACAAGCTTTTATAATGTCTCCAAACTTGTTAGCTGAAGAACATTTTAAGAAAATAAAGGTCCAATTACTGGCTATAAGATTCGTTCAGAAAAGTGTCTTGCAGAGAGTCACGCATTAAACGTCTCATAACTGACAGTGATGGTGTTGAATTATTCCTGACCTGAGGTCAATGTCCGCTGCCTGGATGGTGTTGAAGAGCAGCTCGGCCACACCAACTCCCTCCACGTTAATGAGATGAGGCTGGAAAAGAGCCTCCGGTGCTCCAAACCTCTCGCCTCCAACCATTATCACCCGTCCATCTGGTAACTGCGTGAGGGAAAGGTCAGGAAAAATCTATTATATGTTGTGAGGAAGGCAGTCAAGTTTTAAGTCCACATCCTCACCCTACATGTTTTCTTTTTCTATAATCCGTTAAGATTTAATGCTACTTCAAAGTCATGGTGACACGTATGAGCTCTAATAGCAGCTCTCTGGTGCCTCCTGTAGGAAGTACTGATAAGCGTTTGATTCATGAAGCTTTTAAACCTTTGCAAATCAACAAATCTTTTGTTTTGAATCAGTAGTTCAGAGCGTATACGTATATAAAAATTAACTAAACTAATCCATACTGTGGAAACACAGTACACTAAACTTTGCATAAAGCTTATTGCTCCGTCCATGTAGGTGTTTTTTGGCATTTTTGGCTTCCTTTTCACCAGCTGTTAGTGTATTACCGTGTAGGACTCCACCAGGACGGTGGTCTCGTTGGCCAGTTTCTGTTCCTGCTCAATGTTGTAGCCAACAAAACACAGTTTCTCCTTCATCATCCGCACCGTCTCAAAGTCTGCTGTGTGGTTGAAGACGTAGCCTCGCAGAAGCAAAAGCTAAATAAATAGAATATCATTATTTCAGCTACTCCAGATGTCTAATTTTTAACCAGACCACAACTGATAATTATGGAAGCTTGTTTCCGCCAATGAATAAAATTGAGTTTATATCTCACAATTCTGACTTTATATCTCGCAAACGTGACTTTATCTTGCAAACATGATTATCTCGCTAACGTGTATCTTGCAATTCTGACTTTATAATTCGCAAATGCGACTATTTTGCAATTGAACTCTCTCGCTAACGCAACTTTATCTTGCAATTGTGACTTTATAACGTGCAAATGGGACTATTTTGCAATTGAACTCTCTCGCTAACGCAACTTTATCTTGCAATTCTGACTTTATAATTCACAAATGCGACTATTTTGCAATTGAACTCTCTCGTTAACGCAACTTTATCTTGCAATTCTGACTTTATAACGCGCAAATGTGACTATTTTCCGCAAATGTTACTTTATTTTACAGTTCTGACTTTGTAACTCACAAATGCAACCTCGAAAGCATGACTATTTCACAATTCTGACTATATATCAAACGGGACTTTATCTCACAAACGCAACTTTATCTTGCAATTCTGACTCGCAAACGCTTCTTTCTCACAAATGCGACAACGTGACTATCTCACGAACGCGACTTTATCTTGTAAACTTGACTTTATCTTGCAATTCTGACTTTATAACTCACTAACGCAACTTTACCTCGTAATCCTGACTTTATAACTTGCAAACGTTATTATCTCGCAAACGCAACTTTATATTGCAATTCTGACTTTATAACTCGCAAATGCTTCTTTCTCACAAATGCGACAACGTGACTTTATCTCACAAACGCGACTTTATCTTGCTAACGTGACTTTATCTCGCAATTCTGACTTTATAACTCGCTAACGCAACTTATAATTCGCAAATGCGACTATTTTGCAATTGAACTCTCTCGCTAACGCAACTTTATCTTGCAATTGTGACTTTATAACGTGCAAATGGGACTATTTTGCAATTGAACTCTCTCGCTAGCGCAACTTTATCTTGCAATTCTGACTTTATAATTCACAAATGCGACTATTTTGCAATTGAACTCTCTCGTTAACGCAACTTTATCTTGCAATTCTGACTTTATAACGCGCAAATGTGACTATTTTCCGCAAATGTTACTTTATTTTACAGTTCTGACTTTGTAACTCACAAATGCAACCTCGAAAGCATGACTATTTCACAGTTCTGACTATATATCAAACGGGACTTTATCTCACAAACGCAACTTTATCTTGCAATTCTGACTCGCAAACGCTTCTTTCTCACAAATGCGACAACGTGACTATCTCACGAACGCGATTTTATCTTGTAAACTTGACTTTATCTTGCAATTCTGACTTTATAACTCTCTAACGCAACTTTACCTCGTATTCCTGACTTTATAACTTGCAAACGTTATCTCGCAAACGCAACTTTATATTGCAATTCTGACTTTATAACTCGCAAACGCTTCTTTCTCACAAATGCGACAACGTGACTTTATCTCACAAACACGACTTTATCTTGCTAACGTGACTTTATCTCGCAATTCTGACTTTATAACTCGCTAA
The DNA here is from genome assembly GCF_024679245.1 of Pseudorasbora parva. Classification (NCBI taxonomy): domain Eukaryota; kingdom Metazoa; phylum Chordata; class Actinopteri; order Cypriniformes; family Gobionidae; genus Pseudorasbora; species Pseudorasbora parva. The sequence continues at coordinate 61,392,398 of NC_090172.1, read as the reverse complement.
CGCAACTTTACCTCGTAATCCTGACTTTATAACTTGCAAACGTTATTATCTCGCAAACGCAACTTTATTTCGCAATTCTGACTTTGTAACTCGCAAATGCAATCTCGAAAACATGACTATTTCGCAATTCTGACTATATATCAAAGGAGACTTTATCTCACAAACGCAACTTTATCTTGCAATTCTGACGTTATAACTCGCAAACGCTTCGTTCTCACAAATGCGAAACATGACTTATCTCACGAACGCGACTTTATCTTGCAAATGTGACTTTATCTCGCAATTCTGATTTTATAACTCTCTAACGCAACTTTACCTCGTATTCCTGACTTTATAACTTGCAAACGTTATCTTGCAAACGCAACTTTATTGCACAATTCTGACTTTATAACTCACAAAGGCGACTTTATTTCGCAAATTTGACTATCTCGCAAGTCTGACTTTATAACTCGCTAACCCAACTTTATCTCGTAATTCTGACTTTATAACTCACAAACACAACTTTATCTCACAAACGTGACTTAAAAATTGAATTATTACTTTATAACTCACAAACGCAACTTTATCTCACTTATGCAACTTTATCTCATAATTCTGACTGAAAACTGACTGAAACGTGATTATCTCGCAAACGCGACTTTCTCGCATACGTGACTTTATAACTTGCAATTCTGCCTTTATAACTCACAAACGCGACTTTATCTCGTAATTCTGACTTTATAACTTGCAAACATGATTATCTTGCAAACGCGACTTTCTCGCAAACGTGACTTTATAACTTCCAATTCTGACTTTATAACTCGCAAACTTGGCTTTATCTCGCTAGTGCAAATTTATCTTGTAATTCTTACTTTATAACTTGCAATCGTGATTATCTCGCAAATGCAACTTCATCTCGCAAACGTAACTTTATAACTTTCAAACGTAATTATCTCGTAAATGCGACTTCATCTCGCAAACATAACTTTATAACTTGCAATTCTGACTTTATGACTTGCAAATGCGACTTTATCTGATATATCTTTATTCTGCCTTTTTTTCTCGCAGTTCTTACTACTTATATCAGAAATGCAAGAATTAAACTTGCAATTTAAAGAAAATAAGTCAGAATTGTAAGAAAAAGTAACGGTAACCTTTTTTATTCTTTGGTGGAAACAAGCTTCAGCAGAAAACCATTGACCTAGATTGATCATTTATAATAAAACAATAATTATATTTAATCTTTTGATGCATTTTTAGATCCGTTAAGAAAATTTGTCTGCATATGGTTCAATAGAAGTTGAAAGGGTTAGTTCACTCAAAAATGAACCATTACGGTTTCAATCCAGATATAAAGCAGCACAACTGTTTTTAAAACTGTGATAATTATCAGTTAAGTTTTTTTGAGCAGCAAATCATTATATCTGAATGATTTCTGATGGGTCATGTGACACTGAAGACTGGAGTAATGATGCTGAAAATTCAGCTTTGATCACAGGAATAAATTACATTTTACTATATATTTACATAGAAAACAACTGTTCAGAATTGTAATAATATTTCACAATTTTACTGGGTTGTTAGGGAAAATAAAAATATATTTTGAAAAACATTGGTGTCCAAAATAACATTGTATGGACATTTTTCGGCCCCACTTTATATTAGGTGGCCTTAACTACTATGTACTTACATTCAAAAATAGGTACAATGTACTTAATGTGTTAATTTTGTATTGCAAAGCACTTTTGCTGATATTGAGGTGAGATACAGGTAGAGTTAGGGACATTTGTGGTGTGGGTCAGTTTAAGGGGGTTAGGTGTAAGGGAAGTGTCAAAAGTGTAATTACAAATGTAACTACAGAAATTAATCACAGATGTAATTACATACAGGTATTTCGGTAACACTTTAGTTTAGGGAACATATTCACTATTAACTACAACTTTTGCCTCAATAAACTCCTAATTTACTGCTTATTAATAGTTAGTAAGGTAGTTTTTGTAGCGTTTAAGTTTAGTTATCGGGTAGGATTAAGAGATGTAGAATAAGGTCATGCAGAATAAGCCATTGATATGTGCTTTTTAAGTACTAATAAACAGACAATATCCTAGTAATATGCATGCTAATAAGCAACTAGTTAATAGTTAATAACTGAACCTTAAAATAAAGTGTTACCGGTATTTTTTAAAATGGAAGTACAATGTAAAATCACAATAAGTGCATTGTATCAAATGATTCATTGAAATGTTAGTACATAGTAGTCAAGGCCACCTAATATAAAGTGGGTTCCATCATTCAAAGGATAAAACAGCTTTGGAACGACATGTCATTTTATCATTTCTCATCCCCTAGTTTTCACGGTGAGAACAGAAGGAGGATGTCACCTTAATCAGATAGCGTGTGATGTCCCGTCCGGCGATATCTAGCCGGCGCGTGAGGTGAGGCAGAGAGAAGCCCTCGTACACGGGACAGATATGAGTCACGCCGTCCCCAGAGTCGATCACCACACCGGTTAACAAACCTGCCGCGGGAACACAGCACGAGTCAGCCATGCGCTCATTTTCAACACCTGAAGCCCAAGTTATACTTCTGCGTATATATGAGTGTACGCTGTAGGGATGTTAACCGATGGTTGACCGTATCAACGTTAACCGATCAAAGTTGTCGGTTAAAAAAAAAAAAAGTAAGTTAGACCTGCCTTGGCCGGTGCGTCTTTTAGGCATTCTGAAGGTGCCTTTTTTATCCATTGGTTTTATCGTGTTGCAGTTTATTAGACAACATTCCCCATAAGATGGGCTTACATTTGGAAATATATTACATCTGCATTTCAGTGGTAACACATAAGGTGTTGATCATCGTCTTTCTTTATTATTGTTAGCACTTCCTCAAACTAAAGCGCCGTCTCTTCGGAGCTGTCCTTTTCTTAAATGAGCCGCGGTAATGTTTCTAATGAGCTTCTAACGCTAGACAAATGCCTTTATTTTCAATGCGATCACCTCGTACCCAAACCATTTCGAAACTAAGGAGCCATTTGTCCTCCGATTACAAACAAGCTCCTCGGCGCCCCGTTAGTGGGACTCATGTTTTGCGCTGTAGGGGATTTTAAAAAAGTGACGTGAGTGGAAGGGAGGCGGCGGCGCTGGGACAGTGCGTGTGTGAGAGCGGCAGGACAGTGTGTTTGTGTGAGAGCGGGAGGACAGTGTGTGTGTGTGTGTGTGTGTGTGTGTGTGTGTGTGTGTGTGTGTGTGTGTGTGTGTGTGTGTGTGTGTGTGTGAGAGCAGGCGGCAGAGAGATCATAGAGAGATGTGACAGAGTTGTGAAATTGCTGGTGCGGCTCGCGGCTGTTATTTCAAATAGCGCAGCATATTTTAATCTAATCGTTAACCGGTTTCAACCGGATAATGAGGCTCGGTGGTCGGTCAAGAAAATGTTTAGTTTTCACCATCCCTAGTACGCTGTAGCTACCGCGATCTCTCTTGAAGCCAATACGGAAGTGACTTAAACTGCAGCTCATCGACATCGACTGGCCACTAGGGACAGACTCCAGAGGGAGCAGAATCTCATTGAGCCCCGTGTTAAAATGCCCAACTTTACAGCAGAAAAAAACATGTTTACAGTCTGGGACAAATTGTGGTTTTGGTCTATACGGCTAATTTTGGCCTTCATGACGACTGTGAGGGGGGTGAATGTTTTTATAACTCATTCGTTTACATTATATAAAGCCTTAAAGTTCTGCATAATTAAGGGCGTGGCCACTTTGATTGACAGGTGGAGAGCCATTTATCCGCCGTCTGTAAGTCATCGCATCACCTCAGCTCTGCCCACGTTCCGCCTCTGTGCCCATTTTCTGTTATCCGGCCGTGACCCCCGATGACTCTTTGCTAAGATGGCGACGGCCAGCTCGTCTCTACTTTACGCTTCAGAACGGCTCTTCATAATCCTATGGGTGACGTCACGGACAATACGTCCACATTTTTTTACCGTCTATGGTCTCAAACGCATGCAATGACAGTATCAACAGGTCACTTCTTCTTCGGCTTTTGCCGTGAGAATGGGGGTTTCCATTAACATGCCTGTGGACACTGCCCACTAGCGGTCTGCATGTGTAATTGCATATTGACGCGGACAACAACGCAGAAGTATAAATGAAAACCAACACGTAACTTGCGGCGTAGAGGATGCGGCGTAGGTCCACCGCTGAAGTGTAACTGTGTGTTCACACCGCCGGCGGCGAGAGCGGCAAGGTGGCCGGAAGGCATTCATTTTCAATGGGAGCCGGCGGCGAGCTCCGGCAAGATCGGCGCGGCGCGGCGCGTCTTGGACAATTTGGCCGTCGAACTTTATGGTGACGAGGGAGTTCGACGGCAACCAATTGAAATGTAGAAGTGCTCCGCTCGGGAGAAATCCAGAGAACGCAGGCCTATAATCTTTGGTTCCGACCACATTAGTTCCCAAGCAAAGGAGAAGTTGATCATTGCTGTGCGGGTTCCCTATCATTATGACGTGTTCATTCATAGTGATCTGTAATTTGTGAAGAAGTCACACAACACTATTTTATAGGCGCTAGAACGCTCGTTTTTCGGCGGGTTTGCAGTTCATTCTTACTTTCACATTTAAACGATTTCATGAGGTTAATTTATACCCTACTTGTGGTCAGTATATCCATCAACATGCTCGTTTGATTTGCAGCCTCTTTAAATACAGTTTAAAAAAGACCAAGCATTCGATCTACGTCAGTGCGGCAGCGCGTCCACAAATCTTTCTACAGCGTCGTTGGCAGGGTGATCTAATTTTGACGCTCTCACTGACGGCGGTGTCAACGCACGGTACACTGCAAAAAATAATTTTCTTACTTAGTATTTTTGTCTTGTTTCTAGTCCAAACATCTAAAAATTCTTAAAACAAGAAGTATTTACTAGACAAGCAAAAGTAATTGTCTTGTTTTGGGGAAAAATAACTCAAAATGAAGAGAGTTTTTGCTTAAAATAAGATAAATAATCTGCCAATGGGGTGAGCTAAATAATCTTACAACATTATTTTTCTTACCCCATTGGCTGATTATTTATCTTATTTTAAGCAAAAACTCTCTTCATTTTGAGTATTTTTTCCCCAAACAAGACAATTACTTTTGCTGGTCTAGTAAACACTTCTTGTTTTAAGAATTTTTAGATATTTTGACTAGAAACAAAACAAAAATACTAAGTAAGAAGATCATTTTTTGCGGTGTGAATCGGCCTTTACCCTGAGCGTAGAGGGTCAGCACGGCCTGGATGGCGATGTAGATGCCGTGGAAGCGGTAGGTCTCGAACATGACCTCTGCGATCTTCTGCCGGTTCTTCATTGGGTTCATGGGCGGCTCCGTCAGCAGGACCTTGCTGTCAGGAGGGCTGATGTCGAGCCGCTGCGGGCCGAAAGTGTGGTCCCACAGGTGCAGCATGTCCTCCCAGCTGCGGACTATCCCGTTCTCCATGGGGTACGAGATCTCCAGCATGGAGCGGCATTCGCTCGCCTCGTCGCCCACCATCAGATCCTTAGAGTCAAAGTGGACAGATTATTGAATGTTTTGGAGTATCAAACTCATTTCATTATTTTGATTTACTTTAAAAACAGAATTCATTTGTGAATTAAATTAAGTCTAAAAAAATCCTGTGATTTCGTCATCGTTTCCCGCGGTTGGGTCCGAAATGTAGTTTTCGAGTACGGAAAGTAAATTACTGAAGCGGTACTTTTGTTTTTTTCTAATTATAAGTTGTGTTTCTCGTTTCATGTGTCACTGTAATGATCACTCTACAGATTATTTATTGCTGTTACACATCCTGAAGGTTTGTCTTTTCAGAGTTTTTCAGTATAAAAGTAAATCGTGCTTAAATATCAGGACTTCCTGTCGTGACGAAAGTAACACTTGTTACTTTTGTCCCACTTTTATATATATAATGCATATTATGCTAATTAAATTTTCATATTGTTCATATTGTTGTAGAAAAAAATTATCAAATAGATTGACGTTGCAAAAAAAAATATTCTAAACCTACAAGTTTGTATTGTCAGGTTATATTTGAAAGCTATTGATAGACCACACTTGTGAGTTATTGATCAGAGTAAATATATATCTCTGTCTAAAACATTTTCTTTTAAAAAAATTCTGAAAAATGGTACTTTCGCCCCTGCTCTCCTGGAATGAATCTCACTCAACTCATATAGTACAGCAATCAACAAATTTTTTTTGTTTTAAATTTAGATCTATAAAGCTATAATAGAGTAAAAATGTGTGTATATATATATATATATTGTGGTTACTAATGTTAGATACCGATGTATCTAAATAAAAGATACATTAATCTGAATATGAATAAATAAATTACATGTTTTTACAGGTTTCTTGGTAGATTATAGTATGTGTCAGTGTTATTTTAGTATTATATATATATATATATATATATATATATATATATATAGTTATATATTATTTATTTATTATATTTTAGAATGTATCTTTATTTTATATTTTAGTTTAAATTTGTCTTTTTTTTTTTAAAAAAAATTCAAAATAGCTTTAATTTATTTTAATTCACTTCTTGTTTTAGTCCATATACAATTTATTTCAGCTATAGCTAGTATTTTTTTAGCCGGAACTATATATCTATCAGCTGTATTTCTATTATATATGATGATACCAATAACAAAACGTGTGTGTGCGTGTGCGTGTGTGCGTGTGTGTGTGTGTGTGTGTGTGTCATTCCCTGTTTATGTGTGTGTGTGTCATTCCCTGTTTGTGTGTGTGTGTGTGTGTGTGTGTGTGTGTGTGTGTGTGTGTGTGTGTGTGTGTGTGTGTGTGTGTGTGTGTGTGTGTGTGTGTGTGTGTGTGTGTGTGTGTGTGTGTGTCATTCCCTGATGGTGTGTGTGTGTGTGCCTTTCCCTGATTTTGTGTGTGTGTGTGTCATTCCCTGATGGTGTGTGCCATTCCCTGATTGTGTGTGTGTGTGTGTGTGTGTGTGTGTGTGTGTGTGTGTGTGTGTGTGTGTGTGTGTGTGTGTGTGTGTGTGTGTGAGCCTGTTTATGTGGTTTATGAGGACACAAATTTGTATAACTACATGGGTATTACACTGGTATTACTCTATAAATGTGGTTTATGAGGACATATCAAATGTCCTCATAATTCAAATGGCCTTAAAAACATACTAAATGATGTTTTTTTGAGAAAGTAAAAATGCAGAATGTTTCCTGTGATGGGTAGGTTTAGGGGCGGGGGCAGTGTAAGGGGATAGAAAATACGGTTTGTACAGTATAAAAACCATTTCGCCTATGGGGAGTCCCTGTAAACCACATAGACCAACATGTGTGTGTGTGTGTGTGTGTGTGTGTGTGATGGGTAGTACAGTTATGGTTACAATACGGTTTGTACGGTATAAAATCTATTACGTCTATGGAGAGTCCCCACAAAGATAGTGAACCAGACATATACCAGACTATGTCAACACCTTTTATGTGAAATATCTTATTCAGGACAGCACTAAATAAAAAAAAACATGCATTTTGAATGATCTCTTATTTTGTGTGATGTTTTGTGATTCAGATTCTGCAGGGTGTGTGTGTGTGTGTAAACGTCTGACTCCCATTGGAGGCCCGGATAACTCACCTTGATCTCTATATTCCCAACTTTGGTGTCTGACCGAATGACGGGACGTCCCACCAGGGCTGGGAAGATGTGGTCGGGGAAATTGGAGCCAGCGAAACCACACTTGACAAACTGTGAGAGAACGAGGGGTGAGAAAAGATCAAACTCAGATCAGGGCTCCAGACTGCCACCAAATGGTTGCGTTTTGCTACCAAAATTTGAGAGTGTGCGACCAGCAAATTTGGGCGTGCTTATTCAATATAGATCACTCCAAATACTTGCTCTCTAGAGTGCTATATTAGCTGACGTGACACACATTTTAGGACCCCCTTGAAAACGACATGATGCATCTCAAGGGGTTTATCCTTAAAGAATAAAATTTGTTACATGAGATCTATTTAACCAATACCGTCACATTTTTATTTGTTTTACAGTTTTTATAGAAGTACGACTCAAACGTAATGAAGTCATTTTATTTAAAAGAAGAAACCTGTTCAAACATACATGATACAAACCCAAAACTAGTGCTTATACTGTGTACAGTAATCATTTAACCATCAGCCTGCGTTATCACACCGTTTTCATTACACTGGTAAAGTGTATATTTCTTTCTTTCTGCAAATATGCCAAACTACACGAGCCGAGCTCGACCTGTTCGCTGTCAGTATCGCTTAACAACCGGTTCATTATGTTAACTTCACGAACGCGCGTGCACCAGTTCATTCAGTCCGTTCATCAACTAGATCTCTCGTTCAATTTCAGTTTCAATTAATTTATATAGCACTATTAAAAACAACTGACACAATGTGCTGTACAGAAAAATAATTAAACATAGGATAATATTCAAAACATGAAGAAAATAAAACCACAAAAACAACAACATTCAAAACAGATCAATCATGAATTATAAGCTATATCAAATAATAATGTCTCTAAAGGGTTAGTTCACCCAAAAATGAAATGTATGTCATTAACTCCTCTCCCTAATGTCGTTCCTCACCCGTAAGACCTCCGTTCATCTGCACACACAGTTTAAGATATTTTATATTTAGTCTGAGAGTGTATGCAAGTGTATGCACACTATACTGTCCATGTCCAGAAAGGGAATAAAAACATCATCACAGTAGTCCATATGGGACATCAGTTAGTTCATTAGAGTCTCTTGAAGCAGCGATAATACATTTTGGTCCAAAAATATCAAAAACTACGACTTTATTCAGCATTGTCTTCTCTTCTGCATTTGTGTTCAATCCTCAAATAAAGATTCAAACGGTTATGAATCAGCGGATCGATTCATGATTCGGATCGCGGTTCAAACTGCTGAAACCACGTGACATTGGTGATCCGAATCATTGATCGATTCACTGATTCATGGCCGTTTGAATCTTTATTTGAGGGACACGGAAGAGAAGACAATGCTTATATATATATTTTTTTTTTTTTGGGACCAAAATGTATTTTCGCTGCTTCAAGAGACTCTAATGAACTAACTGATGTCCCATATGGACTACTGTGATGATGTTTTTATTCCCTTTCTGGACGTGGACAGTATAGTGTGCACCTGTGTTGCCACAGTTACTTTGAAAAAGTAATCTGATTACTGATTACTCCTTTAAAAAGTAATGTAGTTACTTTATAGATTACTTGATTTTAAAAGTAACTAAGTAAGATTACAAGTTACTTTATCAGTTACATTCAGCAGCTGCCGACAACAGCCCTGCCGCCTCAACCGTCAACACAACCATTTTTGCCAACACTTACTTTATTGGAAGTGCATTTTTAACAGTAACGTCAACAATGTATGTCCTGACATTTTAAGTTGAAATAAAAAAATATATATACTGAAAAAATACTCTCTCCGAGACGTAAGAAGAAAGCAAATATATATATATTTTTATTTTTTACTAACATAATAACTTTTAATCTAACTTTACTCTACTCTAAAAACTTTAAACTTTTTTAACTTTTACTCTATTACTATTACTGTTAAGTAATAGTAATATGTTACTATTACGAAATGTATGAGTTAATGACATACATTTCATTTTTGGGTGAACTAACCCTTTAACTGTGATTAAAAAATGGATAATGTGGGAGCAGTTCTAATTTGCATAGGCAGGGTATTTCAGAGTCTAGGAGTGGCTACGGAGAAGGCCCGGTCGCCCCCGGATTTTAATCTAGTTTTAGGGACCGCTAAGAGCCTCTGATTTGCAGACCTAAGATTCAGACTCAAAAGTATTCGTTCCCTGAATTTAATCAAATCACATGCTCCGTCACATCTCATACTCGAAACGCTGTTGGCTCGAGATTCTCATTCTTTGAGTATTTATTAATGATGCAGTGGAAATTTAGCCTAGAAATCTAGACGCACCCTAGCGGCAGCGAATCTAATCTGCCCGTGAGTGTCGTCTAGCAACTCTCAATACCCTTCTGAGCTGTATTCGTCTAACTCTTGCCGGGCCAATCACATCGTGTATAGAGTCGGTGGGCGGGGCCATAATGACGACGGCCGAGTTGCGTTTGTGTGCTTCTAGTAAACACAGAAACTGGCGAACGGCGGTCTTTCGAATCAGCTTTGACTGCGATTCTGGAAGACTTGGAGTTAAGCTTTTCTCTGAGAAAAGAACAAAGAACGGCACTGAAGTCATTCTTAAAAAGGGAAGATGTGTTCGGAGTTTAGCCGACCGGATACGGCGAATGTTTAATCTGTCAACAAGCTCTGCTTCACCTTCGTTGCTCTGGTTGGTGTAGCGCTATCCTATCGCGTGCAGAGGGAGTTGAAAGACAACCGTTTATCCGCCCCTCAGATTGAGCTGTCAATGGAGAGTTTCCAGACCAGACATCTGGATGTGGGTCCGGCTTGTCAGGCTAGTGGAAATTAGCATGCTGGTTTACGGTGTGCACCCTACATTGCTCGGTTTGATACTTCAGACACATGCGCACGGCTCGAGTGTGACTGCGCTCGATTATTTGAAGAACCACATCTTCCCCAACTCTCGTAAACTTCCCTTTACTTTAGTGAAGTGTCAGGTCAGTGACCGGTTCTTGACGTGGTAAAGCACAGCCGAGTTTAAAGCACTTCCTCATCTGTGGCCAATAACCGTGTATCTTTTCCCCTGCCACCTTTTAAGGTGAAGTGAGAGTTGTTCCCTGCCAGACGTGTTCGGACAGATTGAAGCAATGCAACAGGCCCCTGCACGAGCGCACTTCAGGCATTCGGCACCCGCAGACGCACGTCTGGAAATAGTTCCTTAGATCTCATTTACACTGCAAAAAAATGCTCTCCTTACTTAGTATTTTTGTCTTATTTCTCGTCCAAACATCTAAAAATTCTTAAAACAAGAAGTATTTACTAGACAAGCAAAAGTAATTGTCTTGTTTTGGGGGAAAAAAACTCAAAATGAAGAGAGTTTTTGCTTAAAATAATCTGCCAGTGGGGTAAGAAAAATAATTTTGTTTTCTGTTTGAATTAAGATTTTATTTTTTTTACCCCACTGGCAGATTATTTAGTTTATTTTAAGCATTTTTTTTTTCCAAAACAAGACAATTGTCCAGTAAATGTTTCTTAATGTAAGATGTTTTTGACATTTTGACTAGAAACAAGACAAAAATACTAAGTAAGAAAAGCATTTTTTGCAGTGTGGCTTTTAAAAAATGAGTTAAAATCGGTTAAAACACTTTCAGATCAAAACAACTTTCCTTTATCATTCATTTAAACACAGTTATTAGTGTTCCTGCATGAATGTTCAGTCAGCGGTTTGATGGCTCACACACAGTTTTATCCCCATTATGAGTTATGTGAGTCTCTTACCCCAGTGCCATTGTCACACACGACCACTTTCCTCCCGCCGCTGTCCATGCTGCAGTGTTTCGGATGAAGTGCAGGGAAACCCACACACACAGACACACACCCGTCGGTCTCAGGCTGTTTTGGTGAAATGAGAAACAATGGGCTGGTTTCCCTGAGGAGGAACTGAGGGACTCCGCCTTGCTCACGACAGGAGAACAATCCCAAACCACTTATATTGCAGAGCTACATCTCATTTGATGGAATAATGTGCCGTGGAAAAAAAGACACTTTAATAATAATCATGTTGAAGCTGGAGTTGAAAAACACAAGCAAAGTCTCTTTAAAAGCTTTTATTATTGCCAAAAAAGGTAAATTTGGACATGCAGGTTGGGAACGTTACTTTAAAAAAGTAATGTTATAGTTACTAACTACTTGTTCCAAAAGTTAGTAACTGAATTACTCAATAATAAAAGTAACTCGTTACCAGGGAAAGTAACTATTTGCGTTACTTTAAAAAAAAAAAAAAGGTTTCTATAAATCATAGTATTTTGATTTTCTTTTAACCAGTTTTTACAAGTCTGTTGAAGTGAGTAGAACAGCCAAGTGTTTGTACATAACTTTCGATATTTAGGAAAGGCCAAAAGCAAAGCCCTCACTCGTTCTTTTATTCTCTCAGTTTAATGTGTGATTGACACAATGACTCCCCAGCTGGTGTTATCTGCAGCTGTCCCGCCTCAAGGTTTCAGAGAACGTGTTCAAGGCTACAGACGGCGAGCACACTAGCTCTTTTGAGAAGAGTATCAAAGGTTATCAAACTGATTTGTGTTTGCTACAGAGCGCTAGAATTCCCCTTAAAATGAACAAAAACATCTCATGTAAGTTTAATATAATTAAAAACACCTTATATTGTTTTATATAGTTTGTTTTGATCAAAATTTACCTTACAAATGCAATCATTTTTACAGTGAAAAACAGTAAATTGGTTAACTGTATGTCGCCTTATCATACAGTAAAATTTGTTATTTTAAAACAGTAAATTGGTTAACTGTATGTCGCCTTATCATACAGTAAAATTCGTTATTTTAAAACAGTAAATTGGTTAACTGTTTGTCACCTTATCATACAGTAAAATTTGTTATTTTAAAACAGTATACAGTAAAATTCGTTATTTTAAAACAGTAAATTGGTTAACTGTATGTCGCCTTATCATACAGTAAAATTTGTTATTTTAAAACAGTATACAGTAAAATTCGTTATTTTACAACAGTTAATTGGTTAACTGTATGTCGCCTTGTCATACAGTAAAATTCGTTATTTTAAAACAGTAAATTGGTTAACTGTTTGTCACCTTATCATACAGTAAAATTTGTTATTTTAAAACAGTATACAGTAAAATTTGTTATTTTAAAACAGTATACAGTAAAATTTGTTATTTTACAACAGTAAATTGGTTAACTGTATGTCGCCTTGTCATACAGTAAAATTCGTTATTTTAAAACAGTAAATTGGTTAACTGTATGTCGCCTTATCATACAGTAAAATTCGTTATTTTAAAACAGTAAATTGGTTAACTGTATGTCACCTTGTCATACAGTAAAATTCGTTATTTTACAACAGTAAATTGGTTAACTGTATGTCGCCTTGTCATACAGTAAAATTCGTTATTTTAAAACAGTAAATTGGTTAACTGTATGTCGCCTTATCATACAGTAAAATTCGTTATTTTAAAACAGTAAATTGGTTAACTGTATGTCACCTTGTCATACAGTAAAATTCGTTATTTTACAACAGTAAATTGGTTAACTGTATGTCGCCTTGTCATACAGTAAAATTCGTTATTTTACAACAGTAAATTGGTTAACTGTATGTCGCCTTGTCATACAGTAAAATTCGTTATTTTAAAACAGTAAATTGGTTAACTGTATGTCACCTTGTCATACAGTAAAATTCGTTATTTTACAACAGTAAATTGGTTAACTGTATGTCGCCTTGTCATACAGTAAAATTCGTTATTTTAAAACAGTAAATTGGTTAACTGTATGTCGCCTTATCATACAGTAAAATTCGTTATTTTAAAACAGTAAATTGGTTAACTGTATGTCACCTTGTCATACAGTAAAATTCGTTATTTTACAACAGTAAATTGGTTAACTGTATGTCGCCTTGTCATACAGTAAAATTCGTTATTTTACAACAGTAAATTGGTTAACTGTATGTCGCCTTGTCATACAGTAAAATTCGTTATTTTAAAACAGTAAATTGGTTAACTGTATGTCACCTTGTCATACAGTAAAATTCGTTATTTTACAACAGTAAATTGGTTAACTGTATGTCGCCTTGTCATACAGTAAAATTCGTTATTTTAAAACAGTAAATTGGTTAACTGTATGTCGCCTTGTCATACAGTAAAATTCGTTATTTTAAAACAGTAAATTGGTTAACTGTATGTCGCCTTATCATACAGTAAAATTCGTTATTTTAAAACAGTATACAGTAAAATTCGTTATTTTAAAACAGTAAATTGGTTAACTGTATGTCGCCTTATCATACAGTAAAATTAATTATTTTAAAACAGTATACTGTAAAATTCGTTATTTTAAAACAGTAAATTGGTTAACTGTATGTCGCCTTATCATACAATAAAAAAAATATTTTAAAAGGTAATACTTGCTATTTAAATAGCTGTAAAATACGGTGGAAAATTATGCATAAAAAGATTGAATTACCTTACAATTGAGAGAATGTGTAGCCTATTTAATAAAGAAATATGTATATTTTTATTGTAAAATAAAAAAGGGAAAAACATTTATTTTGCAGTTACGCTCCAAAATTGTCATTTCATGGAATAATGCAAACATTTTTACAGTAAAGAAACAGTTAATTGCTGAACTGTAAGTCACCTTATACAGTAAAATTTCTTATTTTAAAAGGCAATACATGCGATTAAAATAACTGTAAAGTATGATGAAAAATTATGCATAAAAATAATGAATTACCTTACATTTAAGAAAATGTATAGCCTATTTAATAAAGAAGTCTGTTTTTTTTTAAAGTCCCGTTCTTCGCGTGTTTTCGAAGCTTTGATTGTGTTTACAGTGTGCAATATAACATGAGTTCATGTTTCGCGTGTACAGTATTTTTCACACAGTTGACTTATCTGTACAGCGCTGTTTCCTCTGTCCTAAAAACGGCCTGATGATTTCCTTGTTCTATGAAGTCCCTCCTTCAGAAACACGTACCGAGATCTGATTGGGCCAGCGCTTCCCGTGTTGTGATTGGACAGCAGCTTAGCGCACTTTGCCCGGAAAGGTCCCGCCTCTTACCATAACGGGGAGATGCAAGCCCTGAATGCGCGCTCTTCTCCACGTGGGAGAGCAACGAGACCACGCCCCCTATTTTGCGTGTTCTTGTGGGCGAAGCTTTAGTCAACAGACGGTTCTAGTGACGTCATTAAAGCAGGAAGTGCAGCGGTGTAGTCCAAACCGGCCGTTCGCTGTAGGCTTTGAAAGGGAACTTCTGTTAAATAAAATATCTCGCTTGGCATTGAACTTTGAGCTTTATAATTTTACAGGTATTATTTATGCTCTAACAGCAACATTACACACTAACTAAAGTTTGAAAGATGGAATCACGAAGAACGGGACCTTTAATAGTAAAATAAAGTAGAATTCCAAAGGGATTTTTTTTTTTATGCAGTTACACTTCAAAAAACGTCATTTAATGGAATAATGCAACAAATAATGACAGTAAAAACCTAATTGCTGAACTGTGAGTAAAATTTACAGTAAAAATTTATATTTTAAATGGCAATACTTGCTATTTAAAAAAACTAAAATATGGTGGAAAATGATGCATAAAAATAATAAATTACCTTATAATTAACAAAGAAACATATAGCCTATTTAATAAAGAAATGTTGATATTACATATTTAATGTAAAATAAAAAGTGGAATTCCAAAGGGAAAAACATGCATTTTGCAGTTACGCACGAAAAAAATATGTAATTTAATGGTATACTATAATGCAACAAAAAATACAGTAAAAATCTATTTGCAGAACTGTAATCCACCTTATCATACAGTAAAATATCACATTTTAAAAGACAATTAATTTAAAGTCCCCCCCCCCCCCCCGTGGTGAAAATCAATATTTTAATGTTGTTTATATGTCTGTCTATGTGGTGTTTTTAATATGCTAGTCCATATGCAAGTCAACAGTACTGCTTATTTTCTCCTTTAAACTGTAGTGAACCCTTGAAATATCCGTGACCCACAGGATTTTGATTAGCCGTTCTGAAGTGTAACGTAGAGAAGAGCTGGCCGTCGCCATCTTAGCAAAGTGTCATCGGGCGTCACGGCCGGATAACAGAAAATGGGCACAGAGGCGGGACGTGGGCGGAGCTGAGGTGACACGATGACTTTCAGACGGCGGATAAACGGCTCTCCACCTGTCACTCAAAGTAACCACGCCCTTAATTATGCAGAACTTTAAGGCTTTATATAATGTAAACGAATGAGTTATAAAAACATTCACCCTCCTCACAGTCGTCATGAAGGGCAAAATTAGCCGTATAGACCAAAACCACAATTTGTCCCAGGCTGTAAACATGTTTTTTTCTGCTGTAAAGTTGGGCATTTTTACATGGAGCTCAATGAGATTCTGCTCCTTCTGCAGGAGTCTGTCCCTAGTGGCCAGTCGAGGAACTGCAGTTTAAGTCACTTCAGTATTGGCTTCGAAAGAGATCGCGGGAGGTTGCCGCTTAGTTTTACGTGTGTATTGAAAAGGAGATTCAGTATTCATTCAGGAGATGCGTAATAGCGCCCCCTAGCGTCTAACAGTGAAGGGAACCCCGGAAAATTCTGTGTTTGGTGAGGAAAGAGTTGAGACTTTTTTTTTTTTTTTGATCAAAAATTATTTTTAAGGGACACGATTATTGACTGCAGGGGGACTTTAAATTACTGTAAAATATGGTGAAAATGAGGTATTAAAAGAATGAATCACCTTATAATTGAGATAATTTATAGCCTTTTTAACAAATTAATACCTATACTTTTATCAATAAAAGTTGCCTTATAATTTACAGAAGAAAATATATTGAATTTAACACTGCAATCCATATGCTGTTAGAATAAAATATGGTTGAAATTAGGGATGTCCCGATCCGATCACATGATTGGAAATCGGGCCCGATCACGTGATTTCAGACTCGATCGGAATCGGACGTTACATCCAGGACTCGGAAATAATGTATATTCTGGGGTGAGGTGAGCATGATGACGCATCAATAATATGGGTTGTAACTTGAAAATAATGCTTTATGTATGTTTCTGTAGTTAGATACACGTGCTGGCTCCTCGGTGATACATTACAACAGCGCTAATATCACACGTGTATATTCGCCAGAAGACGCGAATAAGAGCGCGCGCGCTGATCTGTCTCTGTGCATCATCCGAAAGCGCGCACTCGTCTCACAGCGCGCAAATATTGAGTTCTCTTTCAAGACTTGCGCTTAAACGGACCAACTCACACAAGAAGTATGTCAGCATGTCCATCTTGATGAGTATCCAAGCAGACATAGTCTGAATATGCCTTAAGAGGACTTTATACAGTCGAGAAAGACGACACAGAGCCTTCCTTCAGGTCTTAAAGGGGCAGTAACCTTTACTGCTGTGTGTTTAAAGGGGGGGTGAAACACTCAGTTTCAGTCAGTGTCATGTCAATCTTGAGTACCTATAGAGTAGCATTGCATCCTGCATATCTCCGAAAAGTCTTTATTTTTTTTATAATTATATAAGAAAGATGCGCTGTTCTGAGTCTTTCCGAAAAAAGCCGAGCGGGTGGGGGCGTATTGTGTGAGCGGAGCTAAATAATGACGTGTGCAGCAGCGCGCTGTGTGTTTGAGTCGAGTGCGCCGTAAAGCTATGTCATCCCTAACAGCGGGAAAAAAACTTTATTCAAAATAAAAATATGGCTTTTAATCAGATACAGCCATACATCTATGATCCGGAATCAGACCCAGAGGCTGCAGTTGAACAGGAGCAGCAGCAAAAACGACTAGAGCAGGACGTCTCTATGTGGTACAAGTTATACACTAACTATATAATATGCTTAGCGGCTTGTGTTATTTACATATTTATACTTGAATTATATCGTCGTATTTTTGTCTTTGAAGGTGTACATGTGGGAAGTGCAGTTGTGCACGTGTGTGTGTGTGTGTGTTTACGCGTGGTTTGTGTAGACAGTAAGCGGACTGGTTTTGCACGGCAGGCTAAGTTAGTGTTTACATAGAAAGACACGGAATAGTAGCGCATTTGAATGAAGAAGCGCGCTTATTAAGTTCAACATATTTCCCCCTTCTTTGTGTATTGTTGTTTGGAGTGCTTTTACAATACACAAACATAAAGTTGCACATATAATGGCCAGCTAAACAAATGTACACGCACTACACATCGCATGCTCCATTGATCAATTAACTATACGTGATCATGTTTGGGCTCCTTGATGAGCATTGGCAAAAACACAGACATTTGAAGCAGTCTCACTCACCGCCTGCGGTTCTAACGTTGGGACCTTTATCGTTGGGACTGCTCCATCCTTCAGCATTAGGCGATCGGAAAATCCGGCGTCGAACTGGGCCTTGTTTATGAAACAGTCGGCACCGAAATGCAGCGAACAGATATAAACATTCGCGCAACTCAGTTGCTGATCCGGAAAAGCAAATTACATCCACTGTTGCCTTAACGCGGGGTTTTGGAGAATCTGTGCAGGACTGTCTTGGTCTGGCAACCAAAAACGCACTTTTTTGGTGACATTGTTATGTGCACATCACCTGTCCAGCATCCTACGAGCCAGCGCTTTGATGGGCGTAGCCTGTTGCTTTCGCTCTCTCCCTCGCTCTCTCTCACGCGCTTCCGGTAGAATTGTCCGTAAGGCCCATACAAGGAAATTCCGCCCCCATTAACGTCAAAGGGGACGCATGATCTCAAAAAACTTGCCGAAACTTATGACTAACCGGAAGTAGTATTTTTGACAAAGAAATACTCCCATCAAACGTCCACCTTAACTTTTGAAACTTTGTCTGTTTAGTATGGGATTCCAAGTCTTTAACAGTGTAAAAAGATCAGTATGCATGAAACAGCATTTCACCCCCCCTTTAATGTCAAACAAAAGATAAGGAATCACCCACTGCTCTTGATTGAATAACTTTTGTAAGGATTATTCTTTAATTTAAACAGTTAAATATGCAGCTATTTTACATTTCATTAGCCTACTTTATTCAATTTCTCTACCTAAAAACTAATGTTAGACCTATAAAAACCTGAAAAGCATTGTTAATTACACTTCAGTCAAATTACACTTCAAATATTTTTCCCCCGAAGTTGATTTATGTCATTGTAGGCAGTTATCATCACGATGATTTCATTTCAAGTGTTCGTTTTTTAAATAAGTAGTTTTAGTTAGTTATTTGATGCTATAAAAACGGCTGTGTGATGTCATGATTGACAGCTGAGATGGACGTCTTCTCTGAGTGAAGTTGTCACTGAGGCACTAACAGATTTTTCAGGATTTTTGGGAGCAGATTATTTAATTTAATTTAATTTCCATAACTGTTTATTTCACACCAACATAATTAATTGCTCTGCATCTATGATGGGTGTGCTTTTGATATCGCCGTTGTACTTCCTGCTCTGCGCAACTCCGGTCCCGGACTTTTTTATATTTACTGTAGCACTAAAATCCAAAAGTGAAGAATTTGTTATTTATTACTTGATTGTTCAAGCTACCTCACAGAAGTGCTCTGTTTGTTAGAGTTGTTGAGTGTTAAAATAAGGTGAATAAAATAAAAAATAAGGAACATCCTGGTTCGTTTTTTTCGCTCTTCTTTATTCTTTTTTTATGTATTATAGAAGTATCGGATCGGGACTCGGTATCGGCACTCAAAATCAAATGACTCGGACTCGAGGGCAAAAAAACCTGATCGGGACATCCCTAGTTGAAATAATTTTAAACTATGATTTATAGGAAGTGTTTAATTTTGTGTTCTACAGAAAAAAGTTGTACAGGTTTGTAATTACATGAGTCAATAAATTAAGTTGTTTAAGGTTTTGTAAAACCATGTTATTTTAACAATGGGTCATTTCGTCGATGTTAAGTGACATGTGCTGTAAAGAGCACAATGGAGGCTCACTTCACAAGCTCGTTGCTTCAAAAATAATTTCATTTATTTCAAAATTGCAAACAACAGACAAATGAAAACAAAACAATCCCGCTCTTGTAACTTCGGTGAGTATGAGTGTGAAAACGAAAACCAGTGGACGATCATACAGTCTGACGTCGTCCTCAAAGTGTTGGCTAGGGTGACCATATTTACCGATAACCAGGACACTCGACCCGGCGAAGAGATCCTTAAATGATACTCGAGTGCCGCTCAATTTGATGACCCAATGGAAAATAATTTAAAACCAGGACATTTTCATCACTTTATAAAAAACAGCCAGGACAGGACTTGAAAACAGGATGGTTGGTCACCCTAGTGTAGGCACATAAAAAGACTTCAGACTGAGACGAAAGGAAACGTGCAGAACGTGGTGATGTGTGTCATTTCTAAAATGCTGAAATACTTTGAGGTATGCATTGAGGAAGACTGTTTGGTTTCACCGCTGGGTTCACACAGGTAAAGCAGCATTAATATCCCATAACATTGTCTATCTATGTTCATCCAGAAGACACTCTTAGAAAAAAAGGTTCAGTGGGTTTCTACATCGGACTCAATTTTAAATATCGCATGAACCCCTATTGGCCCTAAGCGTTGTTGCTAGTTTCAGCCTGACGCAGTTATCACTTTGTGCACTCACACCCATCGGTTCACCCATGGGTGTGCTGGTCTGAAAACCAGGTGTGTGTTCAGGCGCATTGTCGGCGTGTTGCTATTTTAAAGAACTGAAAATGGTTGACCAACAAAAACCTGCTCTAAAGTCAATAGTGCAGTGTATTTTGTGTTATTTAACCTGTTAACTGTCATTCCCCTTTTTGAAAATATACATGATAATTCACTATCCAAAGTTAAATGGTTGCAATTCAAGAACGCTTTGGAGTATAGCCATACGTTTGGTCTCATTTTAAAGAAGACAGTCAACAGAGTATTGCTCAAGTGAAATCACTTCAAAAATGTAATGTATAAAAAAGTTATGGAAGTTTAAATTTACTGTAAATCAAATATACTGTACTAGATAAAATATGTTACAAAATAATTTTGACTCTAAAATTACTATCAAATCAAAGCCATATGTCTAATCAATTTGTGTTCCAAATTTGAAGTTGATATCACAAAAATTGAAGTTCCCATGAGATTTTGTTTAGGCGCTGTACCACAAATAGCCACCGGGTGTCATTGAAATTCCATTGATTTTTTTAAACGCAATTTCCTGTGTCAAATTAATATATTTTTGTCCAAATATCACAAAACAGTTTTCCGATATAGAGCCGTGAGACTCAGACCTTTCCGACGATATTCTTTTTCAAGATTAGAAAAGGTTTTTATTATAAAGTAGTTAAATAAATATGAAACATGACGAGTATTCCACGAGCCCGCTGGAATAATTTAGAGCACGGTTTTCATGGTAACGCAAGGTCCGTTTTTAAAACAGTTTTCACAGGAAACTGGGGCTTCGGGCTTCGTCTGGATGAGTCCACCATGTAAATAGCGAATCCGCCCTGGTGCAGCACAACTGGCTTTTAAAGGGAATGGGAGATGAGACTCTGATTGGTGTATCGCACGTTACGCCCAAAACACACCCGTGACTCATTAAGAGACGAGGTACAACACTCTAAAAAAATGCTGGGTTAAAAACAACCCAAGTTGGGTTGAAAATGGACAGATCCAGAAATTGGGTTGTTTGAATGGGTCTATTTACTAGGGTTCACACAACACAATTTCTGGGTTTGTCCATTTCCAACTCAACTTGGGTTGTTTTTAACCCAGCATTTTTTAGAGTGAACCATCCTACGCCTGACACGCCGACTGTTTTTTTCCGTCTTTTAAACTTGCAAAAGTGGATTCGGACACGCTGAGCTTCAGAACATGAGCGTTCAAATAGAGCCCTTAAAGGGGAAGGTTCTATTAAAGGGGTACTTCAGCGCTGGGAAGATTAACCTGTATTTAAACTGGGTCATCAATGTAGTAGAAATGTGAAATTATTTAATATAATTTGGTGCCTTCTAGACTGAGAAAAGACAGAAAATGTATTTTTGTCTCATGGGGATGAAAGACTACAATTCCCAGAATGCTTCGCTGCCCAGTGAGGCCACTCCCAAAGCCACCGCTACTGGATTACTGTGACTGAGTTGGAGAAGACACTACAATTAAAAACTGAATGTGTGTGTTCAATATAATGAGTGAGTCACCGCGCGAGTATCACAGCACTGAGCACTAACTGTAGGAGTGAGAGAAATGAGCTGATGAGCTCTCGTGATGAGAGCTGAGGTAATCGCGACTACACTCGCGGCATACATTCACAACGCGAGTTCAGTCTGCCGCATTTCAGTTCATGCCTTTGCAAGCTTAACTTTCATAGAAATTAATTTGAGGGGCCCTATCTTGCACCCAGCGCAATTGACTTTGTACACCGACGCATGTGTCATTCCTATTTTGCACCCTCCACAGAAGCACGTCGCTAAACTAGTGAATGAACTTGCGCTCCCTGGGCGGTTCAGCGCAAAAAAGGAGGCGTGTTCCGGCGCAAACAATCCCTGGTGCTATTTTGCTGTTCCATTAAACAGTTGCGCCACTGACCAGAAAAAACCTAGTCTAAAGTCAGTGGTGCGTTGTGCGTTGTTCATTATGCTATTTTAAGGGCGCATGCTTGACCATAATGTATAGCGTGCACAACGCGCATACACTTTTCTCATGAAATCTACACAGATGCCCCATAACGAAACAAAAATATATTGCAGTATATTGGAAAATATCATATAATACATTAGGCAATATATTCACATATATAGGATTTAATATTTATATTCACCAATATATTGCAATATATGAAAGCGGCAATCATTTGTATATTTTGCAATATATTACAGGAATATATAATATGTATAATACCATCAATATATTATTCCATGTATTTACAATATATTATAATATATTTTGAAGTAATATATTGGTAAATATATTTTCCTTTCATAAGGGGCAACAGTTATTTTTGCAAACCATAAATTGTTACACTAAAAAAAATATTAACACATTGTGGTGTGCCACGAAGATGTGAAAAAATAGGCATACATCTACCTTACAAATTATTCAGGCTTATTGTAGTAATTAAGGATCAGACCTGTTTGCCCAATAGTGGCAAGACATATATATATATAAGGACATCTGACAAATTGGTTTGTCCGTCAAGAACCAGGAAAAAAAATCGACTGAAAAACTGTTTAACCGACGCCTGTTTAACCGACGCTATTTTGGGTGGGTTTCTCCCATCCCCATACATCACAACTTCTCTGTCTTTCACTCCCTTACGAAAGGAAAATATATTTACCAATATATTACTTGAAATATATTTTAATATATTGTACATATATGGAATAATATATTGATGGTATTATAAAATATATTATATATTCCTGTAATATATTGCAAAATATACAAATGATTGCCACTTTCAATATATTGCAATATATTGAAAAATATAAAAATTAATTCCCATATATGTGAATATATTGCCTAATGTATTGCATGAAAGTTTCTAATATACTGCAATATATTTTTGTTTCGTAAGGGCTGCTCTTACAAGAACGTGCGCCTGGTAAGTAAATACGCCATAATAATAGCGATCCATAAGGGAACTTGCGCACCTGCTTTTAAAGGGAATGTTGGATGACGCTCTGATTGGTTTATTCACGTTACGCCCAAACCACACCTATGAATAATGAAGCTACTTCAGACCAACCCATTTTAGATTTGCGCCGGGCGCAAGAGCCATTTATCCCGCCGGGAAAATAGCAACAGCGCCGAGACCCACCCACAAAGTTACTTCCGCTTCGCGCTTTGACACTTGCGTTTCAGATCGTTAAAATAGGGCCCGAGAAGTTAAAAGACTTCCATTGCTCACCATAGCTCCGTTTAAATGAGTGCCTGCAGCTGCGAGCCGAGCTGTGAGTGTGATCTCCATTCCCCACGGGCGGGTGTAAAACATGTGGAAATGGCTCCCTCTGCTGGCTGTAGTCTTTAGCCTTTAGCCAAACATTCCTCCTATGATGCAAATATCGTCAATTTGCGTCATAGGAGGAATTTTTATAGAAATAAAATGCATAAATCTCTCGCCTCAAGGGGATATGAGGGAAAAAGCACAATCATTTGAATATACTCCAGGGTTTCTACTGATACAAAGCCATATGCTAATCGCTGAAGAAATGGTTCTATATAGGAGGCGTCAGACGAACCCTTGCTTAAGGTTTCATTTAGAACCTTTTCTTCTAAGAGTGACTCCTGTGTAAAACTGTTTTACATCCTCATTTAACAACAACAACAACAAAAACATAACCCATAAAAAATGCAACGTTAGCTGAAGTGACTATACATCTACACTATATTCTAATGAAAACATACAGCAGCAAGTTATTTCTACCTTCCGTTTTCATTTCTCTTTCACGGATTTCACAGACAGTAGTGCTACAAAAGGCCTGGCTGGAGGACCTAGACTAGAATTCATGTACAAAATGTGCATAATATTTCCCGTGTATGATATGGATCATATTTTGTGCCACCTGAGTTTTTAAATGGTTAAAAAAAGCCAATGATCCCGAAGAGATTTATTTGGCACGTGCCTTTTAAGAGGCTCAAATTTAATTGAGTCTGCTCAATTTTCAAGTCTTGCAACTGTAGTTCCTCTGTGGTCGGGACGGAGGGAATAACAGAGTGTTTTGTCCTTTTTTTGTTAAATCTGGAAGTCCATTCACAAGCTGATTTCTCAGTCTTTCTGTTAAGTGCATCTATCGGCTTTGAGCGGGTCCAGCAGCAGTGCTTTTGGGAGGGAAGGAGCCCTTCTTCAGGACTCAAACTCGCTGTCGCTGCTGACGGAGATGTCCGGCGTGGAGGCCCCTGTTCCCCTGGGCCCCGTGCCCGAGCTGCAGTCGCTGTTTTCTGGGCTCTCGGGGCGGCGTGGGGACGAGCCCTGGAGGCGCGTGTTGTGCTCCGAGGAGGAACATTCGGGAGAGCTACCAGAGGGAAGGAGGGAGGAGTCCTGCTGCATTCTGGGAGAAAAATGAGAGATCAAAGAACATTAAAGGTGGGGTAAGTGCTTTCTGGTAACTGTTGTTGGCATTTCAAATCACCAAAACAAACACGCCCTTACCCCCAAAACCCGCCCCTATTTTGATAGCTCCGCCCCACACATACGTAACCCAGGCAACGACTACGGCATAATCTGTGTTACTAATCCAGGCCGAATATTCATTGAAAAAGTGAATATCCATCACAAAAACACAAACCGTTCTCATGAAAGGATAGATAGATAGATAGATAGATAGATAGATAGATAGATAGATAGATAGATAGATAGATAGATAGATAGATAGATAGATAGATAGATAGATAGATAGATAGATAGATAGATAGATAGATAGATAGACAGATAAAAGCACTATATAAATCAAATAAAGTTAAAAGTACACAAGGCGATAGTCCAGCTAATGATGACATATTACAATTATGACCGGATAAGGGTTATATAGATCATGAAAAGAGGAAACAAACATATATTCGGAGTATAGTATCTCACTTGTTGGACACATTTTGTGAGCTGATCCTGAAACAGAAACTGAGGAGATTTAGATGCTCATACGGTGTGGAAATGAACGGGTCTTCATCATCGCTGAAGTGAGCCACAATACGATCGCAAATGGACAAACAAGCGGACATGACACACAAGCATAGTCAAGCCAAAGCAGCATATATTAGTTCTCGGCTAATGTCTGTGATGTGTGTCGTGTGTGTTGAATAATGACGTGCACTGAGAGAGAGAAGTGAAATGTCCGCTAATGCACTGAGTCTCTTCTCACCATCATTATTAGACACGCCCCTTACTGCTGATTGGCTACAAGTTTGTTATTGGACTCGTCCCGAGTCCGTTTTGTAAAACGGTTTTGAAATAACACTTACCCCACCTTTAACTTAAAGGGGGGGTGAAATGCTGTTTCATCCATACTGAGCTTTTTACACTGTTAAAGACTTGGATTCCCATCCTAAACATAGACAAAGTTTCAAAAACTAATGTTGGACGTTTGATGGAGTATTTCTGTGTCAAAAATACTCCTTCCGGTTTCTCACAAGTTTCGGCGAGTTTTTTTCGAGTATGGGTCTATTTGACGTTAATAAGAGCGGAAGGTCCTTGTATGGGCCGTACGGGCTCTTCTCCCGGTAGGGTGCGCGCGCGTAACTAGAGCACGCTGTAAACAGTCTCTCAGCTGCAGATCCAGTCGTCCGTGAACACTTATGACGCGCCGCGCTCCACTTTATTCCTATGGGTGACGTCGAGCGACTTCAACGCTTCAGCACAGCATTCCGGGAAGGCAGCGCTGCATTTGAACCGATTTGAACGCAGAAATGACGGGAAGCTTGACAACATCGTTTCAGTTGCGTCTCAAAATGGATTTACACGCCACTGCTGTCACAGGACTTTACCAAATCATACCAAAGAAGTGTGTTTCTGACGGAGCGGTCCCAGCGATAAAGCTTCGACGGTGAGTTAACTTAAACTGCTTCAAATGTCTCTGCTATTGGCTACCGTCGCGTGAGTAAACATCAGTAAACGACACGATCGCGTGCTTCGTCATTCAAATGCGCTAACGGTTACTCCATTGTTGTTCTGTATAACGTTACAGTATTCTGACGTGCAAAACCGTTCTGCTTGCTACTTCTAAGGTCTAGTCGCATACAATAGTCCATAAACCGAATCATGTCCTCATACTCTGCGAGTAAACACACAGAAATGTGGAGAGGCCATTAAATACAGTAACTTACATACCACAGAGACGGACGTCCTGCTGTTGCCGTTTCTCCTGTTCAATTTATTTCTCCCTCAGATTTGATTGTGGATCATTATCTGTATTAGCTGAGATAGATGGGTTTCTCCACGCTTGAGGACGTCACCGCTTTGCGCGCTTGTCATTCTTTAGCTCCGCCCACACGATACGCCTCCAGGCGCTCGGTTTTTTCCGGAAAGACTCGGTACAGCCCATATTTCTTTTATAAATATGATAAAACTAAAGACTTTTCGGAGATATGAAGGATGCAATACTACTCTATAGGTACTCAAGATTGACATGAGATTGACTGAAACTGAGTGTTTCACCCCCCCTTTAAATGTAAGTCAACATAAATGTATTTGACTGTCCCAAAAGCAGCATAGAGGCCGGCTATCTTTTAAAAACGCCTCTCTGCAGCTATTTCAGTCGTGCATCTTTGTGAATGGGGAAACATCAAATTCTCCAAAAGCTGTTCACTAAGCTTATGATTACATTTTGGTAACACTTTTTTTTTAGGTTCAGTTATTAACTATTAATAACTAGTTGCTTATTAGCATGCATATTACTAGGATATTGTCTGTTTATTAATACTCATAAAGCACATATTAATGTCTTATTCTTCATGACCTTATTCTACATCTCTTAATCCTACCCGATTACTAAACTTAAACGCTACAAAAACTACCTTACTAACTATTAATAAGCAGTAAATTAGGAGTTTATTGAGGCAAAGGTCGTAGTTAATAGTGAATGTGTTCCCTAAACTAAAGTGTTACCACATGAAATCTGACAACAACGGACTCATACATTTTGTTTTTTAAATGCTCAAATCATGAAAAAAATAAAAAATAAAAAAAATGCAATTTTCAGGCCCATGTGCAGTCATAAGCACACGTCTCTGTGCTTCTACCAGTGCTTCTAAAAGTGATGCAATGACTTTATAAAGCTTGTTGATTGGCTCTTTTATTGAGAAGGCGGGACTTATTCTGCCATATTGCCCATTGCAGTTTCTCTCATTAAGCAATATGAGAGCACCGTCTTTGTATTATCTTTCTAAGTCTTTGGCACATTATTTAATTCTTCCGAATAGCTTTCTGTAAGAAACACAACCAAATTGAAGTCATAATTCATATGAGAATACAGTCATATGCACTATATGGTGTTATGTTATGGTGCTTTTTGTCCTTTTTGGAGCTTGACAGAATTGATTTACTGTGCATTCTGCCTAAAACTAATTTTGTGTTTCACAGAAGAAGAAAAAATAATGAGTAAATGCAGTGTTTTTTGTTGTTTATATTTTTATAAACAATTATTTATATACTATTATAAAATGCTTTAATATTTAAAAATATTACGTTTTAGTTATTCTATGTGCTTTTGTCATTTTTATTAGGTTTTTTATTTTATTTTTATCTCTATAGCTTTCATTTAAAATCAATATAGTTTTAAGTTTTTTCAACTTAAACAGATTTATGTCATTTATAGTTTCAAAGGCAACATTTCTACTTTCCGTTTAAGCAGTTTTAAGTTTTTCCATTTAATATTTATATTTTATTTTATAGTATTTTTTTTACTTGATTTCAGTGAATGAAAATGATTTGAATAATTTTGGTTAACATTAGCAACCCTGAATGAGCATTTCAATTATTTGATTCTTCCCCAATTCTGATCAGACAACTAAACAAAACCCCTGTGGGATTTACCAGAGTTTCTGATTATTGCTGCCGTCTATTAAAAAGATTAAATTAATTGGACTACATTTTTTTGAATGTGAATGAGTGAATGATTCATTGACTCACTCATAAAGACTTTTGTCGTTACTGTATGAATCAGTGTTTTTGAAGGAACCTCTTGAATATATATATATATATATATATATAAAATCAGTCACTTGTCACCACGTACTGATGTATTAACACAATCTTTATTTGAAGTGCAGACATCACTGTTTATATCTGATCTAAAAACTTCGATCCCAGTTCTTCTGTGATAATATAAATATTTTAGCACAGAAATAATGATTGTGTGTGGTTGAAAAGAGTCATGTTTCATACATGGTAACTGCTTTCTCCGACTCAAACACAGATCTGAATGTTCAGCAGATGCGGGCGAAGCGCTGTCTTTAAGGACTGAGGTGGTGTGGGTGTATGAATCGAGATGCCACCTGTGTGTTTACTTTGTGTACCTGTTTTTAGCAGATGCCGCTCTGTCCCGCTGCCTTCTGTTCTTGAACCAGTTGCCCACCTGTGTGGGAGTGAGGCCGGTGGCCTGGGCCAGATGGCGCTTTCTGGAGGGGTTTGGATAGGGATCCTGCAGGTACCATTCCCTTAGGAGACTACGGGTTCGCTCCTGGAAAACACAGGATCAAGATACTCAGTACAAAACTATACATTTTATGGCTTACTTCTCAGTTACACTAACATTTAAAAGTTTGCGGTCGGTAAAAATGTGTATGTTTTTTGTAATATTATTACATTTAAATTACCTGCTTTCTGTGTGAATATATTGTAAAATGTAATTTATTCCTGTGTTTTTTCAGCATCATAACGCCAGTCTTCTGTGTCACATGACCCTTCAGAAATAATGTATGATTATTATTATTATTAAAGTTTAAAACAGTAGTGCTGCTTCATATTATTGTGGAAAGGGTGATACATTTTCATTTTCAGGAATCTCTGATGAATAAAAAGCATTTATCTGCATTCATTTTAATTAATTGCATTTTTTTAAAATCAAAAATACAATGCAAAATTGATAAATATTATATAATATATTTTTCAGCATCATTACTCCAGTCTTGAGTGTCACATGACCCTTCAGAAATCATTCTGATATGATGATTCATGATTATTATTAATGTTTAAACCTTTAGTGTTCCTTCATATTTTAGCCGAAACCATGATACTTTTTCATTTTCAGGAATCTCTGATGAATAAAAAGCATTTATCTGAAACCAAAAATAACATTATGAATCTCTTTACTGCACTGTAAAAAATTATATGTACAATAAGTTATGACAACACATGTTTTTACATTGTTTTAACTCATCAAAATAAGTCTAGAAATGTTTAACTTGTTTTTATTAGTTATACAAGATGTAACTCAAGTCAGTTTAACATAATTTAAGTTGAAATAACTTAAACATCCAAGTCGATTGTACTGCAAAAGTTCAAAATTTGCCCTTTTTTTTACAGTGTGCCAGTTTTGACCGGTTTTAAGGATCTTTACTAAAAAGTTTTCTCAATCACATTTATTCAATTAGTTTAAGGCTATTGTGTGGGTATCCAGAAAGAATGTTAATGAACTATAATGAACTTAATGAGAGTTTCGCTTTTGGGAGAGACTTTAAAGGGCTCAAGAAGGATAATAGCATTATATCTTATTAAAGCACATTCAAAATAATCAGTCTGCTAGGAAGGATGTATTTATAGATCGCTATATAAGAAGTATTTTTATTTGTCTGCTAAAGAGGATCAATGCTGCAGGTCATCTCACCCTAAAAATCGAGGTGATAAACTGGTTGTATTGAAGTCCACTGCTTATAGCATTGCAATTATCTTCACTATATGCATTTGTAGGCGTGCAATAGTAGATATTTCCATCACGATGCCCTTGGAAAGCCAAGCTAAGAAGGGCAGAAGTTGGCATTAGGCTTAAAGCACTGTTCCTGGATCAGGGCTTCTGGAGTCAATCCTGGTTGGTGTGTTAAGGCGCTATCCATCAGATCTCATTTACCGTCTGCTGGAGTAATCTGTCGAATGCTCAGTGCTTAAGGTTCATTTCCTCCGCTAGCAGCTACTGACCACCTTTGCAAAGTGACCCAGCACCCTTTAAAAATCCACTTTCCATTGCAATTCACATTCGGTCAGTCTGCAAAAACAATGGCGGACTCGTTATGAGAGCTTTGCAGAGCGGTTGAGCTGTCGGTTAATCTGAGCACTAGTGTCTGGGACGCGGTGAAAAGGTAGAAAGTCATCTGTGCGGAAAGAGAGCTTAAATGCCACAGGTGGTCCCCGGCTCAAGAGGCTTAAAAACACAGACTGACAGCACGGCTCAATGAGGACGCATGGAGGCGCTCGGCAGGAGATCATAGGTGCGGGAGCTTAATGCCGTGTTGACATTGTTGCATCGAGATTGCGCCGTAATTAAGTCCCTGTTTATTTGCACTTTTAAAAGTGAAAATGCAGTTGTGACCCAAAGATCTATTTCTACTTATAATCAGCCTCTTAAAATGACTTTGTGGTTCCCTAATGCAGCCGGTTTGATTCAAATTGAGTTATATTTTTGGACTTCATCTAGGGGTTACAACAAGAACCAGTTTTTATGACAAAACAATCCGATTCAAAGCCTGCTTTCATTTCAGTATTGCACTTGTAGCATGATTTTGGTTTTAGTTAGATATGATGAATGCATTCTAATGAATATTTATTTTAGTTTTTAATCAATACACGCTACATTTTGAAATGGATAGTGTGTGTGTGTGTGTGTGTGTGTGTGTGTGCGTGTGTGTGTGTGTGTGTGTGTTCATTCAAGTTGGTCTGCAGATATGGCACATACAAGTTAAGGCATAACTATAACGAGAGAAGGGTAGCATGTTTTACACAAAAAAAATTGTGTAACATTTACACAAAATTCACTATATTACAAATAATTCACTGCCTTAGAAATATTGTTGTCATATATATATATATGTGTGTGTGTGTGTGTGTGTGTGTGTGTGTGTGTGTGTGTGTGTGTGTGTGTGTGTGTGTGTGTGTGTGTGTGTGTGTGTGTGAACAGTTTTAAAGCACTTCATGAAGTTGTCTGAGAGGATGTGATAAAATATGAGATCCTTTAACTGTCAGTCCAATTTTGGGGCATTTTGGAGCCCTAAAATGACATTTACATTTTAAATTGTTATAAATCTCGAATACGTAGGACATACTTTTATTTGGTCTTTATTTTTATTTTTTTAAAGGAGACACTTAGAGGAAAACAGTTATATGGCAACAACATCACTCTTCTTCCTATGGGTGTCATTTCAAGGTTTTTTTTGACCAAAATTATTGTGCCAAGAAGGTGGGTGTGTCATTCCAGACTTTTACCATCCTTTCTTCAGTCATCAATAACTTTACAATAGACACGTTTCAGGGTTTCTACATTAAATATGTATATTTTTGTGTTTCCATTTGGTATGTGGGAGAGAGAGAGTAAAAAAAGAGAGTAAAATAAAGAGATTGATAACGGCAGTCTGAAGAGAGAAAGGCGTCGATTTAACCGTCATTCCCACGCCCTCACAGCCGCGTTTTTCATTTATTTTCTTTTTTAATTTGATAAAAAAAGTTAATATAATACTAACTTTAGTGTTATAAATGACCGTTAAAGCGCATCATCACAGTCTGAAAAAACAAAAACAAAAGTTTTTGAATGTTTGAACAGGTTTTTTCTTTTCTTTTTTAATTTG
This sequence comes from Pseudorasbora parva, assembly GCF_024679245.1. Lineage (NCBI taxonomy): Eukaryota > Metazoa > Chordata > Actinopteri > Cypriniformes > Gobionidae > Pseudorasbora > Pseudorasbora parva. The sequence goes on along the minus strand of NC_090172.1, from coordinate 61,360,546 downwards.
ATAAAAAGTTAATATAATACTAGGTTTAGTGTTATAAATGTAGCCTACATACATTTAAAATATATATATATATATATATATATATATATATATAAAAAACTTAGGATGACCGTTAAAACTCGTCATCACAGTCTGAAAAAACAAAAACAAAAGTTTTTGAATGTTTGAACAGGTTTTTTCTTTTCTTTTTTAATTTGATAAAAAGTTAATATAACACTAGGTTTAGTGTTATAAATGTAGCCTACATACATTAAAAAAAAAAAAAAAAACACATATATATATATATATATATATATATATATATATATATATATATATATATATATATATATATATATATATATATATATATATATATATATATATATAAAACTTAGGATGACCGTTAAAACTCGTCATCACAGTCTGAAAAAACAAAAACAAAACCGTTTTTGATTGCGTTTGAGTCTCACCTTGAAACAGTGCGTCTTCTGCTCGCCGTCCCAGATGGTGCGAGGAAGGGGGAACTTCTTCCGAATTCGGTACTTCTCCACCGGGCCCAGCGGCCTCCCCCTCAGCCGCTCCGCCTCGCGGTAATGCGCGTCCAGCCACAGGTCCTGCAGCTTGGCGTGGGACTCGCGCGTGAAACGGTGACTCTGGAGGATCTGATAGAGAGCCTCGAAATTTCCACCGTGGAAGGCGACGAGCGCGCGCGCCCGCATCACCGACTCGTGCCGGTTGAGCAGCTCACTGGCCGAACCGGGCACGGCGGCGGGCAGGGACCAGAGGAACCGGCCAAGGCGCTCGATATCTCCGGTCTCCTCCAGGTTCTCGCAGACACGAGCCACCTGGTCAGGTGTGAACATCGGCAGAGGAAACATGACGACTAGGTTTGTGTGTGTGTCTAAGTTTGTGATTTGTGAGTGAAAAGTTAAGCCGCGCAGTTTTATATCACCATTGCGCGCGAGCGACTGGATCCACTGATTTAATTAAAAACTCCTTGAATGGTTTGAGGAGACACCCGTTATATAACGTTAACGCTACTCAAGGCCGAATGATTTCGCGGTAGGTTCGCGGAACACCGGCGTCCTCCGGTTCTCGGTACCGTTTCTAGTAAAGGAGGGAGCAGCAGAAGTCAAGCCTATTTATAGAGGGATTCAATTAGCATCTTTGTGCTTGTTTTGAGGGGGATTATTCGCCTCGGTCATTAGCCACTTAGCGGGGGGTTGCTGTTCGCGGAGGGGACTGACGGGATGATCAGATTGTTAGACTAACTGACTGTCACGACAGCGGCTGACCGACCGCGACTCTGGGTCATTGCGCTGGAGAAATACCGTCAGATGCGGTTCTGGTGTAACGTTACTGCACACAGCTAGAGTTCATCTGCCGACTGATGCGAGTTTGAAGTGAATGTTTTTGCAAAATATGAACTAACAATAACAAATTGAAATGAACAAACCTCACTCTTAGTATGTGGAATGTAAATACTTTAATTTCATTTTGGATTTCACACGTCTGATACTTGAAAGTCTGAAAAATTCAAATTGCGTCTTTAAAATGTAAAATGTCGGCTGGTATAAATGCAGTTAAAAATAAAAAAGTTGCATTATAATTATCTATCTATCTATCTATCTATCTATCTATCTATCTATCTATCTATCTATCTATCTATCTATCTATCTATCTATCTATCTATCTATCTATCTATCTAATATTTCTAAGCTTTATAGACTCATTAATGATTCCATCCATCCATCCATCCATACATCCATACATCCATACATACCATCTAACTATCTTTAGTCCATTTTTAGTCTACTAAAAATTAGTCACTAACATGCAACTAGTTAAAATAAGTCAATAAATCAATATTTGGGTAATATTCTGTCTGTCTATTGTTTGTAATCCCCAAAAGCGTGCAGTCTTGTTTGGGAAATGAGTAGAAGCTTCATTTAAAAATCAAAACAATTATATACATTTTCTTTTGCAAGGGCAAACGCTGTAGCCAATTTGCCAAAGTTGGATTATTTTACATTGATTACTCTTTTTTTATTATTATTATTAGCTTATTATTAGCTCTGTCTCCGGCCTTTCAGGATGTGTGTGAGTCCGGCGCTGTACGTGATAATGGGCTCATGTATCTGGAGGGTAAATGGACCAAAGGGCTCCGGTGTTGTTGTGCCGGCTTTAATTGGGATTTCATCTGAGCGAGGCGCTTAGGCCATGGAAATCACTATCGCATGCCGGTCCGAGGAGACGTTTTGAGGTGCATGTTGCCTAAATCGCTTCTGAATCCACCACAATCCCGACTGACTAATACCTCCTTAATTAATCTGGACACGTTTATACTGTATCCTCTGTGACCCTGGAGCAGGTCTGAGCGCCTGATGCCCCACACTGTATTACAGTAATATCCCCTCTCTCCATTCAATCCCACAGATCTTCTGGCCATTAATCAGTCCTCCAGGAGACAATTTTACTATTAATCCGGTTTAACATAAGCATCTGTCAACACACTGGTTAAACAAATGGGCAACTACCCTAATGTTTGAAATATGCCTGGCTGAGAGAGAGAGAGAGAGAGAGAGAGAGAGAGAGAGAGAGAGAGAGAGAGAGAGAGAGAGAGAGAGAGAGAGAGAGAGAGAGAGAGACAGACAGACAGACAGACAGACAGACAGACAGATAGATAAACAGACAGATAGATAGATAGATAGATAGATAGATAGATAGATAGATAGATAGATAGATAGATAGATAGATAGACAGACAGACAGACAGACAGACAGACAGACAGACAGAAATATAGATAGATAGACAGACAGACAGACAGAGACAGACAGACAGACAGACAGAGAGAGAGAGAGACAGACAGATAGATAGACAGATAGATAGATAGATAGATAGATAGATAGATAGATAGATAGATAGATAGATAGATAGATAGATAGATAGATAGATAGATAGATAGATAGACAGACAGACAGACAGACAGACAGACAGACAGACAGACAGACAGAAATATAGATAGATAGACAGACAGAGAGAGAGAGAGACAGACAGACAGATAGATAGATAGATAGATAGATAGATAGATAGATAGATAGATAGATAGATAGATAGATAGATAGATAGATAGATAGATAGATAGATAGATAGATAGATAGATAGATAGATAGATAGATAGATAGATAGATAGATTTTTTTTTCACAGACTGTCATACATTACACACGACTGGCAAAAACATATGCACAGACAAACAACAACAACACGAACAATTTTTTATACAAACAAATATGTAATATGCACATAAATTTAAGTTTATATATGCAACAAAAATAAATCTTTTTGTTATGGGCGAGGTCACCGCGTTTTAAAGAGTCAGCTTCTGAGCAGACTGCATATGGCTGACTTAAAATTAGTCTTCTTAAATTGTGCTCTCGGGGCAAACGATGTTAAATCTTCATACGGACTGTGCAATAAAGGTTGCAGTCAGGTGAAGTTTGAGATTTAGAGGGTTTTATCTGAGGACAAAATGATCTGTCTAGATTTATATTGATCTGTTATTATGGGATGGGGGGTTTGGGGGGATTTGTGTATTCTGAAAGTTATGAGTGTTTGTTGTCGTAGAGAACAAAGCCTTTGTTATGCCTTTCAGTGAGACGGCCATTAACATCTGTCACCTGCAAATCACCAGCAACAGATCGTCATTACAGCTAATACACTTTTACAAGACCGTAATATCACGGCTTCCCCTAATTAATAATACTGTAACGATAATACTTAAAAGGTTTTTTTATTAGTAGTAGTAGTAGTAGTAGTTGAATGTATTATTGTATTACATTTTTTCACAGTTAAATCGCAGTTAAACACCAACTGCCTTTTTCATATTCTACATATAAATACACAATTAATATATTTTGACAATAAATCACTGGATTAAATTGATGTTGTTATAAAGAGCTGGATTACGTAATCAGATTTAAAAAAAATAATTGTAATTAGATTACATATAACCTTTTGAAATACTCATATCAGACTACAGGTATTATTGATGTTATTCTCACAATGGCAGTACATTAGTCATAATTCATCTATTCTCCCTTTACTACTTTTTTATCGTCTTATATCCATTCAGAAGCACTTTCATGAAGTGCCTTAACCCTGTAAGGCCTGACACAAGGAAATAAAACGTGGAATAGTCGAGTATCATACACTTTTAGTGCTTTTATCGACCAAGCATCATTTACTCATGTCTTTCCAAACCTGACTTTCTTTCAGTAGAACACAAAAGAAGATATTTTGAAGAATGTGTTCAACGGGTTCCAGTATTTGGCTCCCAAAGCTCTTCAAAATATCTTTAATGTTCCAAAGTAGAAAGAGTACCTTTAAATATGCACTATGTAGTATTTTTGCGGAAAAATATCCAAAAACCTCTAGGCCAGTGTTATATATTTTGTTCAGTTGAGTTCTTACAATATCCCAAATGTGTCCAACTATTTGTAAATTGTGAGGAAATTGCTATTTTAACTCAGGAGCGGGACGTGTCAGCATAGCGTTTGAGCGAGTCGCCTGTCAATCGCGTCATATCTGCGTTACGCTCGGTTTTATTCTGCAGAAGCGCTTTACTCTTAGCAGTGTGAACATGTCACAGCAGCGCCTCACAGAGTACGGGAGAGCAGGGGCGAAAGTACCATTTTTCAGAAAAACTTAATTTTAAAAGAAATTGTTTTACAGAGATATATATTTGCGCTGGTCAATAACTCACAAGAGTGGTCTATCAATAGCAGGTGGTATTTTGTACAAATGCAGACGGACTACAGTATAATTTCACTTTGAACATAAGATATACAAGACACAATATAAGCTAGATTGTTTTGTGTTCCTCTTGTCTTTATTAAATATACCTGACTATGACTTTGTTAAATGTAACTGCAAACATATTTTGTAGCTACTTTATCTTTGCAAAATAAAAATATTAAATTACATTTTCATTTTAAATTTTATGTTTAATCAAATGTTTCAAATATAACCTGACAATACAAACTTGTAGGTTTAGAATATTTTTTTGTGCAATGTCAATCTATTTGATAATTTTTTTCTTCAACAATATGAACAATAATTAGCATAATATGCATTATATATATATAAAAGTGGGACAAAAGTAACAAGTGTTACTTTCGTCCCGACAGGAAGTCCTGACATTTAAGCACGATTTACTTTTATACTGAAAAACTCTGAAAAGACAAACCTTCAGGATGTGTAACAGCAATAAATAATCTGTAGAGTGATCATTACAGTGACACATGAAACAAGAAACACAACTTATAATTAGAAAAAAACAAAAGTACTGCTTCAGTAATTTACTTTCCGTACTCGAAAACTACATTTCGGACCCAACTGTGGGAAACGATGACGAAATCACAGGATTTTTGGCAGATCCTTCAAGGGTTGGATTGCGTGCTGAACGTGCCGTCATAGCTTGGAATGCAAATGTAATCAGGGCTCTGAGAAAATCGCTTTGTTACTTTCGCCCCGGTTCTCCCCTAACATCATAACATCATTTTAAACACACTTAAATGTGTCTAATATGATAAACAGAGCTGCTTTACCTCATAATCATAACCAGAAAAAGCGGAAGTGTGCGCGCCCGGCGACTCTGTCCCGTCCCGTCATAATAAAAGTCCCGGTGCTCGCGAGCCGTGTGTGTGTGTGTATCAATCGCTCCAGCGGCCGTGCTCAGCTCCTCAACACTCGGTCCTGCTCTGCTTCACTACAGTAACGTTAATAACCGCATCCATCAACATGATTTCTGCCCGAGTCCTATTTCCCACTGGCTGTGAGGTGAAGACCACATGTCCCAGGATACTGCGCTCACACTTGGGCGTCATCAAACTACGCCTTTGTTTAGAATAGGCGCCCTCCAGTGGACGGAAAGTTGCACCTTTAAAATGGCACCTTTAAAATCGCACACACGGCCAATCGTAATTTGACAATCAGTGGGTGCGTTTACATGCACACCAGTAAGCTGATAACTCAAAAAAATCGGCTTATTGAAATATACCGGTTTTCCCCGTTTACATGCAAACCAGTAAACGGACAACGCAAGTTAACCACGTTTACATGACTATTTATAAACCGGGTTATTTCCTTGTAGTGAGGTCAAAAATAATATCTGTATCTGACTCAGAGTACTCCAAATGTTACGTCAGTTGTGATGTTAAATTAAGCGTGTCAGCGGGAGATTTACGGCTCATATTATCCCTCATGCGGTTACAGATGACTGAACCTCTTCTACTTTAGCTGCATGAGATGAGAACACATCTTAACAATTTTCTGGCTCTTAAAAGAGTCTGCGTTTGTGATATATGTCCTTATTTCATGCAAACGCTCGCTCGCTCTGTCTGGATGCGTTTAAATCTGCTCTAAGTTTGTATTTTTGTCACCGGTCACACATGCGCACTTCAATAAGCCGACCGAAAGCAGGTTAATGCGTTTACATGCAGCGTGAAATCAGGGTAAGAGACAAAAAACTACCTGTGTCGACCGGCTTATTCTTACGCCGTTTATGATCTTACTCCGATAAAAGAAAACGGGTTACCGCGTTTACATGACCATGATCATTGTCGGTTTATTAGGCATATTCGGCTTAAATGTGCATGTAAACGCACCCACTGAAAA